>NC_141548.1:62173333-62481666 GCF_021556685.1 Rattus norvegicus | reverse complement strand
TGGTTGGTTGGTTGGTTGGTTGGTTGGTTGGTTTTAGTTTTACTTTTTACAACAGTAGTATATGGATTTACCTTCACTGGGAATATCTAGTCTCTGGTTCTTTTGGCTCTTAGTCACCCAAACGATGTACAGTATGGTTTCCATCTTATAGAGAGAGACTTGAGTCAAATCAGATTGACTGATTACTCCTACAAGCTTCCTGTCATTGCCCAAGCGTGTCTTCTAGGCACGACACCATTGGTATCATGCGGAGTACATTCCTGTTCCAAATATGCTAACGTGTAATGGTGAAGACTCTATGTGGCCATCAGCTTGACTTCTCCAGGTTCAGTGAATTGCATAGGCGTTGCCTTTCTCACAGTTTTTGGCAACAGCATGGGTTGTTTAGAGATGCCTTTGGCTAACAAATTCATTAGATGTAATACATTCCCAATACTGGTTGAGTCATTTCATGACAAGAGATGTGAGATTGTGGTTCTGCCTCCCCTGGTGATTTTATTTAGATCACTCATATCTTTGTATAAATTTTAGGAAGCTTCTAACCTATTAGAGAGTTCCATAGTATCAAACAAATGGCCATTAATTATGGTAGTCTCTCCCAGTGTTCTATATCTCATCCCTCTTCCCTTGACTTGAACCTCCTATTCCAGTCCTATGAGATCCATCAATAACACCTCTACCCTATTTCCACTTCTAGGGATATTCATCTCCGCCTACCCTAGTCTTAGTCACTTAACCTAACCTCTGTCCTTCTCCAACTGTTGCTGGGTTACATTGACTGAACAGCTATTATCCACATGTAAGCAAATACATACCACTCTTTATCTTTCTGCGTTTAGATTGTCACTTTGTCCTATGGTTCTGCTGTGCTGCAGTCCTCAAAGCATACTGTGGTGGGGTTTCTGGGCTTTAGTGGAGACATATTGTCCTGGCTGTTATTGCTTGTAACACATTTTATGCTAGAGTTTAGGCATCTGGCTTGTGATGGTTGTAACTCTAGGTGCTTATATCTTGTCTTCTCTTTGTTGGGTATGGGAATTTTTAGGGGTTTCGTGTGTGTGTGTGTGTGTGTGTGTGTGTGTGTGTGTGTGTTTGCACTTTCTGTTTTGTTTTTTTGGAAACTGTGGAGGCTGTGCATATGGAATTGTTTTGGGATCTGCTAGGTGTGCTTATCAAGATTTCCAAGTAAAATATGTTTCTAGATATTAGAAGGGGACACAATGGAATGGGCTAGGAGTAGCGCTTGCTGAGGGAGTTTATAGGAAGGAGAAATGCAGGGTGTTCCACCAGTATATGCTTAGTGTCCTGTAAATGGGTACACAGAGGAAAAGGTCACAACAGGTAATTTGTTGCAGAATTTAGGAAGAGACTTGGAAATGGACTTGGAGGAGAGCATAGAGAGATAAGAACTGAAGTTTGCCTGCCTGAGTCTCTGGACTTCTTGCTTCTCTGACTGGATTTCTGGCAGGTTCCCAAGAAATTCCTGCTAGGTTTGGAGGCTTAGATAACAGGTTGAGCCAAAAGCACGTTGAAGGAAATCTCATGGATTAGCTCAATAGGGGCAAAGAGGATGGGGTGTAGATACTGCTACAGAACTGGTGGTGAGGCTGAGGCATTATATTGAGAAGAGAGAAGTGAGAATGGTGACATTCTACAGTTAGCCTGCCTTCATCCCAGGATGCAGTGGCCTCCTGGTGTCTGGAGGAATGATCCCTGGTGTTGGGAGCTGGGATGATGTAATGAGTTGGGAGTGGAAGATCTGTGCGCTGCACGGCAAGTGTAGGAGGAATGGAATGGGGCACAGTGAATTGTCTGCTAGAGATCTGGGCAGGAGACACAGGACTAGATTTGGAAGAGATGTGGACGAGATGAAGATTTATTGTTCGCATACATGCCTCCCTGACCAACATGACTTGCAGATTCCCAGGGAACAAAAACCTTGTTTTCTCTTGATAAATACGTATCTATAGTTTCCTGTTCACAGTTTAATTCCATATTTCACACTAATTATATGATTCTGGAGAACTGGAAAATGGTGCGTAGAATATTGCAATTTGTGGAAATAACATGTACTGCAAGTTCACTGTGTACAGTGTTTAAAAGTCTCTACAATATGAAACCAAAGAAATGCAAAACAGTTTTGATTTTGCTAAGAATCCCAGTGGTTTTCTGTAAAACTTCATTTAGTTTTGAAAAAGAGTTTTATTCCCCATGTAAAACAAATTGTTAATACATTGCATATTTAAACACATAGCAAGAAGTCATTCTTCAAAGTGACTGCAAATAAGTTATTTTAAGGAAGTAATAATACTTTAATAATTATTTGCTAGATGTAATTTTTCATTTACCAACATGATTGTTCATAGTTATAGGTAGAGATGGGAGAATAATGAGAGATAATATCCTCAGAAATACTTGTGTGCTAACTTTTATTTAGGATGGCAGTAAAAGATAGTGATAGCAATTACATATTTAAAATTAAAGTAATGTTCAATATCTCAAAAATATCACATATGTAATTAGAACTCTAGAAATAGGATTTGAACTAGAAAAGTGACATTTATGCTCAAACGTGAAGAATTTGTGAATGAGATAAAGTGTTTTCTAGGCAACCACTCTATTCTGATGAGGAAAATTATGTCAGATGGAATTGGCATTCTTACCAAGTGAATAGATGAAGAAAATTCATATCTTCCAAAGTACACTTATTTATTTAAAGAATCCATTGCTTTAAATGTGACTCTTTGTGTATGAATGTTTACAGATGTATTAAAGTCTTTGTAACAAAAAAGTCAGTAAGCAGAAGTAATAGTGAAAGACCCCAGCTTAGCAGCAGTAACGCCATTTTGCAAGGCTGTACTTAAGATGACTGGTTCAGAGAAAGGTTAAAACACTGAGTACAAAGCGGCTGCCAAGCAGGATGTGTTTGGTTGAAGGCCTGGCAACAGGACGACTGCGGTTGAGCACCTGACAATGAGAAAAGCCCCGGGAGAGGTCCCACACCCTGGTGGGGGGCCGAGTCAGCCATTATGTTCCAAGAAGGTAGCTAGGAAACTTGCCCCCGGGCTGAACCCTTGGGGGGCCGAGTCAGTCTTTATGTTTCAGGAAGGTAGCTAGGAAACTTGCCCCCGGGCTGAACCCTTGCCACATTAGAATGCACCAATTATATCCCTGTAACCATGCATCTGCTTCTGTATGCTTGCTTCTGCTCCCCAAAATCCTATAAAAAGCCCATCCTTGGTTCCGTGGGGCGCGCCAGTCCCCCGAGTGACTGAAGCGCCCGCAGGTGCCTGTGCCTGTGTATCCTGACAATAAACCAAATCCTCTTGCTGATTGCATCCTGTGGTGTCTCGGTCTGGTCTTTAGAGTTGGAGGGTCTCCATCCCGAGGGAAAGTTCTACCTGAGAGCTTTTCAATAGGATTTGTAGTTTTTGCTAATTCAGACTCTTGGGTTCTTTACCATGACATAGACAGTCACCATGGGAAAGAAGAATGAGAAAATACATTAATTGTATAGATTTAGAGTTTACCCTTTTCAATCATTTGCTTGCTTTAACAAGGGAACCCCTCTCTCAAAATTATTGTGAAACATCTGAAATGACATCATTATTGTGTCTTTTGAAATCAGTAGAATTTGAATTAAAAACGGACTGTGCACAGCTTCACATGCCGAAACCAAAACTAATATGAAAGTGTGATTCAGTGAGCTCTTTATTGGTTATAAAGGAGAGAAATCTGATTAATGAATCTGTAATGTGACTTTATATTAGATTTTGGACAAGACTTTTATTTTATGTAACTCTTGGATACACTAAAAATGCACTTGTTCTCAAGAGGTCAAAAGTTTTATGTAGATATAGGCAGGACTAATCACTAAGGATTCTGGGGATTGAGTCCAAATCCTCAGCAATAATTGATATTCATTCTACCATTAGACATGTGCTACCATTACTGGATAACTCTTATGACCATAGATGTCATATAATTATTATTAGATACACAGGCCCTTATCAGCTCTATGTAAGCTCATGGCATCTGAGATAGCTGTATGTCTTCTAAGAAATCTTGGTATGGATAGTGATTAGAATCTGAAATACTTTCTATTTTAAATACATTAAATTGAAGTCAGAAGATTTCTAAGAATGTTTGAAATGAGTTAACCAAATAAAGGGGGACAAAAATAATTTAAGTGCACTTCAGTTTATTGATCTTAGAGAAAGCCAAGTAACGAAAGGGATACATTCACAGATAAAATTAGTTACTTGTTAACTTGCCTTCTACCTTCTTTTTACTGTAAAAGGAAGACTACTCTTCTAAAGAATAATACTTATAGCAGCTACAGTCTCTTTGACCTTGTCATAGGTTTCCTTAGCTTTACTGGGTCTGGAAAAGTCTTCAGAGGGCTGTGATTGAAACAATGAGACTATTAGTACCGTAGGAATGTTAGTAACAATCAAGAAGATTAAAAACAAATTGTGGAATGTTACAAGGCTTTATCAGCATGGTCGCAGACGGTGACAGAGTGATCAGAGTAAAGGGAGGATACTACTCTATTTACCTGCCTTAGGGAAACAAGCAGATGCTTATGGTAAAGACAGGGAGAGTCACAAGAGAACAAGCAGAAAGAAAGTAATGAGCTTGCCTTTAAAATATATGTGTATTGTTTTCTGAGAATATATAGCACAAGGATAAAGAAAAATGTATGCATTTCTACATTGTACTGCATATTATTGTCAATTGCTATTTGTATGTGTATGTATATTTGTATGTATGTATGTATTTATGTATGTATGAATTTATGTATGTATGTATTTATACATGTATGCATGTGGTGTTCAATCATCCAATCTTTTCTAATCCTGCCTGTTTCATTCCTACAAAAAAAAAAAAAAGAGAAGAAAAGAAAGGAAAAAAAGAAAGAAAACCCTCAGGCATCATATACTTATAGACTCAATCTCAAAATATTTGTCAAATTTCTCTTTGCCAACTTCCACGTGCCAGCTCATCTTGGCCTTCTATAACTTCTAATTTTAATAGAATGACAACACATGTTTTGAACCAGTTTACTTATTTTATTTCACAGAAAATGTTGAGAAATACGTGAAGTATGCATTTTCTGGTTTCAGCATACCTTAGAGTTGGCCTGGACCATGAAGCTCAGACAGGGAGAGAACATGACTGCTGAGCTTACATTTCATTTTTCCACAAGTGACCTTTGCCTCAGCTTCATCTCAGAGCCAGTGTGAACATGACTGCCATGACTTTTTCTGCTCATGACATAAAATCAATATTCAGGGCATTAGCCATGCTTCTGACACCTATGCAAAGGTGAAAGTTCCTGAGGTCACCAGGATTCAAGAAAGCCCTACAGCTTACCAGACCTGCACTTCTGTATTTAATCTATCTTGTTAAAATATTTAATGAAAATGCAATTTCTCACTGGTGCATTGGTCTTAAAGTGTCAAAATAAGTTTTCTAAGAAATGTTATTCTAGAAAGAACTGCTGGGGGAAATTCTTCTTTTCTCTTTTATAGTCAAAGATGTTGCTTCATCCATTTTGAATCAGAGATGGATGAATAGGTTGCAAAAAATCATCTTATCACTTTGCAAGGTTGAGCTAATGAAAATAAAGAGCTTCAATCCACAAATTCTATAATTTGACTGGCTTTAAATTATAAATGTCAATTCGTATCCAACACATGCACACTCACAGAGGGAATATCAATGGAAAACAATTACTATGTGAATTTTGTGCTCTGGATCCACAAAATAAAATACATTTAGTGTTTTCAAATCAATGCTGGAGGAAATGTCAAGGCTGGGGTATGCATTTACTCATTTTGCACAGACGTCCAAAGCTATTAACTTTCTGCACTTTAATTAGGAAAGCAAAGTAAAACTCTTCTCTCACTCAATTGTCCAGATTTCAAGACTTTTGGTATTGGGAAAAAGGCCTGAATATGTGAGATCTTATATAGCCAAGAGTATTCTTAGGATAGAGGTAATTACTAAAAGTGTTTCTATTTTTATGGCCAGAAACTTGATTTTAAAATATGAACCTTAAGCATTCAAAGATAATGAGCATTGAAAGACGAAGATAATTATAGGAAAATTAACATGGTTAAGAAGGGTCAAAATAGTATAAATTGTAATAGAATGTATTAAATGGCTCAATTGTAAGCTCGGTTTTAGGGTTGAATTTTCCATGGCCAGTAAGATATTATTGAAGACTGTTATTTACAAAACATTAGTTATGTTTCTGTTTACTTAAAGTATTATTCCTTCATTCTATGTATAATTAAAAGTACATTGTGTTCTAACTGTAAACTATAAAAGAATTGATATGCCTAAAACAAAATATATTAACAGCTATAGATATGAGAGATATGTTCTACCTGGAATCATTTGTGCTTCAAGGTAATCTCAATTTCTGTATTAAAACTGCGTTTCATGTTTACCATAAAGATATATTAGTAGTGTTGGTGCATGAAAAGCTTTAAAAAAAGACAGGAAAAGGGAAGAATAAAGAGGTAAAAATGGGGATTGTGGGGCCCCAGGAACACACAGGTTAGACCCTACCTGATACAGCTTTTGACTGCCAGGTCAATTTGGTGCTTTGCTGCCTCCTGCCACTGCTGAGGGAGATTGGACCAGGCTGAACCAGCAGAAGACTGACTAGCTGGTGAGGGATGCAGGGGAGCTTCTGGCGGCAATTTCAGGAGAGCAGATCTCTTCCCCAAGCAGCAGTGTTACAGCTCTTCTGACAGAAGCTTTCAGTCAATGGGATAATTGACACACCTTTAATCCTTCCTTCGGAGTAAGATTTTTTTTCTTTTTTTATTGAATTTTTTTATTTACATTTCAAATGTTATCCGCTTTCCCCCACCCAACCACCCACCTCTTCCTACCTCCCTGCTCTGACATTCCCCTACTTTGGGGGATCCACCCTTGGCAGGACCAAGGGCTACTCCTCCAAATAAATAGGATTCCTAAGTACAGTTTTGGGATGGGTCAGGGTCTGGCAGCAGGTACTGCCTAATGGTTTGTCCTGAGAGATTGGGAAGACCTCATCTTCATATTTGGGGGCCTCGTCCTGCTTCTATTTGACTTGTCTTGATATGTCTTGAGCCTACATAACTTGTGGTCATATCATCACCTATGGAGGAGAGGCTTGGGGCATTGCTCTGTGTGAATGATCTGTGTTGAAGATCTCTATTGGGGGTTTGTGAGGGGCTGTAGCTTCGTGAGAGGGGATCCTGATCTCCTAGGAGACTGGGAATGCTCCTGTGGTCCCCTTTAGAGTGCCCTGGGATTTGACCCATTTCGACCAGGAATCAGGGTACTTTTACAGCCTACCACCCTACAGGGGACTCTCTGACTCTGATGCCTGCCTTTGGATCTGTTTCCCCTAGATGGCTGTTTTGTCCCGCCTCACTGGGAGAGGACTAGGTCTGCTGACACTTGATGTTCTTGGGTAGGTAGATACAGATTGGGGGCCTCTCCATCTCCGAGCAGTAGGGAACAGGGAAATGGAAAAAGGAGGTGGAAGGGTAGCGCTGGGAAGAGAAGAGGAAGGGGACTATATTTAAGCTGTAAATTGCATTCATTAAATATAAATAAATAAATAAATAAATAAATAAATAAATAAATAAATAAATAACTGAAGTGATACTATAATGTGCATTTGGAAGTTACTCAGAAAAATCACAGCAAGCGTCCATGGACTCAAGTTTTAAAAACTGCTTTTGCCTTGTTAGCCATTCACAAATCATGTTAGTATCTTGGAAATAAAGAGTTAGTATGTGTATGTTTTAAAATTTCACGATTCTCAAGTGTCTAGGCTTCTGTTTTAGATGGATCTCTTGTTGAACAGTCATAAAGGATCTCTCAAACAAGACAATCTTTACTACTATATTGCAGTTATGCAAATGCTGATAATATCTACTTTTTCTTGTTATGCTATTGTATTAAAATTATATTTTATATGAACAGCTGGATGCATATTATAATTACTTGTTACATTTTAAATTTGCAAGCTCCTGATTGCAGTATTTCTCTTTTCAGGAAAAGTCTGATCATTGACTTAAAGCATAAGATGGCATCAGTTTTCTCAAAATATTTCAATGGGTGGGAGGTTGTCTTGAAGACAAATGAAAGTAGTCTTTTGAATTTATTTGCAGTCAGTAACTACCAAATTCTAATTATAGTGAGGATCCTTGCATGCCTAAGTGCACATAATAAACCCACAGAGGCAAATATATATATATATATATATATATATATATATATATCCATAATAAATTAAAGAGAGAAAAGAAGGAAGAATTTAAAAAAGAGTTTGTGGTACATGCACTTGTTTGAATGAAGGTTTCTTTTCTAAAATTCATGCTGAAAATAATCTGAGAAAATTTACTTCCGTTCAGTTTTGTAAAATGATGAGTTAGTCATAGTTACAGAGTGGTAATAAGTTAATATATGTAAATCAGTGGCCTGTAAAAGCACTTACTAAATGTTGGCAATTGTTTTACAAAAATGGAATTTTTTTCAAGTTTAGTATAGATAAGTTAAAAATAACCTTCTTACTCCTCTTTGATACATTCAAAATTATATCTAATACTTAAACAGTATGTTTTTAAGGATTAAGAATCTTTACATCATTTTGAAATGAAGCCTATTACACTAGTTTTTTTTCACAAGTATAGTTTTAGTAGAAGGCTGTTTTTATTCTCTTAGACTAAATCAGACAGCAGTCCCACTTACTGTCTCACATAATTGATTATATTCTGAGCAAACAATATGATAACAGGAAATCAATGAAAACAGTAGACAATGTGAATACAGTCACCTTTTAGATAAGACATCATTCAATTCTTAAAACAAGATATGGGTCTCTATGGCATATGAAGTTAAAAAGGGTGTCCTGTGTCCTCACCTTAAAATCACTCCTGGCATTGTATAAATATATGGATACATGAATATTAGATAATTGTGTCTGTAGTGAAAGCAGAACAAACCAAAAACTTACAGTTACTTAAATTTGGTTGAAATAATTGTTTTTAGGTAATTTCATTCTCCTTTCTCCTCCTCCTCCTCCTTCTCCTCCTCCTCCTCTTCTTCCTCCTCCTCCTCCTTCTTCTTCTTCCTTCTCCTCCTCCTTCTTCTATTTATTTTTCTCCATATATTACATCCTGACCAGAGTTTCCTCTCCCTTCTATCATCCCTGCCTCCCCTCTCACTCCAGAACTACTCTTCCCCCTCATCCTTCCATTTCCCATCAGAAAAGGTCAAACCTCCCTGACATATTAACTAAACATAGCATATAAAGTAACAAGAAGACTAGGCACCTATCTTCATATTTTATGCTGGATGACATAATCCAATAGGAAGAAAATAGTCCTCAAAGCAGCTAAAGGACAGAGACACCCCGACTTCCACTGTTAAGAGTCCTACAATCAAGAATATCAAGCCATACAACCATTACAGTATATGCAGAGGACTTAGGGCAGACTTATCCCGGCTTCCTGACTGTCAGTTCATTCCCTCTAAGTCCTCCCACCCCCCAGTGAGCTCTGGTTAGTTGATTCTGTGAGACATTTTCTCATGCTCTTCTTGACCCTTGTGACTCTTTCAATCCTCCCCTCCCCCACACCCAACCCCCCACCCCCCACCCCCCAGCCTTCCACAAAATTCCCTAAGCTCTGCCTCATGTTTGACTGTAGGTTTCAGCATCTGCTCCCATCCTCTCCTGGGTAAAACTGTCTCTGATGAGGATTTAGCTAATCTCCAATCTATGACTAGAGCAAAGTATCATTAGGGATATTTCACTTTGTTTTTATTGTTGTGTATGGTGTTTGATTCTACCCTAGGTTTCTGGGTTATCCAGATTCTGGTTCCTGGCCCTCCTGGAAGTTTTAGAGGTGGGTTTCCTCTTGTGGGTGAGGAGTCAAGTTGGACATGTTATTGGTTAGGCACTTCCACAAGTTCTGCACCACCTTTATCCTGGCATATCTTTCTTTTCTGATTGGATATTTTATTTATTTACATTTCTTTTTCTATTGGATTTTTTAATATACATTTCAAATGTTATTCCCTTTCCCAGTTTCCCAAACATAAGCTCCCTATCGCCTACCCCCACCCCCTACTTCTGTGAGGAAGGCCTTGCCTAACCTCATTATATGGTCTCTACAGGTTTTCTCTCCCTTTCGTTTGGCATTTCAGCTAATCTCATTGCCATTGTGTCTTGGGAGCCTATTGCTGGTAGGGAATTGTTGGTGGCTACCCCCAGTTCCCCATCCCCCATTGCTACACACCTCTTTTCAAATTCCTTAACCTCTGTACATCACCTGGTCTCCTCCCCACCCTGATTCAGACCCGCTTTCCTCTCCCTCTCCTCTATTCCTCCCAAGTTTCTCACACCCTCTACCTCCCCTCAGTACTTTGTTCCCTCTTCTATAAAGGACTGAAGCATCCACACTTTGGTGCTTATTCTTCTTGACCTTCATATAGTCTGTGAATTTTACCTTGGGTATTCTGAGTTTATGGACTATTATCCACTTATCAGTGAGTGCATACCATGTGTGTTCTTTTGTGATTAGATTACTCACTCAGGATATTGTCTAGGTCCATTCATTTGTCTGTGAATTTCATTAAGTCACTATTTTTAATTGCAAAGTAGTTCTCCATTGTGTGAATGGACCACATTTTTTATATCATTCCTCTGTTGTAGACATCTGAATTCTTTGCTACTTCTGGCTTTTTTTTTTTTTTTCCGGAGCTGGGGACCGAACCCAGGGCCTTGGCTTGCTAGGCAAGCGCTCTACCACTGAGCTAAATCCCCAACCCTACTTCTACTTCTGGCTATTGTAAATAAGGCTACTATGAACATAGTGGAGCTTGTGTCCTTATTATATGTTCGAGCATCTTTTAGGTATATGCCCAGGTGAGGTATAGCTGGGTCCTTGGGTATTACTATGTCGTGTTTTCTGAGGAAACGCCAGACTGATTTCAAGAGTGGTTGTACCAGCTTGCAATCCCACCAACAATGGAGGAGTGTTCCTCTTTCTTCACATCCTCACAAGCATCTGCTGTCACCTGAGTTTGTGATCTTATCTATTCAGACTGGTGTGAGGTGGATGTCAGGGTGATTTTGACTTGCATTTCCCAGATGAGTAAGGATGTTGAACATTTCTTTAGGTGCTTCTTGGCCATTTGATATTCCTCAGTTGAGAATTCTTTGTTTAGCTCTGTACCCAATTTTTAATAGGGTTATTTGGTTATCTGGAGTCTAATTTCTTCAGTTCTTTGCATATATTGGATATTAGCCCTCTATTTGATATAGTATTGGTAAAGATCTTTTCCAAATCTGTTGGTTTCTATTTTGTCCTATCCATAGTGTCCTTTGCCTTACAGAAACTTTGCAATTTTATGAAGTCCCATTTTGTCAATTGTTGATCTTAGATGATAAGCCATTTGTGTTCTGTTATGGAAATTTTACCCTGTGCCTATGTGTTTGGGGGATCTCCCCCCACTTTCTTTTCTATTAGTTTCAATGTATCAGGTTTTATGTGGAGATCCTTGATTGACTTGTACTTGAGCTCCTTTGTCAAAGATCAAGTGACCATAGATGTGAAGGTTCATTTCTGGGTCTGCAATTCTATTCCATTGATCTACGTGCCTGTCTCTGTACTAATACCATGAATTTTTTTATCACTATTGTTCTGTAATACAGCTTGAGGTCAGGGATGGTGATTCCTAAGTAGGACAAATTGTAGATGAAATGTTTTGCTTCATTGGTGCCCAAATCACTCCACTGGAAGTCTTGTCTAGTTACCAAAGATAGACCATTCAGGCTCCAATTCCCCCATTACTAGGAGTCTTCCCTAAGGTTATCCTCATAGATACCTGAGAGTTAATATTGCACTAGGCTTCTACTTCACCTCTAAAATGCCCCACAGTGCACGTCAGCTCTTTCAGTACTCTCTCCCTCCACTTCCCCTCCTGATCCGACCTGTTCACATAATTTTACAGTTCATTAAGGCACTTACCTCAAAAGCTGACATTCAAAGTTCAATACTTGGAATATATGAAAAGAAGAAAATCTGTCCTCTGACCTCTACATATGTGCTAAGACTGTGTGCACGTCTCACATACATATTCACACAATAATAAAGATGTTAAAAAATTAACACTCTTTTAGGTGGTAAATAAGGGGGTGGTAAGTACCTAGCTTGGCAGTTAAGAGTGTTTGTTGCTCTTCAAGATGACCTGGGTTTTATTTCAGTATCTATGTGAGGTGGCACCTGTCTTTAACTCCACGTCTAAGGGATTCAATGCCTTCTGTCCACTTCAGGTACCTGGACACATGCAACATAAACTCAGGGAAGTGTCCTGCTCACATGTGTCAAGCCATGTACACACATAAATACATACAAATCTTCAAAACTTCAATTTTTAACTTTAAATTAAAACATAAAGAACACCAATAGTTTTAAACTATATGTATGTTATATACTTAAGGATCAATCATCCCAATCATCTGGGTCACATTCTAGACATACTACTTCCGTGTTTTGTGAACTCCCATAAAAGTACTTAATAACCATATGATCAGGTATTATTTTAAACTTATAAGAGTTATCGTATTAACTTATGGAAATATACCTAGGTTTAAATTTCTAAAACCTAATTAGCACTCACAATGTTTTACTTCACATGTTTTTTTTCCTTTTAGACAATATTCATGTTTTTTTCAATAGATGGTACCTGATTTATAATGCTGATGAGTTTAAGTCTTAGTTTATTGTTTCTTAAATTAGTAAACTCCAGGAAATGGTCAATATATCTTGATGTGATTTAGGACATCTCCAATCTATAGGTAATTGAAGTAAATAATTGTGCATTCTGGAACCATTCTGAAATCATTTTGCCTAACAATTGGTTTAGCTGCTAAAGTTTAAATCTTATATTTTCTAACAATATTTTTCCCTTTGCAGTTTTGTTCTCCTTATATTTTCAGCAAATACTCTGAAGGGAAGAATTTGTTGGTCTGTAAAGTATTTGATGGCATGGAAAAATAGAAGTAACCTATTAAAACTTAAGATATAAGCAGTGTTTCAAAGATCGTGAGGTAATCTATACTTCACTAAAGTCACTGAGGTAAATTCCAGGAACCTGCGGTTTTGTGCTAGCTTAACCTCTTTCCTGGCAAGTAATTTATCGGAGGCCAAGATTCTTTTCACTAAACATCTCTGCGATGATTAGTGAGTTCGCCATCAGTCATTCCTGTGCACCGAGTCTAGAGTTCAGGCAAGTGCTTATGGTGACATTCTGGCTGCTTCCTGATCCATTTTTCCCATACTAAACAGAGTAATACATCATCCTTTAGCATTTCACCATGTCACATGAAGCTTCCCTGTGATGTTTCATTGGGCTTTGTCTGAAATACAGATTTCCTTGTTATTGTGCAAGGACTACTGTGGCCTTGACACTCTTAGCCAGCCTCATTTAATTTGTGTGAGTTGATGTTGAGTCTACTTAGAGAAATTATATATATATATATATATATACATATATATGTATATATATGTATATATATAATTTATATATATGCAAGTAAATGGCTTTATTTGAATAAGAACAGTAGACTTTGATCTAGTTTCATGTAATAGAGTGTTGTGTAGATTATTTTAAAATAAATTAATCTATCAATTATAATCTTATTTGCATACCAAGAAGAAGGTGATGACTCACTGCTGTATATCAAACCTAGGACTCTCTCATGGTCTTCATCTGTCTTTATCTGAATATGTTCTGAGCTCATTATCTATAGTAATCTCATAAGTAACATTTTAAATTTAACTCATGATCAGTGTACTTTCTCCTTTTTGGCTCTAAGTTATTTTTAGGTACAGGCACCACCTCATAAAACAGTCAACTAAGAAGAAGGAAGAGGAGAAAGGGAGGATAATAGAAGAAAGAGGAAAAGGAGGAGGAACACAGTTACAATTCCTTTTTATGTACTTTCTTGACCATTTATAGTCAAATAAATCAAGTGAAATATGATCACAAAAAATCTTTCTTATAATCTTCCTTTTTTGCTTCATGCAATATGATCCTTTAAATGGGTTTATTTTTTTAAGAGCTAAGAGAGAAAAGCAAATTGCATAAACTAGAGTCAGCTGTATGTCTTTGCACCATAGTTAATGGTCAAGGGCCAAGATATTATTTATAGAAACTTTAATAATAGAAAGCAAAATAAAAGAAATTAAAACCACAACTTTCCCATTGAAATATGAGATGTTAGTCAAGTAGTAGTAAACAAACTCTAGGGAAAACAGAAATGATTGATATTTGCAAAACACTTTGTGTCAAGTATTTTAAACAATATTTGTCAATACAATAAAGCACTTAACTGTATTCTCCACGAATGACTGATGAGAATTTGACCATAATAGTTTAGTACTGTAATTCTAATATACTGGTGAACACTGTGAACTTTCAACAATGTTAAATTAATTAGTATTGATAATAAAAACATTAGAGAGATTAAATAACATGCCTATCTTTTTCAGCAATTGAATATTGGAGAACCACAATTTGTTTTGTTTCAATGGCTTGCTTACCACCAGCAGTGCGTACCTCCTTCAGAATAGAATCCTTTCTCAGTCCAACAGGGTCCAGAATTTCTGATATTTTTGTAATGTACAATAAATAACAAAAAAACACAACTAAAAAGGTCAAAACTGGTAAATAATTCTCAACTGTTGAAAGAGGAAGATGTAAGCCATAATCTGCAAAATACATCTTGCAGATTGTACCATGATCACTGCGTGCCTGGGTATGAATACATGAACTTGAATGAAAAGAGTGTCTAATATCGAAAACCATGTCATTGGAGCTAAAGATAAACATTTGTTTGTCACTAACACATTTTGGTTAAAGTTAGAGGAGTGCTTGCATTTCCTTGACAGAGAAAGTAGATACGTGTGGTCTAGGAGCAGTATTTTTAAAAACAGCTTCTCAGAGATGCAGGGAAGAAAACATGAAGCCAATAGAGAAGGCAAACTAATAGAAATCGCTATTTCTCAGTCAGATTGTCAGTCTTAATGGCAGGAGGCTGGTCAATGATTCCCCAAGCTATTGGTGTGGCAAGATAAATCCATTCATCCCAGCGAAAGCTTGGGATACGTGAAAATGGGATGTTTGTAATTTTCATATTGAATCCAGGCCATCAGAACGTTCAAGGTTATGCTATAGTCACTGCCAAAAAGAATCCCTGAGCTATCTGTTCCTCTGACAACCTGTGAGTTTCTCAGCAAAGTCTTAAGCATAGTCAGCAATTTTGATTTTTGCGGGGGTACTTTCAGCCTGGAACAGCATGCTTGTGTGAGTAGCAGGTCCTCAGCACAATTTGTTAATACACTCCTAAGAAGATAAACTGTTCAATCCTGTCTACCTGTCACATCTGCCTTACCAGTAGCTGCCAAAGAGATAGAGAAATAAACTTCAAAACATATCCATTTTCATGACCCAAGAACTGGAGATTTTAAAACATAAAAGACCACTGCAATCCCCTATGATAGTTAAAAATAATATGCCAGGCCTTATTGTCAGAGATTCCAAGTCAACTGGTCTGTATTATTTCTCAAAAGCTCAGAGCATTTTAAAACTGGATAGTCCTTATAACATTTAAAAAAGAAAACAGTAACTACAACCACCACTGTCATCACCACAATACAATAGATAACATGTTCTAAGAAAATCTTGAACTGACTTTGAGAGGACTGTTAGCCAGAGTCAGGCTGACTACATGACATTTTGCAAACTGGCAGTTTGGGAGACTAGGTCTAAGTTTCTGATTCCCAGAACTGCAAAAGTTCAGAAAAAGTCAATTCTAGGGAAAACAAAACAAAACAAAACCACCCATTACAGACAGCCAATCAGGAAGCTGTACCACAATGTTGTCTGAGCCATCCTCACAGGCAGCCAATTAGGAGTTGTAGAAATTGCCCCATATCACTTAGTTTGAGCTAAGTATAATCAGCAAAAGTCCTCAAAATCCCCCAGATCCTTAATCAATCACAAAGGCATCCTTACCCCTGGAGATAGTGCCAACTAGTCAAGGGAAAAAGACAAAAGTCACCTGCTCCTACTCTAACAGGTTACCAATTGACCCTACAAACTTCATATCTCTGTGTGGTCCTCCAATGTATCATGAACTCCTGCATGCATGTTCTCAACAGAAAGAACACTCTTTGCTGTCCCATACTATTTGGATCTGGGTTACCATTCTTTATGAATTATGGATTCTCACAGCTCGCGGTGCTACCAAGTAGACATAATCTTCATTGACTTATAAACAACAGTTTATCATCATAATGCCATTTTATCACGTGCTTAAAAACGATTAGTATATGAAATGGTAACTCTGCTTTATATAATTTGGTAATATTCAATGCACTATTGTTTCCTGTCCTAGACAAAAATGGCCAGAATAAATCAAATCTTAAGGGCGTCATAAATCATGACCTAAACACTCTCTCAGCTGTACTTTGATAGATTACTAAAGGGAATGTGTTCAGAAGGCAAGGGCTCTCCATGGAGAATATCATGCTTTGAATTTGTATCTAAAAATAGATAAGATTCCAGCCAGCTGCAAATGATGTGTCATGGGGTGGGGGATGAATTACCTTCAGGAATAATTAGGTCCCAATAAATTCCGGATGTTATAAATAATAAAGCAAATATTGAATTGAATCAAGGTAGGGGACTGATGTTCCCTTGAAAGCACAGGTGTTTTGTTGTTGGGAAGCTCTGCCTCACCCTTGAGGCGAGCAGACACATTCAATAGAAACTAATGAATCTTCTGGGAAGGCCTCAAATAGATAAGTTCAGGAGCATCCAGGGCAGGAAGCATCAAAGGTAGACAAACTAGTGTAATGCATTGCTGAGAAAGAAGATACAGTCTCAAATAGTATTGACTGTAGAGCAAACTAATTCACTCATGGACCAAAGGCTAATAGAGAAGCATTAAGATCCTTTACTTAGACTTCAATGAAGCAAAATAGATGAGTGCTGGCCAGTCGTAGTTTTTATGCTTCTTACAAGTTGGTTGTGCTTCATATTTTCATTTTAAGAACAGATGGAGTTTTAAGGTAAAATCTAATTTATTTTAAAAAGCCTTTTAGCAAAATTGCTTACACGAGACAAGATACTTGGAAAATATTAGCCACCTATCTTTATATCCATGTTATGGATAAGAAAGGAAGTCCTGAACTACAAAAAAGTGAAGTAACGTGCCCCAGGTTTCCAAGCAAACAGTGGGAACAGATGCTCAAATGACTCAACCACAGTAGCCTTCACTCACAATCATTTTACTATCCTGCTTCTTGCTATATTTCATAGCCAAAATAGGAAAACTAGAGCCTAGAAGGGAATCTGTTAGACTAGATTGTTGTAGAATATCTACAACAGGAGAAATTTAGAGATGTCCCTAACTTTAAATAGATTTTAAAGACAGGGCTAAGGGGCCACAGGTTGTGAGGCAACTGAGGAGACTGCATTGTTTCCCACCTTTGACATCTTTGTCTCGATATAATTGTGTGCTTTTGAGTTTGAGTTTGATGAATAGTTAAATCTGGAGTGAATATTGATAGTGGCTTTCCTATGATTTTAGTGGAAAAACATTACTTTATGAAAAATAAAAATGATACCGGACACAGAAAACAAAATATCCAACAGAACCTGCTGTAATATAGTGAGGTGCAGATGCATATTAATTTAAAATGAAATACCTTTACATCTTAACTGCTTTGTTTAGATAATCCTAAGGGTTCTTTGCTGCATCAGACCCTGTACTTTGCAATAAATATACATCCATACTGAACTTGCCTGATTCATTTCTGGGTCCTTAAAGTTCTCTGCATTTAGCTATTTTCATTCAAGTAGAAGTCCTCATCTCAATTAAACAAGGGTAAGAGTGCTCTTTTCAGAGCTCAGTGAGGGTAACTGAAAGATTGAAAACCACACAAGAATCAGGCCATGGATCTTTGATATCAATGATTAAAGATATTGTAAAATAAGTACTGCAAGATTTTTACACTGATGTTATCAACACATGCTTAAGAAAACCAAATAATGCTCAAAAAATGGAGCCAAATGGCCTTGGGCATGAACTGTATCCATTATGAGGTCACCATTGCAGGTCTCTGGGTATTCTAGAGAGCTTCTAATGGAAGTTACAAATTTAGAGAAATTTAAAGGCAGAGGAACTTATTTTCAGTAGAATTTCAAATATAAGGCAGGGTTGTCGAATTGAAGAGAAAGTGTATATTAACTAGTACCAATAACCAACCAAACTTTGCAAACCTCATGACATGTATTTTATTTCATGATATGAATATTCCAATTCTAACAATCACAAACACCTTTATGCATTCAGTTCTTAATTTAAAAAGTGAAAGCACAGTTGAGTTTTAGTTTCATGAGTACATGGACAAGGCTCTTTGTTATTAACAGAACTGCGTGGGGATCCTCAAGTCTCAACGGAGCCCATCCTGTTTTTAAAAAGCTCCATTTCTTTGCAGAAAACATACTAAATAACTGCTCGTTATTTCATGTTTCTTAGCATTGTAGTACTTGAAGCATATGAAGAGCAGCCTTCAGGCATCAATTTTCAGTGAGCCTATCCTCCAATCTTATTAGCTAAAGCTTGTGGTTTTTATTTTAATAATTATTGTGTTGTTAGTATAGTAGAAGTATTGTGCTTTTTGAGGTCAGTTTTTGAAATGTTGGGTTTTTTTTCAAACCATAATCTTATACAAGTCAAAAATTAAATTCTGCTAAGCGAAAGATCACGCAGAATTAGTTGCATGCAAAGTAAAGGAAAAGCTACATCTGATTATTCATGTGCCTGACTCCTCTGTGGCCAAAATAATGCTATTTCTCAGACAAATCCTCTTATGGGCAAAGGCACCAAGGATTAACTGAAAACTGCTGCAAACTTCTGTGCTTTCCAAAAAAGGCAAGGTAGAATTCCCCCATAATGAGTTTGGTGCATAATGTTATGCCTTCTGAATCTCTAAGAATCTCAGAAGCTAATAGGCATATGGTGGGAACATCCATGTAAAAACTTGTATTTCATTCACTACCTATACCCTTGACTCTATTTTACTTTTAGCACTTAATAATCTATCCAATTCACATATAATAAACATTTTCCCACAAAGTGAGATGATGTCACAAGCCTGTGCTAGTAGCATTGAGACTAGTTTAAGACCAGCTTCTGCTATCTATTGACCTCAAGGTAAGCCTGGACTACTGAAAGCCTATCTCAAAAAAGATAGCAAAACAACAAAACTACTACCCCAAACTGGCTTATTCTTCTCTAAAGTATAGCATTACTTCTGTGATACAGCACACATTAATTTTATCATTTACTGATAATTTTATAAAAAGTATATGCATGTGCTAGTATTTTAATAAATTGTCCCTTTTATAATATTTGATTCAAATTATATTTCATGATGAATTGTTCAGAACCAAGCCATACCATTGGTTCCATTTCTACTATTTCATTGGAGAAATTGAATTCTTTGCTCTTATTACTCACTAACTAGTGGAGAAAATTAATGAAGATAATGGTTTTTTTTTTGTCTTTTTAAGATTTTATTTATTTTATGTGAGTACACTGTCACTGTCTTCATGCACACCAGAAGAGAGCATCAGATCCCATTACAGATGGTTGTGAGCCACCATGTGGTTGCTGGGATTTGAACTCAGGACCTCTAGGAAGAGCAGTCAGTGCTCTTAACCACTGAGCCATCTCTCTCCAGCCCGATAATGTTTTTTTTTTTTTTTTTTTTATTTACTTGAGTATTTCTTATATACATTTCGAGTGTTATTCCCTTTCCCGGTTTCCGGGCAAACATCCCCCTCCCCCCTCCCCTTCCTTATGGGTGTTCCCCTCCCAACCCTCCCCCCATTGCCGCCCTCCCCCCATAGACTAGTTCACTGGGGGTTCAGTCTTAGCAGGACCCAGGGCTTCCCCTTCCACTGGTGCTCTTACTGGGATATTCATTGCTACCTATGGGGTCAGAGTCCAGGGTCAGTCCATGTATAGTCTTTAGGTAGTGGCTTAGTCCCTGGAAGCTCTGGTTGCTTGGCATTGTTGTACTTTTGGGGTCTCGAGTCCCTTCAAGCTCTTCCAGTTCTTTCTCTGATTCCTTCAATAGGGGACCTATTCTCAGTTCAGTGGTTTGCTGCTGGCATTCGCCTCTATATTTGCTGTATTCTGGCTGTGTCTCTCAGGAGCGATCTACATCCGGCTCCTGCCGGTCTGCACTTCTTTGCTTCATCCATCTTGTCTAATTGGGTACCTGTATATGTATGGGCCACATGTGGGGCAGGCTCTGAATGGGTGTTCGTTCAGTCTCTGTTTTAATCTTTGCCTCTCCCTTCCCTGCCAAGGGTATTCTTTTTCCTCATTTAAAGAAGGAGTGAAGCATTCACATTTTGATCATCCGTCTTGAGTTTTGTTTGTTCTAGGGATCTAGGGTAATTCAAGCATTTGGGCTAATAGCCACTTATCAGTGAGTGCATACCATGTATGTCTTTCTGTGATTGGGTTAGCTCACTCAGGATGATATTTTCCAGTTCCAACCATTTGCCTACGAATTTCATAAACTCGTTGTTTTTGATAGCTGAGTAATATTCCATTGTGTAGATGTACCACATTTTCTGTATCCATTCCTCTGTTGAAGGGCATCTGGGTTCTTTCCAGTTTCTGGCTATTATAAATAAGGCTGCGATGAACATAGTGGAGCACGTGTCTCTTTTGTATGTTGAGGCATCTTTTGGGTATATGCCCAAGAGAGGTACAGCTGGATCCTCAGGCAGTTCAATGTCCAATTTTCTGAGGAACCTCCAGACTGATTTCCAGAATGGTTTTACCAGTCTGCAATCCCACCAACAATGGAGGAGTGTTCCTCTTTCTCCACATCCTCGCCAGCATCTGCTGTCACCTGAGTTTTTGATCTTAGCCAATCGCACTGGTGTGAGGTGAAATCTCAGGGTTGTTTTGATTTGCATTTCCCTTATGACTAAAGATGTTGAACATTTCTTTAGGTGTTTCTCAGCCATTCGGCATTCCTCAGCTGTGAATTCTTTGTTTAGCTCTGAACCCCATTTTTTAATAGGGTTATTTGTTTCCCTGCGGTCTAACTTCTTGAGTTCTTTGTATATTTTGGATATAAGGCCTCTATCTGTTGTAGGATTGGTAAAGATCTTTTCCCAATCTGTTGGTTGCCGTTTTGTCCTAACCACAGTGTCCTTTGCCTTACAGAAGCTTTGCAGTTTTATGAGATCCCATTTGTCGATTCTTGATCTTAGAGCATAAGCCATTGGTGTTTTGTTCAGGAAATTTTTTCCAGTGCCCATGTGTTCCAGCTGCTTCCCTAGTTTTTCTTCTATTAGTTTGAGTGTGTCTGGTTTGATGTGGAGGTCCTTGATCCACTTGGACTTAAGCTTTGTACAGGGTGATAAGCATGGATCGATCTGCATTCTTCTACATGTTGCCCTCCAGTTGAACCAGCACCATTTGCTGAAAATGCTATCTTTTTTCCATTGGATGGTTTTGGCTCCTTTGTCAAAAATCAAGTGACCATAGGTGTGTGGGTTCATTTCTGGGTCTTCAATTCTATTCCATTGGTCTATCTGTCTGTCTCTGTACCAATACCATGCAGTTTTTATCACTATTGCTCTGTAATACTGCTTGAGTTCAGGGATAGTGATTCCCCCTGAAGTCCTTTTATTGTTGAGGATAGCTTTAGCTATCCTGGGTTTTTTGTTATTCCAGATGAATTTGCAAATTGTTCTGTCTAACTCTTTGAAGAATTGGATTGGTATTTTGATGGGGATTGCATTGAATCTGTAGATTGCTTTTGGTAAAATGGCCATTTTTACTATATTAATCCTGCCAATCCATGAGCATGGGAGATCTTTCCATCTTCTGAGGTCTTCTTCAATTTCTTTCCTCAGTGTCTTAAAGTTCTTATTGTACAGATCTTTTACTTGCTTGGTTAAAGTCACACCGAGGTACTTTATATTATTTGGGTCTATTATGAAGGGTGTCGTTTCCCTAATTTCTTTCTCGGCTTGTTTCTCTTTTGTATAGAGGAAGGCAACTGATTTATTTGAGTTAATTTTATACCCAGCCACTTTGCTGAAGTTGTTTATCAGCTTTAGTAGTTCTCTGGTGGAACTTTTGGGATCACTTAAATATACTATCATGTCATCTGCAAATAGTGATATTTTGACCTCTTCTTTTCCGATCTGTATCCCTTTGATCTCCTTTTGTTGTCTGATTGCTCTGGCTAGAACTTCAAGAACTATATTGAATAAGTAGGGAGAGAGTGGGCAGCCTTGTCTAGTCCCTGATTTTAGTGGGATTGCTTCAAGTTTCTCTCCATTTAGTTTAATGTTAGCAACTGGTTTGCTGTATATGGCTTTTACTATGTTTAGGTATGGGCCTTGAATTCCTATTCTTTCCAGGACTTTTATCATGAAGGGGTGTTGAACTTTGTCAAATGCTTTCTCAGCATCTAATGAAATGATCATGTGGTTCTGTTCTTTCAGTTTGTTTATATAATGGATCACGTTGATGGTTTTCCGTATATTAAACCATCCCTGCATGCCTGGGATGAAGCC
Source organism: Rattus norvegicus (assembly GCF_021556685.1). Taxonomy (NCBI): domain Eukaryota; kingdom Metazoa; phylum Chordata; class Mammalia; order Rodentia; family Muridae; genus Rattus; species Rattus norvegicus. The sequence continues at coordinate 62,458,962 of NC_141548.1, read as the reverse complement.
TACTTGATCATGATGGATGATTGTTTTGATGTGTTCTTGAATTCAGTTTGCCAGAATTTTATTGAGTATTTTTGCGTCGATATTCATAAGGGAAATTGGTCTGAAGTTCTCTTTCTTTGTTGTGTCTTTGTGTGGTTTAGGTATAAGAGTAATTGTGGCTTCGTAGAAGGAATTCGGTAGGGCTCCATCTGTTTCAATTTTGTGGAATAGTTTGGATAATATTGGTATGAGGTCTTCTATGAAGGTTTGATAGAATTCTGCAGTAAACCCGTCTGGACCTGGGCTCTTTTTGGTTGGGAGACCTTTAATGACTGCTTCTATTTCCTTAGGAGTTATGGGGTTGTTTAACTGGTTTATCTGTTCCTGATTTAACTTCGATACCTGGTATCTGTCTAGGAAATTGTCCATTTCCTGAAGATTTTCAAATTTTGTTGAATATAGGTTTTTATAGTAAGATCTGATGATTTTTTGAATTTCCTCCGAATCTGTAGTTATGTCTCCCTTTTCATTTCTGATTTTGTTAATTTGGACACACTCTCTGTGTCCTCTCGTTAGTCTGGCTAAGGGTTTATCTATCTTGTTGATTTTCTCAAAGAACCAACTTTTGGTTCTGTTGATTCTTTCTATGGTCCTTTTTGTTTCTACTTGGTTGATTTCAGCTCTGAGTTTGATTATTTCCTGCCTTCTACTCCTCCTGGGTGTATTTGCTTCTTTTTGTTCTAGAGCTTTTAGGTGTGCTGTCAAGCTGCTGACATATGCTCTTTCCTGTTTCTTTCTGCAGGCACTCAGCGCTATGAGTTTTCCTCTTAGCACAGCTTTCATTGTGTCCCATAAGTTTGAGTATGTTGTATCTTCATTTTCATTAAATTCTAAAAAGTTTTTAATTTCTTTCTTTATTTCTTCCTTGACCAGGTTATCATTGAGTAGAGCATTGTTCAATTTCCACGTATATGTGGGCATTCTTCCCTTATTGTTATTGAAGACCAGTTTTAGGCCGTGGTGGTCCGATAGCACGCATGGGATTATTTCTATCTTTCTGTACCTGTTGAGGCCCGTTTTTTGACCAATTATATGGTCAATTTTGGAGAAAGTACCATGAGGAGCTGAGAAGAAGGTATATCCTTTTGCTTTAGGATAGAATGTTCTATAAATATCCGTTAAGTCCATTTGGCTCATGACTTCTCTTAGTCTGTCTACATCACTGTTTAATTTCTGTTTCCATGATCTGTCCATTGATGAGAGTGGGGTGTTGAAATCTCCCACTATTATTGTGTGAGGTGCAATGTGTGTTTTGAGCTTTAGTAAGGTTTCTTTTACATATGTAGGTGCCCTTGTATTTGGGGCATAGATATTTAGGATTGAGAGTTCATCTTGGTTGATTTTTCCTTTGATGAATATGAAGTGTCCTTCCTTATCTTTTTTGATGACTTTTAGTTGGAAATTGATTTTATTTGATATTAGAATGGCTACTCCAGCTTGCTTCTTCTGACCATTTGCTTGGAAAGTTGTTTTCCAGCCTTTCACTCTGAGGTAGTGTCTGTCTTTGTCTCTGAGGTGTGTTTCCTGTAGGCAGCAGAATGCAGGGTGCTCGTTGCGTATCCAGTTTGTTAATCTATGTCTTTTTATTGGGGAGTTGAGGCCATTGATATTGAGAGATATTAAGGAATAGTGATTATTGCTTCCCGTTATATTCATATTTGGATGTGAGGTTATGTTTGTGTGCTTTCATTCTCTTTGTTTTGTTGCCAAGACGATTAGTTTCTTGCTTCTTCTAGGGTATAGCTTGCCTCCTTATGTTGGGCTTTACCATTTATTATCCTTTGTAGTGCTGGATTTGTAGAGAGATATTGTGTAAATTTGGTTTTGTCATGGAATATCTTGGTTTCTCCATCAATGTTAATTGAGAGTTTTGCTGGATACAGTAACCTGGGCTGGCATTTGTGTTCTCTTAGTGTCTGTATGACATCAGTCCAGGATCTTCTGGCCTTCATAGTTTCTGGCGAGAAGTCTGGTGTGATTCTGATAGGTCTCCCTTTATATGTTACTTGACCTTTTTCCCTTACTGCTTTTAATATTCTTTCTTTATTTTGTGCGTTTGGTGTTTTGACAATTATGTGACGGGAGGTGTTTCTTTTCTGGTCCAATCTATTTGGAGTTCTGTAGGCTTCTTGTATGTCTATGGGTATCTCTTTTTTTAGGTTAGGGAAGTTTTCTTCTATGATTTTGTTGAAGATATTTACTGGTCCTTTGAGCTGGGAGTCTTCACTCTCTTCTATACCTATTATCCTTAGGTTTGATCTTCTCATTGAGTCCTGGATTTCCTGTATGTTTTGGACCAGTAGCTTTTTCCGCTTTACATTATCTTTGACAGTTGAGTCAATGATTTCTATGGAATCTTCTGCTCCTGAGATTCTCTCTTCCATCTCTTGTATTCTGTTGGTGAAGCTTGTATCTACAGCTCCTTGTCTCTTCTTTTGGTTTTCTATATCCAGGGTTGTTTCCATGTGTTCTTTCTTGATTGCGTCTATTTCCATTTTTAATTCCTTCAACTGTTTGATTGTGTTTTCCTGGAATTCTTTCAGGGATTTTTGCGATTCCTCTCTGTAGGCTTTTACTTGTTTATTAATGTTTTCCTGTGCTTCCCTAAGTGTGTTCATGTCTTTCTTGAAGTCCTCCAGCATCATGATCAAATATGATTTTGAAACTAGATCTTGCTTTTCTGGTGTGTTTGGATATTCCATGTTTGTTTTGGTGGGAGAATTGGGCTCCGATGATGGCATGTAGTCTTGGTTTCTGTTGCTTGTGTTCCTGCGCTTGCCTCTCGCCATCAGATTATCTCTAGTGTTACTTTGTTCTGCTGTTTCTGACAGTGGCTAGACTGTCCTATAAGCCTGTGTGTCAGGAGTGCTGTAGACCTGTTTTCCTCTCTTTCAGTCAGTTATGGGGACAGAGTGTTCTGCTTTCGGGCGTGTGGTTTTTCCTCTGTACAGGTCTTCAGCTGTTCCTGTGGGCCTGTGTCTTGAGTTCACCAGGCAGCTTTCTTGCAGCAGAAAAGTTGGTCTTACCTGTGGTCCCGAGGCTCAAGTTCGCTCGTGGGGTGCTGCCCACGGGCTCTCTGCAGCGGCAGCAACCAGGAAGACCTGTGCCGCCCCTTCCGGGAGCTTCAGTGCACCAGGGTTCCAGATGGTCTTTGGCTTTTTCCTCTGGCGTCCGAGATGTGTGTGCAGGGAGCAGTCTCTTCTGGTTTCCCAGGCTTGTCCGCCTCTCTGAAGGTTTAGCTCTCCCTCCCACGGGATTTGGGTGCAGAGAACTGTTTATCCGGTCTGTTTCCTTCAGGGTCCGGCGGGGTCCTGCCGCTCCTGGGCCCTCCCCCACGGGAGCCCAGAGGCCTTATACAGTTTCCTCTTGGGCCAGGGATGTGGGCAGGGGTGAGCAGTGTTGGTGGTCTCTTCCGCTCTGCAGCCTCAGGAGTGCCCACCTGACCAGGCGGTTGGGTTTCTCTCTCACCGGGTCTGGGAGCAGAGAGCTGCTGCGGGCCGGATAATGTTTTTTTAAAAGGTGTTAATTTCCATTATCATGATGAACCATTAAATCAGAACCCATAATTTGTTGTAGGTAACCTTATATTATAGGTATTTTTAAAATTCTTAAATTCTAAACAAAAATCATGATAAATGTGCTTTATTGAACACAAAAAATGACACTTAGGACTAAATCTCAATCCTTGGTAGGCAGAAGATTGGTAGACAGTAAAATACTTTGTAAATAAGTACAAAAATTGAGCTACTTTTAAAGCTTGACATACAAGCAAGAACAAAGCACAGGATAAAGCATTCAAAGTTAAGGGTAAATAATATCACCAGTAGAGATAGATCAAGAGGTAAAGAAAGGTAGATGTCTAAAGCCCATATGGAGAAAAGATAGAGATGATTTGTCAAATTATCCTTTAATCTATACATACCTACATATGAGTATATACACTCACACACACACACACACACACACACACACACACACACACCACATGTATATAATATATACTTAATATTACCCCCAGTCATCAAGGTGAACCCTAAGCTGCTGTCCAGGACAGGCATGGAACCAGTTCTCCACTTCCAATAGTAATAGGTTATATAAATTTCATCTGATAGGTTTAGGAAGAAATGGATTTGGAAGGATCGTATTATAAATTGTTTCCTTCATCTCTTTGTCTCTGTCTCTTTGTCTCTATCTCTGTCTCTCTGTCTCTCTCTCTCTCTCTCTCTCTCTCTGTGTGTGTGTGTGTGTGTGTGTGTGTGTGTGTGTGTGTGTGTGTGTGTGTGTATCTGTGTCTCTGTGTGTATATTTTCAGGGACAATCGTTTGATATTGAATCACCAGTTAGTGAGCTCTTTCCTAAGGAAGGCTATTTTTCCCAATCTCAGCACTCTTCAGTTTTAACGTTGAGGCCTCATGGCCATTCAACTCTGACCTGTCTACATTCTTTGCTATACTTGTTCAGCTCACGTTTAGGGAGTCATGTGGGTGAGATGTCATGAATGTAGCTTGTGACATTACTAGGAAGAACCATCTCACAGCTAACTGCCTGTTTCTCTGGCTTTTGCAGTCTTCCTGCTCTCTTCCTCAATGTTCCCTGGACCATGAGGAGTTTTTGGTAGGAATTCCAAGTTTGACATGTCAAATTGAGTTCCCTCTCCCCAATGTTGGGCATTTTGGTCACCCCCATTGAATCCTTAGTCTCTCACCTCCCAGGTCTCTGCTACTTTCTAGAGGTTCCCCTCCCCCAACACACAAGCTGCTTCTCTCCACTTACTCTCTGGGCTTCTCTCACCCCCATACCTCATCCTGTTCCTCTCTTTCCCTTCATCCTCCTCTCTCCCATCGTGATCCTCCTTCCCTCTGCCTCTTGTAACTATTTCCTTCCCCCTTCTAAGTGGAAGGAAAACACCCTCATTTGGGCCTTTCTTCTTGGTATACTTCTTATGGGTTGTATTCTAGGTATTCTGCACTTTTTGACTAATATCTACTAGTCAGTGGGTACAATATATATCCCTTTTAGTCTGAGTTACCTAACTCAGGATGATGTTTTCTAGTTCTATCTGTTTGCCTGCAAAATTCATCATGTTCTCATTTTTAATAGCGGAATAGTATTTCATTGTGTAAATATACCACATATTTTTTATCCGTTCTTCAGATGTGGGAAATCTGGGTTGTTTGCAGCTTCTGGCTATTATAAATAAGGCTGCTATAAACATGGTGGAGCATGTGTCCTTGTGGTATGGTGGGGCAACTTCTGGGTATATGCTCAAGGTCGTATAGCTGGGTCTTCAGGTAGAACTCTTTCCAATTTTCTAAGGAACCACCAGATTGATTTCCAGAGTGGTTGTACCAGCTTGCAATCTTGTTGTGCCAGGGAATATTTGGGGACCCCTAAAAGACTGCTGATTCTGATACAATCACATTAGGGTCTCTTTAATAAAGCACAAGCTTGGTCTCCTCACCAGACCTTAAATAGGAGGATGGTGTGAAGCATTGAGCCTAGTTTTAGGTAAGCATTTACAGAAGCCGGAAGTGGGTATCTAGCCTGATACACACCTGATTGGGGGGCCAGTATGGCCTATAACATAATTGACTGTTGCTGGGAGTCAAATCATAAATTTAACTTCTGCTTTTCTCCTGATTAATGATTGTTAGGAAGTAAAGGGGCAGCAGCAGGTTTGTATCCTGGAGGTACAGATTTCTTGGGGAATAACCTAGCAACTTGTGCAAGCTGCAGGTTTTTTGGTAAGGCTAACCTGGAAACTACTGCTAGGTACTGGCCTGTTAGTTAACTTGAATTCAACCTTAGATCAGGTTATCTTAGATAGAGTCTGAACCCAAAAGATCTGTTCTCCACACTCTACAATAATTTTTTTTTACTTATTTATTTATTTTTTATTAACTTGGGTATTTCTTATTTACATTTCGAGTGTTATTCCCTTTCCCGGTTTCTGGGCAAACGTCCCCCTAATCCCTCCCCCTCCCCTTCTTTATGGGTGTTCCCCTCTCCATCCTCCCCCCATTGCCGCCCTCCCCGCAACAATCACGTTCACTGGGGATTCAGTCTTAGCAGGACCAAGGACTTCCCCTTCCACTGGTGCTCTTACTAGGCTATTCATTGCTACCTATGAGGTCAGAGTCCAGGGTCAGTCTATGTATAGACTTTAGGTAGTGGCTTAGTCCCTGGAAGCTCTGGTTGCTTGGCATTGTTGTTCATAAGGGGTCTCAAGCCCCTTCAAGCTCTTCCAGTTCTTTCTCTGATTCCTTCAACGGGGGTTCTATTCTCAATTCAGTGGTTTGCTGCTGGCATTTGCCTCTGTATTTGCTGTATTCTTGCTGTGTCTCTCAGGAGAGATCTACATCCGGCTCCTGTCGGGCTGCACTTCTTTGCTTCATCCATCTTGTCTAATTGGGTGGCTGTATATGTATGGGCCACATGTGGGGCAGGCTCTGAATGGGGGTTCCTTCTGTGTCTGTTTTAATCTTTGCCTCTCTATTCCCTGCCAAGGGTATTCTTGTTCCCCTTTTAAAGAAGGAGTGAAGCATTCACATTTTGATCATCCGTCTTGAGTTTCATGTGTTCTATGTATCTAGGGTAATTCAACCATTTGGGCTAATAGCCACGTATCAATGAGTGCATACCAGGTGTGTTTTTCTGTGACTGGGTTAGCTCACTCAGGATGATATTTTCCAGTTCCAACCATTTGCCTACGAATTTCATAAAGGCATTGTTTTTGATAGCTGAGTAATATTCCGTTGTGTAGATGTACCACATTTTCTGTATCTATTCCTCTGTTGAAGGGCATCTGGGTTCTTTCCAGCTTCTGGCTATTATAAATAAGGCTGCTATGAACATAGTGGAGCACGTGTCTTTTTTATATGTTGGGGCATCTTTTGGGTATATGCCCAAGAGAGGTAGTTCAATGTCCAATTTTCTGAGGAACCTCCAGACTGATTTCCAGAATGGTTGTACCAGTCTGCAATTCCACCAACAATGGAGGAGTGTTCCTCTTTCTCCACATCCTCGCCAGCATCTACTGTCACCTGAGTTTTTGATCTTAGCCATTCTCACTGGTGTGAGGTGAAATCTCAGGGTTGTTTTGATTTGCATTTCCCTTATGACTAAAGATGTTGAACATTTCTTTAGGTGTTTTTCAGCCATTCCGCATTCCTCAGCTGTGAATTCTTTGTTTAGTTCTGAACCCCATTTTTAATAGGGTTATTTGTCTCCCTGGGGTCTAACTTCTTGAGTTCTTTATATATTTTGGATATAAGCCCTCTATCTGTTGTAGGATTGGTTAAGATCTTTTCCCAATCTGTTGGTTACAATGATTTTTACCAATAAATATGTTATATATTTTCCAAGGAAAAAAATTAAACCCTGATCACTTTCTTGAATAACTGCAAATTGGCAGAATATTCTTATGAACAAAATAAAAGGTTAAAATGTAATGTGTTGTGGTTTGCCCTGGAGTTATCTGGTTTTTGATGCTAATTCCACTGCCCCAAGGACAGCTGCCTGGTCATGTATTCAGGACTCAGTGACTTCACCAGAACCCTCTCTCCATTTAATTTGTAAAATACAGGTGAGGGCAGGTACAGGATAGAATGAGGCCTGTCATTGTATGAGAAGGAAGGATGGGTGGGAAAAAAGTTTGAAGGAAGAGGAGGAGACTAGAATGGAAAGAGGAGAGACAGGAAGACAGAGAGGGTAGCCACGGAGGAGAGAAAATGGAAGCAGACATTAAGATCCCACTCTGTGTACTTACAGGTTGTTATTAATGTTCGTAAGGGATGGATGTGTACTGGCTTTGTATGTTTAGGTGGGCAATTATATCTTATCAATTAGGTCAAAGATTATTGTGTTGTGTGGTTTTTCATGTGGAGAAATGAGTTTGGGAGAGTTAGTGGCGGCAGAGGGGCCGCCACGGAATTGGGATGTATATTTCTGGAATGGAAATCTGCCTTGGGAACTAGATGGGTAAAGAGATTGTTGCTAGGCTCAGAGAGAGGCTGTCAGCAGTGTAATAAGGGATGGAGCAAAGTGGGTAAGAGGCTTTTCTGACTAAGAAGATATCCTGCAGATATCTTGGGGTACTGTGGTGTACACCTAGTGGGAATAAAAGACAGGATTTTTATTTTTTACACTTTTACAACAGTAGTAATGGTTATTACTTACTATGCATTATTCAAAAGTGACATATTTACAAACAAATTTCTCAGTAAAATATTTAATATAACATCAAATATGAGTAAGGTATAGAAACATTCTTTACTGAGTAGGAACTGTGAGTGCCTTAAGCTCAGTGTCCTGGCAGTAGACCCTGCTCTGCCTCTTAAGTATTGATATGTCCCCAAGTCACCTGGCTGCATTCTCTCCCTTCACTATGTGGAAAGTATTGACTAATAGTGTTAGGATCCATGTGGCACCACCTCCTTCATAAACACGTAATTCATCTGGGTGTGATGGCACTCTCCTCTAGTTCTAGTACTCCAAAGGGAAACTTTGTGGATCTGAGTTGAATGCAGGAAAACATAAACAAGTAGAAGCCTATAGAGAGGAATCACAAAAATCCTTGAAAGAATTCCAGGAAAATGCAATCAAACAGGTGAAGGAATTAAAAATGGAAATAGAAGCAATAAAGAAAGCACAAAGGGAGATAACCCTGGATATAGAAAACCAAAGGAAGAGACAAGGAGCCACAGATACAAGCATCACCAACAGAATACAAGAGATAGAAGAGAGAATCTCAGGAGCAGAAGATTTCATAGAAATCATCGACACAACTGTCAAAGATAATGTAAAATGGAAAAAAGCTACTGGTCCAAAACATACAGGAAATCCAGGACTCAACGAGAAAATCAAACCTAAGGATAATAGGTATAGAAGAGAGTGAAGACTCCCATCTCAAAGGACCAGTAAATGTCTGAGTTGAAGGCCAACCAAATAACCAAATTTATGTAGTGAGTTCTACAACTACCAACACTACACAGAAAGAACCTGTCACAAAAAAAAAAGCCTGAAAAGAAGAAAATGGCCTAGTCTTACATTCTTATCATAGAATTTTAATCATTGGTAGTTGTCATATAAAATAAATATGAAGTTTAGGAAGTACTGTATGTACTATGTCATGTCTGACAGTGACAGTGAGATATTTGGACACACACACACACATATTCACGTAGTAAATGGACTAGCATAAAACTATTTGAATTTTACAATTATTTAAAAGAATAAATCAAAGAGGGAAAAACCTCTTTCATTCATTAGCTAATTCATTCAAAAATAGCTTCTCTTGTTTGTTTGTTTGTTTTGTTTTGTTTCAGTTTTCTACATACCTCTTTGAGATGAACATATGCTAAACAGACACCAGGATTGGAGGGAAAAGAGAAACACTGTGAGGTAAAAAATGGGAAACAAACTGTTGATAAAAGTCACTGTGAGTACTTGCCTAGTAAATAGGAACCCTTGATTCAGTTGCCAATATCACACAATGAAACAACGAAAACTGACATAGCTGTATTCATGGTAAAATATAACCATCTCTAGGATCTGATACTACCAAAATATGAAAGCATCTTTGAAAGAAAATAATGCCTAAACATGTTTAAATTCAAGTACTACAGTAACTGAAAAATATTAGCATATGAATAGAAAGGAAGCAATGTCTTGGTAAATTTAAGATTATACATTTTAGCTGAGTTGACCATTTGCCTTTTTTTAATGCTAAATTTTGTTAAAATATGCTACATATTTTATACGCAAGTAATATTATAACTTTTGTTTTGTTAATTTATCCATCCTACCTATCCCTTGTATTCTCTCAATACATTTCTTTCTAGCCACTCAAGACCTTAAACCTATCGGCCATGAACGTCACATACCTATCATGATAATGGCAAACACAGTCACACTACATACTCGGTAGCTATGTTATCCATGCTCCATAAAGCAATCCTTTTTGGACAATGTTACTTTTAAGGGATTATCCTTAAAACATAAGGGATTCTTTTGTTCCTTTTCAGCTTTATCATTTTGTTTGGTCATCTTGCAATGGGCAAATAATTTAAAATATCATGAATTGGAAAGCCATATGTATTAATATGTATTAATTTAGAATGATGAAAATATGAGTAACCCTAGATATTCAAGAATGGGGTTATGATTAATTGAATTAGGGCACAATCTCAAACTTCCTGTCTTGAACTATAATTACATAGATTGGATAAAAACCTAGAAGTTAATTCTAGCAAGATTTAATGATACATTCTGGTATAGATAAATAAATATATCAATGAACTATAAAATGCAAACTGATCTAGAAAGATGTACAAAAGTAATAGTCAAGTGTAAGTGGCAACCATGTTTAAAAATTTAACTTTACTTTTATACTTTCAATGTCTTTATGATGCATAGATACTGTTAAGTTGAAAATGATTGTAAGCATTTTTGTAGTTACTGTGCTTCATTTTTAATGATAGTAATCAGACAATATTTTGCATCAGAAAAATATTATGAAGTGAATAATAAAATTAGTTATTTTGTACCATCAAGAATTTTTGACATGGATATTAGTAATATCTGAATTTATTGTTTCTGTCAGTGCTGTTATGTAGGTTGACATTATTTTTAGGAGATGTAAAGTCATCTAACAAGTCACATTTGTGCATACTAGGATTAATGAAGGACTAAGTAGTAGATGAAGTAGGTGATGATAAATAAGTTTTCAAAACAAAGAAATGAGCATGTAATGCCAAGGGAACAATACTTTGATTTAGGAGCATTAAGGGATGAATTGCCTAGCCAGACTTTTCCATTTGCCCAGATATATCACATCCACACTATGTAAGTGTACACTTATCTATAGCACTCCTTCTTTCTAATATAATTCCAAGGTTTATTGGTAAACTATATGATCAACTTATTCTTCCATATAGTTGCATGGACAGCTTGTTTTGCTCACGAGTGTGTTTTATTTTTTCTATGAATTGGAACAAAAAATAGGATTTTGAAGTAACTCATAGTTTGGAGACTCAGTAGATTGTCACATGGTCTTGGGTCTATTTCAGATCTAGGTCCTGTTTACTGGATTTATACATACTACTAATGGTGTATGTGAGGATCCCACTTTTCAGTAATAAGCTCTACATTTGTCTTTGAAGTTGCTACATTTTGCTTTGATCTTGAAATAATTTTTCACAGTGTTTTGATGATGAGTGGTGGTTAAAGTCACAAGGCCAGAACTTGGCTTTTCTTGTGTTTTTTTCCTGTAGGCTTAATGGGATTGTCAAAGCTGAACTTGTAAGTTCTTCTTTGATAAAACACACAAAGTTCTTCTCAAACCATTTTCTCACCTTCCTACAAATAAAACAAATGGGGATGCACGATCTTGTATTTAAGATAAAAGAATACCTTCTCCTGCCTTAGTAGTTTTTCTTTTATAAAAAAATTAATGTTTTGAAAACCATAGTATGAAATATTTGTTTTAAATGAAAAAGAGACTAAGTTAGTTACCATTGTTTTAGGTATTAGTTCTGAAATCAGAGTACACATTTTTTTTCTGGGAATCAAAGATTCTAGTAGACTCTGCAAACTAACATTTCCTGTGATAAAGGTTTCAAGATATTCTCACAACTTAGTTCATTTATTGTTCCCTGATTTATTAAAACAGTATTGAGGGTTTTTCTTAACATAAAATAAGCATGTTGGTGAGTGTTAATAATCCCATCATGCAAAGAGACTGAGGGGAGGGAATCCGCAGGACTTTGAGGCCAATGTGAGCTATATATCTTGAGCAAGCTGAGCTAGTGAGAACTTGTCTTAAAAGTAGTACTCATCAGTGTATAACTGATATTTTGCTAAATGGATGTGTGGTTAGGCTGCATTCTAAATATTTATGGTTTTGCTTATAGGAAGGGCATCTTTCAGCTGTTCCAGAAAGCTTTTTATGACTTTAGCCATGGACAAAAAAGAGACTCTCCTCTTGTCAAAGCACCAAAAGTAAGTGAGAAATAAGTATTCAACACCAAATAGGACATCTATCTTACATACTCTGAGGCCCCAGGAATTACACAGAGGACGGATTGGAGAAGCCTGGAAATGTATTACAATACTCTGCCTTCTGCATACAACATTGCCACTGTAATTATGAGAGAGAGAGAGAGAGAGAGAGAGAGAGAGAGAGAGAGAGAGAGAGAGAGAGAGAGAGAAAAGACAAGCACTGACATAAGGCGGACTGATTAGAAGGAAGAAGGCATCAGCAGGAGCACGCAGAGATGAGAGGGAAGAGAGCAATGGGTGACTGGACATGATCACAGTACTCTGAAGCTAAGCGTTTGCCGAAAATTTTTAAATATAAAGTAAATGCTATCACCAAAATATTTTTACCACATAAAGGCAAATCGATATCTCTGGTTTCAAATTGAACATAAATTCATTTATAACTCATCATGACACTATACTGTGATCTAAGAGAATCAGTGGACATCATCACTACTGCTTCTGTTCTTTCTATTATGATGGTAGTGGGAAGCAGCAAGGACCAGTTCTGACAGAATAGAGGGGGAAGTTATCCAGTGGAAGACCGGATGGCATAACTGGGTAAGCTTCATTTATGAAAATGAAAAGCACTAAAAGGAAAAGTTGCCTAGACATAGATATTGTTTTAATTCCAAACTGTCAATGAATAAAGAAATGTGTAGGAGAGATGAAATTTAAAGGAAAAGGTGTTTCAAGCACAGGAAATGTGGGTATATTGGTTAAACATCATATTTGTAGCAAGGAAAATTTGTGAAAACTCATCATTCGATGCAAACTTTTATAACTCACAGTTCCAAATAGAAGAAGCTGAGGACAGTGCAGCACAAAGGAGCTCATGTCAGATATGTTGTGTTTAATAAATGCCAGGGGTATATTTCATATGTTTGATAGATCATGGTGAGGTAGGAGAGGTACCAGCCACAGTATGTAATGTAAATAGAGTTTATTTAGGGCATGGGAAGGGGTATTGAGAAGGGAGTGGAGACAGAAAAAGGCAGAGAGAGAGAGAGAGAGAGAGAGAGAGAGAGAGAGAGAGGAAGAAGAGGAGGAGGAGAAGGAAGAAGAGGAAGGGGAAGAGGAAGAGGAGGAGGAGAGAGGGAGGGAGGGAGAGAGAGAGAGGAAGAATAGGAGGAGGAGAAGGAAGAAGAGGAAGGGGAAGAGGAAGAGGAGGAGGAGAGAGGGAGGGAGGGAGAGAGAGAGGGAGAGAGAGAGAATGAGGAGGGACCAAACAGTTCTTATAGCAAGCCAGGCCTACCTGGCTGTTGCCAAGTAACTGTTGAGCAGAGACTAGAAGGTATGCCAACATTCCTCCATTTTGGTTTAATGAAAAATGGAAAAACTAGAAAGGTGATGGTGAAGCAGGAATAGGGTCATCGTGATCTTTAGCTACTTCCTGCTGACTTTGGGGGTATGCATCTCTGGAAAACCTAAGAAAATGCGAATGGGGATATCGGTCCAGTCTTATGTTAGTGGGCTGTTCTCTTGCTGTGGGTAGCAAGGAACATCTGTGTCTGTGAACGTAGGCTGGAGCATCTGTAGATTGCTTCTGTGGAGCTGTCTTGGGTGAAGATTTGAATAAGCACCTGAACTTGGCAAGATGCTGAAACACTCACATATATTAGAGGTAGAGAATAAAGTTAAGTACATTTTCATAGGTATACATTTGGGATCCTTAAGTCTTGGTTGTTGGGGTGAGGGGACTGTCAATCCAAGGGAACAGAAGAGGAATACCCACCCTGTGGAATAGATAACAGGTATAAATGTAGGCTATTGATCGCTAGGTCTTATCCAGATAAAGTCCATTTGTTCCATAAGAGGTAGATCTGAATGTCTTTCTTGGAGCTTATAAGTTTACAAAAGAGATTCATTTGTTAACGTTTTGAACAGTCTTTAAGGTTAACATAGAAAAGACAAAAATATTTCATGGAGCAGAAAGAGCAAGAGGGTTTTGTCTTCTATCTCAGAAGCTGAACATATATATATAATGAGGAACTTTTTAAGTTTACTTTTAGAAGACAATTAAAGGAATCTCAAACATTTTGGTGGCCTTATGAATATGACAGTTGATCATTTAGTTTGGCATGAGAAACACCTTAAGTCTATTGTTAAAATATAATCAAATGAAATAGCTTTTGACGTAAGATAGCTGATAGCATAGATTTAGCATGAAAAACACTTTAAGTATATAGTTAGAAGATAGCCAAAGGAAACTTCAAATTTGAACTTGTGATTAAAAAAGTTGGATCATATAGTAGAATGCTTTATTAGGATAAGGCTAACTTATAAGAACTCTGTTGATAAATGTTAGGATTTTAAGCTCTTTAAGTCTCAATATAATAATGGCAATAACAAGGGGAGGAAATATGTATTTAGTCACTGGAGGCTGTGTTTAGATAAGGAAGTAGCAGAAGGTTACATCTGTGAAAGGTTACATCTGGACTTGTGTATCTTTTATCATGAAGCCTGTGAGAAAGGCAAACCTATCTGTCCTTTTGATAAAGATATGGCAGTCTTAGCTAGTAAACCGATTGACTAATGAGCTAATATGGTGGTGGATTAACTTGGTAAGGAGTTAGAGGTCTGTTTTCTTGCTGTCAAGCTGCAGTTAGCTTATCTGTCAAAGTAATCAGAAATTTGGGAAGAATATAATATAATCTAGATGTAACATATTAATTAAAATGACAGAGGTTGGTCTATAACCTACTACCAAACAGTTTCCCCATGTCCCTGTAGTCTCCTTCGCAACTGGGGCAGAGGTATCAAACTCAAAAGACGCGAAGCTTTTTCCTCTTGAGTAGGGACATTGGAGAAATGATTAACCTTGTCATAGGCAATATGAGACATTTAATTCTCTGGTTGTCCACTGTCCACAGTTTAGGCCAAGTCCTGGCAGTGAGCAAGGCAATGGAGCAGTGTTTCTCAGTATCATACCACAATCCAGGCAGTCTTGGAGCTGTGCCTATATCTTCTCGGAGACCTTGGTGGAGCGGGGATTCACTATCAGGATTTAGAAGTCTCTATCTGTCATAATAAGCTTAAACCTTTAATGTTGTATTTAGTAGATTTCTGACAAGATTGTGAGCTAATATCTATTAAGCATACCTGAGTTAGACAATCTTTGATTATTTTTCTAGAATATATCTAGTAAATAAAAAGAGTAAATTGTAAAGTAATGACAGTAGCAAAAACGAGGGTTAACATACCTTTAAGGCAGTGATCTTTAACAATTTTACTTTTGTAAATTCTTAAAATAATATTAAAATCATTATTTATCAAGGGAAGATAGAAATCACAGGAAAATCTTAATTCAGTAGTGTTTTTGGAGACCCTAACTCTGGCTATTCTCCTAAACTCATTGGCAAAGTGGGGACTTTGCATAACAAAGATGGTGGGTAGTCAAGAGACTGCCTTTAAACCAGATGCCACTGAAGCTACAGCCAGCCACATGACCTCTCTTAGCTAAGATGGTCCTGAATAGATAGCTCCGCCTGTGGAGGGAAGTCACATATTATACCTTAGACTAGAATCAATCAGCAGAGAAAAACAGACATGCTTTGTCTGGCAGACTTGAGGTCTCCGCCTGTCACCTCAGGCAGCCTCTGTCATTGTTTGTTGAAGGGCCGGTCTGAGCAAACATGGAATGGCTCAGAAGTTCCATGCTGCACAAATGGGATGCCTGATGGAGCAAACAGCTGGCCGAGGTCACTCTCTAGAGAATTCTCAAGGACTGCCTTTGTTGGAGAATGCTGCTAATAGAGGTTGAGGTCTACTGTGACCAGATAACTCATCTGAGCTTAAAGAAAAATGGAAAATTCCTTTTAACAAGAAGGCTTCCCCTTCTCTGACTTTGTCTGGGGAGCCTGATTTCCTATATCCTCTACCTCAGGAAGGTAGAATAGTCCTTGGCAGACCTACAAATTCAACATTTTCCAATAAGAACCCACCTAGCAGGTACGTGGAATTCATGGAATGCCTTTCCATACAAAGGAGGCATTCACAGAACTTTGAACGCTAGACAATGATTTTAGTTTACTCTGAAAATTTCTTCCCATTCTTCAACATTCGTGTATACTCCTGGTTCACCCTGAATAAATGGTATGGATATAAGCCTGCTCTAAATAAAAGTAGAATTGTCCAAGAGAGCTGTTTCCTTGAATATCGTAGAAGAAGGCCTTCATCTACAGGAGCTATAACAGTAAGTTCCCCAGGGGAGGCCTTATTTCACTCCCCAATTCCCAGATACTCACTCCCCTCATTCCCAGTCAAACTGAGATCTTCTAGAAACCCCACCCATTCCGGACTTCTCTTCATCCCCCTAGACCAGTATGCATCAGTATCTGGACACCCTGAGAGGGAGGAAGGAGGGGGCATGGAACCACAGCTGAATACCTAAACTTACACCACACACCTTGTCTACAATCTATTTAAATGACCTGGTACCCCACAGTCAAAACAATTGACATTTTGATATCACGGACTAGGTCATTGCTTGTCCAATTACATACGCATTACAATCAATATCAGCAGCAGTTATTAATGTATCGGGTGCTAATAGAGCTTTTAGAACTCTAAGAACTATTTTTATACTCTGCATTTGAATTTTTGAAAGCTAAAGTTTTAGTACCTGTTCCACATCTGGATCTAATACTTGAAGGCTTCCAATTTGACAAGCAGACTCCATCCTGTGACCAGGTCTCCATTTATACAATAGGACCTGTCCTTAGGTTAGACTCGAATTACTGGAAAATCCACAATCTGCTCTAAGAAGGAACCACCCCAGAAACAGGCCACCAGCAGAAAGCTACCAGATGTTCCAGAGGCTACAGATAAATTGCTTAAGCCAACTGAAATGATTGTTAGCCAGTCGTGCAACTGCCAAGTTGAAAAGCCTCCCATCCTGCTGCAAACACAAAGAAAAAGCTGAACCTTAGGTACTTAGGCCTTCTGCCCTACCCCACTGTGTTAGAGGAGCCTGAGGGTCTGAGCTCAAGCTTCAGTAAAGACTTTTTATTCTCTCATAGGTTTCAGCTCCTGATGTTCGTTGGGGATCCTCAGATCTCGGCACAATAGTATTGCCCAGTTTAGAGAGGACATGAATCTATGTAAAAATTCAGTACACTGGGGCTTTGCATACTCTTTGTGAATGATAGACACCTTTTATCATGTTTCTCCACCTTATTCCAGGCTCCTTTATTTCAGGAATATGTTTTGTTTTATTTTTATTGGTTATTTTATTTATTTTCATTTCAAATGTTATTGCTTTCTCCATTCTCCCATCCACAAGCTGCCTATCCCCTCCTCCATTCCAGCTTCTATGAGGATGCTCCCCCACCTGCCCAACCCCCTCCTGCCTCAGTGCCCTAAAATTCCCTACCCTGGTTCATCAAGCCTCCACGTGACCAAGGGGCCGCTCCCAGTGATGCCAGACAAGGCAATCCTCTGCTACATATCCAGCTGGAGCCATGGATATACCCTGCCCCCGCCCCCCAACTTTTTGGTTGGTAATCTAATCTGGGAGCTTTTGGGGTTCTGGTTGGCCAACATTGTTGTTCTTCCAATGAGGTTGCAAACCTCTTAATCCAAGCACTTAAAGCTACAAAAGTACATTGTATAATAATAGAGTCATCAAATTGCTGCCTTTAATCAGCAAATTAACCTTTACCTAACAATACTGTCTTTCACAGTATTAACATTTCTAGACCTATTGTGAAAACATAACTGTACCTTTTTGTCACCAGAGCAGCCATTGTAATTGAGAATCAGTTTCAGTACAGCTGCTACTAAATCTTTTCAGCCTTGGAGGCTAATCCCGTTTTGGGTAGCCCTAGGGTTGGGGCCTAGGTGAAATATTAAGGCATAGACAGAATGCTAAGACCTAGGTAAAATATTAAGTTTTAGGTAACTGTTACGTGGCTAGCCTCCCATTATAAGGAAACTTTCTCATAAGTTTCTGCTGTTACTAGGAAACTTTCTAATGTTAATATTGACTATACATTGTGATTAGTGAAACGAATCATAATAGAAGTTAGTAGAACTGTTTTGTAAAGTTACCCACAGTAAACTTGGACCAAAACCAACCACCCAACAGCATTTCCTTCACCTGTGTAAATTTTATGGTATAAGCTGCCCCTGGGATGAACCCGACATAAGAGAGACATCTGCACCAATATAAGAAACTATTTTGAATAAGACTTCCATTTTGAGTAGTGGTTGAGTAAAGTTTGAGTTGCCAAGACCTTCTTTGGAATTGGCATCCTACTTGGCAGAAAGATACATGTATGTTAGTGACTGACATTCTAGTTGGCAAGTTTAGACATGAATGTTAGACAAGTCCCATCCTAATAAACAAGACATACTTATTACACAAGGCAAATCCCCTGACACTGTTGTGTACCTCAGCCAATAGGAGGAGAATAAATGTAAAAAAAAGACATGTGCCTAAGGAAATCCCCCCAAACCTAAATCCTGATTGGCAGAATAACTTGACACAGGCGTTTGTGGATGTTAGGCTTAAAAATCCTGTAGAATCTTAACTCAAATGAAGAATCAAAAGATATATCAAGAAGTCTTTTTAAATATCATGGAAACGGAAGAAAGAGCAAAATAATAGGATGGTTCAAAGTATCTAAACACATGGCTAGAGAATGTGTGTGTGTGTGTGTGTGTGTGTGTGTGTGTGTGTGTGTGTGTGTGTGTGTGGGTTGATATATAGAAAGTATCTACTTGATTTTGAAATTAATTGGATATTAACTTACCTATTTCATATTATACAAGAGTAAATATGAAACCAAGTTTAGTTAAAATGTTTTAAATACAACAGAAAATATGCTAAGAAGTTATCTCTCGATGAATTATTAATTATGAATAAATTTTACTGACTTCTGAATCTCACTGAAATTGGCAATGACTACTCATATTCACGAACACTAGATATTTAGTCCTGCTTAACATATACAGCTCTCATTGCTATCTTCCAAGTCCTATTATCTGAATTTATTTGCTTTTATATTTGAGCCTAATTCTATTTTCCCATTTCATCTAAGTGCTAAATCAAGTAATATTTTCCAATAAATAAAGAACGTTTATCCCTTGGAAAATCATAGTTATATAATTGAGCTTCTCTGATAAATGTAGGGAAAAGTTATTAATGGTGAGTAATATCCTTGAACTCCATCTTCCTGGCACCTTGTCTTAATGGTTTTTAATTTAAAAACAAAGTGAATTCAATTTCTCACCCTACAAATGGTCATCAAATCATGAGCTACAAGTGGAAAATATGTTCAATGCTTAATAATGGAAAGTAATTTAAAAGCTAAATAAGTCAACTGCCTACGCACAAAGTGTTTAAGACACTCTTAATAGAAAGCCACAAATTCATCTGACTGGGGTATGGGATATGGTATGCTGTGTTAGAAATTGATACATTGGTATAAATTAGGTACATTTTGTCATGAAAACCCTAATAGCCTACTCAGCTTCTTTACAGTAACAAAAGACTCTCCCAGGCTTCCACAAGGCTACTGGGTCTCTGATTATTTAAAGTCATTGTTTTCTTTTCTTTCAAGTAAAATATAATTATATTACTTCCTCTTTCTTCCCCTCCAACCCCATCCCACAATACTTACAACTCAGACCTAACCACCACTTTAGGTATTGCTGCCACTTAAGAGTGGAAACAAATATAACTGACCTGAAGTGTTCATCCATAGCTGTTTCGACACCCCTGTTTCTATTTTAAAAGTTAGACCTCTGACTTTCATAAATCCTGGCTTCTACTTCTTTCTATCCATTTATGGTGTGACTGCCACCATTTTGCAGTTTGAATTTTTTTCTTCCTAAAATGCCATCCCAAAACCAAATTACAGTATCTTGTCACATAATAGTAATTTTCAGATATATTAGTTGAATGATTTACTTCATAGGTAGTACTGTCCTAGTTTGGGAAGATAACAATAATGAACAGAGGGAATCCGAGTCGTCAAAGAATCTGAGCAATGCTTATTATCACCGGCCTGATTATTTTTCATAGTAGTCACATTACCAGGTAGATTCCCTTTGCCAATTTCATAGTGTAACTGCCATCTACAGGGAGCAAGGAAAGAATCATGATAGGGTATTTTAGTTGTCTCTCGCATTCAAGATATTGATTGTCTATGTGTGTTTATTATTAATATACTTATTAGGTATCCTTTCTGTAGTCATAGGTCAAAATTGCTTTCTAGTAGAGGCCTAACTTTGGAATAATATAGAGCATTTTCCAACAGTTCTTTCTTGGACTTGAAAATTATACAATATTTTAAAAAGTCAAACTGTGTAGATAATTTGAAGCATACAAAGAAGATAAACATTAATAAAGTAATAAAGTGTCTTTTCATTAGAAGTTTGTTTTATGACTGAGCATGCTAATACTCTAGCTGCAAGTTTCATCAGGCAGAAGGGACATAAGTATTTTAAAAGTTGTCTAGCTTTGAATTTATTTTGAAACAGGGTCCAATTCTGTAGCCCAGGTTAGCTTGGAATTCCATTTGCAACTCAGGCTAGCCTCACACTTATGGAGGCCTCCTATTTCAGCATGTGTAGCAGTGGGATGATAGACATGAGCAATAACACCACTCTGTACTGCCAACTTTAAAAGAAAAGAGGAAGCAAAACCCATAGATGTCTGCTTTCAGGAATACAAAAGTGGTCTCTAAGAGGAAAGCCGTTGAGATGGCCACCTCAAATTTTGAATGTCTGTGATTTGTGTCCATCTAGTATAGGTAAGGGGCTGAGATCCAATCTAGAAATGTTTCTGCTTAATTTTAAATGAATAATTACTTTGCTTTCAGAGTATCACCTTCTAGAAGATAATGCTCTCTGAAAAATTAGATTTCATCCTTGTCTTTTTTCTTTGTCAAGGAAATGTGACTCTGTGGAATCTTACTCATCTTGGTGGCATGTTCCTTCCACAGTTAACAATTCCCTCTATAATAAATGCCATCTTTCTTGTTTAAAAAATAAGATGCAGATTTCCATAGTAGCCCACTAAATTGAAGAGAAGGATGTTTTCTTTCGATTCTGTTGAGTATCAGTCTTCATTCTGAACTAAGAGGACACTATCACCTGTGTGATACACACTAAAGATGCAATATAAGACCCACAAAATAACCAAATAAATACATAAAACTAAGGCATTGTACTATTAAATAGGTGAGAACAACTAAGGAAATTCACAGAAATATGACTGTCTTCCTTAAATTCTATTAACATTTGCTCAATATTGCCTGTTATTAGCATGAGCAAAATGACCCATTTTTCGTATAAATTTACACTGGTCCTTGTTACCTTGTTCCTTAATTATTACATCTACATTCAGTGATCAGTGTGCCATTGTCCTAGGACATGAGAAATAATTCTTGTAATAATTTCAATAATTTTGAAATTCTTATTTGATTTTTTTGATAGTCTATGCCCTTTATAACTATGTGTTTGCTTAGTATACTTTTTTCCCTTTTGAGGTATATTTATCTGCTCAAGCATGATGTTGCCCATCTTTGATGAATTAATTGGGTTGGTCTTTAATTATTTGTCTCCTATGTTCATTTATTATGGCCCAAGTATAATCGTATGGATTGTTTTTCTTAAAATCAAAATGTAAAAAGTATGTTACTCTATTTAGCATATACTAAATTTCAAAGAGTCCAGAAGAGAAGAAGCATGAATTCATAGTTATCTTTTTAAAAATGCTAATTTAGATTTTTAACCATAGTTTCTTTTAAACACTCTATTTAGAGCTATAGAAACAATACCAACCACAGTAGAAATTTCTTTGTTAAGAGTTATAGCCACATTTTCACTGATGCTCATTATATAAACCCTGAAGTGCATACATTTCAACTTCGTACAGCAAGTATAGACTGCTTTAATTTGTACCGCTCTCCTCAGCTCATTGAGTACATTTATCTCTTTTCGCTGGGTGATCCTTCTGCTTCTACTGCTGATTTTCAACCCAATTCTCGGAACTCAGACTATCCTATCAAACTTAGATTTGAAAAAAGAATCACAGTGAAAATGTACCCAATACTTCATTGGTCTTCATTTTCTAAGTATCTATTCTCATAGGACCTCATGTTTAATGTTAAAAATGCTGTCAACACATTATTTTTAATTATATAGTGATATTTTCATTTTTTGATTTGATATCATTGAAGGCAAAGGATTATGAAACTTTTATATTCAGAGGTTTAGACTCTATTAAAGTGCCTGACAGCGAATCTGAGATATAAGTGACTAGAAGGTAATAACATATTTCATGTAGAATATATATACCTTTTCCTCACTGATTCCAAGTAAATGTCTCTACAGAGAAATTCTAAAAAGCAATTTACAAGCAAACTCTGTAGTTATAGCAGCTTTGATAGTGAGCATTACATTTTAGAGTAATGGTAATTTGATACAGATATTATTATTCTCATTTTCTAAGTGAAGAGACCTGAAGAGGTAAAGAGATTTGACAACAGTCACAGAGGTCCTTTAGCTCTCCCATTCTATTATCTTTTCACTTGAATGGAATCACTTAGATTTAAGAAAACAATTTAATCACAACATAGCATGAACAAAAATCCCACAAGTATTCAACTTCAGAGTTCATACTCGGTGAAAGGTTAAAAGTATATCTGAATATTTTAAGGTGTAATCTCTCTCTGGCATGGGCTTATTAAGTTGATGTGTTTTCACATGTGCAGGTTCATTGCAATTCTGATTTACTAGCCTTACCTATCATAAATATGAATATTTATGTGTATTCTCTCCATATAGAGAGATGATAGCTAGATTGATGATAAATAGACAGCTAAGATGATAGGTATATAGATAAGTGTAAAGATATAAAATGGAAGAGTATAAGTAACTAAAAATTACAAGTTATTTTCATCTTTAAAAATAATGGAAATGAGTGGAGATATACTTACATATATATATGTATATGTATGTATGTATATATATATATATATATATATATATATATATATATATAAACAGAGCAACAAAACTTCACTTTGATAGAAATTTTATCAATGATCTTACTGCAGTGACATCTTCACTTGATTTGGAGAATTCTCTTTGCTTCCTGGTACTCTATGTTTCCATTCTCATTGTTTTTTCCTTCTCAACCTGATAGGATTTTCACATGCACAAAGCATTGATATTTTTGCTTCTTTGTATTATCTTTTCATATTGTATATGTGTGATAGTGTGTGTATATGTGTGTCCAAGTGTGTGTGTGTGTGTGTGTGTGTGTGCGTGTTCATGTAAATGTATGCATGTGGATGTGCAGGCACATTGGCATGTGCTACTGATGTGGATAGGTCAACATGGGACAACTTTTCTCTATCAGTCCCCACCATTATTATGTGGAGACATAGTTTAGTTTCTCACTAAATCTGATGCTTATCAAAATGGCCAGGCTGGATAGCAATAAACTTAAGGAATAGACCCATCTCCTTGTCCAGCACTGGAGTTACAGGTCTGTGCTAACATACCTAGATATGACAGTGATTGTTATGTATCTCACTAAGGCTCTCATGATGAAGCAAGCAGTATTTGAACACCTGTGTCATATCTCTGGCTCATCTTTGTGGTGATGTCACATAAAAGAAAGACTACCTCTTGGTGTCATTTACCCTTAATGTCCAGAACAGACATGATTTAATCAGGAGTTTTAGTATTTCCTGTTTTAATCCAATAGCTAAACTCAAAGAGAATCATCTAAGATTAGTTTAGCCTAAGACAGTCTAAGATGAAGTGTAGTAATCCTGAATAAACGCTATCTTCTTAATCACTTTTTATAGAAATCTCATAAAGGAGAAAATTATTTTCTGGACCAAGCAATTCTGAACAGCACACAAAACCACAATTAGATATTATCATTTTGCTTCCAACACACATACAAACACACACACACACACACACACACACACACACACACACACACACACACACACACACATATATAGTCTAATGACTCACTGTTTTCATCATATAGTCTTAGCCCTGGTCATATATATTCTTCGGAGTAAGTGGCATGCAAATGTTACACAAGGAAAACTAGGAAACACTATAATCACGATATCTATAACTTAGACGATTATTATGGTCTTCTTAGAAGTCCAATAATGCTGGACAGTGTGAATATATAGTATGTAGGTTGAATAAATATATAGTCATAAATGATATTAAAGTACATCATTTCTTGGATACAACTTTGGTGACCTTTGAAGAACAATTTATTTACCCTTCACCTATCTATTGCATCCTGACATCAGTTTCTCCTTCTTCCTCTTTTCCCCATTCCCTTACGCTCACCACCCCTGTCTCCCAAATCCTCTACTCATTCCTCCATTTTTTCCCCTTCAGAAAAGGCAAGCTTAAAATAACTGTTCCAAGAAAACCACACCCACAAGTAGCCTACACAGATTGTAAAGTACTAATAATATTTTTTCTAAATAAAACAAATGTTTTTCATAAAAGTTATGCATACCAATCAAAGCATTAAATTCACTGACCACAGTGGACAGTAAAGAACTGTTGTCATTTAGGAAAGAGTCCAGGACCATTAAGACTGCTCTATGGAGAGCATGTAGTTAGAATTTCAAATATTGAAACAATTATGAAGGATACCCAAGACAACATGCAACTTACTACCCAATCATTTCAGAAAAAAAGCCCTCATTTTTAATAATTATACCTCTCGATCAGACCTATCAATCTACACAGCAAAGTTTTGGAAATTTTATACGACATGCTTTGAAACCACATGAAACTATTTAAAGCTTATCTAAGTGTAGTGTATATAGGTCATGAGAAATACATTTACATACTATGAGAACCTGAAAGATGAAGTTGGATTTTATGCCTATAAGTATTATCTTTATTGATTCTTGGAATCTCAGACACTAAGTGACTTTTGCAAAGTTCTATCAGAATATTTTCTTAAAATTTTAATGCTTTTCTTGAAATTCTATTACAGGTTTATGCTTTTACAAAATCAGAAGTGATTAATTAAATTTTATTCAAAATTTATCTAATAAACCATGATTCTCTTTTAACATATAAATATTTAATAAAGTGTTTTCCTAATGTCTTATCTAATAAAATACCATCTAGTCTTACTGAAGAGATAAAGTAAGGTAAACTAAAGGCTAAAAAACTGTTGATAGTCTTCCCCTCCCCCACTAAACTCGAAGTTAAAAGCCCATGATAACTTATATCCTGCCTTACTTAAAACTCAACATAAACGAGATCCTACCAAACATTTCTCTAAATAAATGACTGTGATTGTAGGTGCCTGTTTCAGTTTTCTAGTTTTGATGAGATAGATAGAAATAGGTTTATAGATGATTCCAAATATAGAAATAGACTTTGACTTGTTCATAAGAACAAAGCTGAACTGAAAATTCAGGTTTGGAGATGAGATTGTTAGGAGGAATAATTTGATTTTCCTAGTATAAGCTGGTTTTCATCCTGAATAAAAATACAGGTGCTGAATACCCATGTTCTTGGCATTTGGAGTGGTAAATCAAAAATAGCGAGAGAATAAATAAGGGGAATGTTTGCAGATTCCGTATGGTAATAGATGACATGTGCCCATTGTATTTTTCACTTTAATTACTAGTATACTTCTTGTCACCTTACATTTAGCTCTATTGAAAAGTCAGGGAAGAGATACCAACAAATCAAAGTTTGACATGATTACATTCTATGCAGATGTCCCTAAGAGATGATTTCAGGTGTCCTTAAATGAGGTTCTTCATCAAGAAAGTGAGTAATTACATTGTGATAATATCATAGTGATGATCGTGTAAGATTTTTGTAAGAGGTTTGGTCTGTTGCTATGTACTGTAATGCTAAATGCTTGTCCCCAAGATTTGGTTGTCTCAGGGACAAGGAAATTTTCAAGTAAACCAAGTGATGCTATGTAACCTCTCTCCTAACTTAAAACTATTGATTGAATAAAGATGCCTAGAGTTTATAGCTGGGCAGAAGGGATGTAGGTGGGTCTTCAAATCCCAGGGCTTGTGGTTCGAGGCAGAACCACAAAGGAGAGAAGGGAGAGGAAGGGAGAAGAGAGAACACCATGGGATAAGGGATCTTGAGAAATGGCCACAAGGGCTGGCCAATCAGAGCAAGTGGGGGCCAGGCAGAACATGGTAAGTCATATCTCAGGGTTTTTGACAAGAAAGTAGAAAAAATAGCTTATCTGGTTGATGTCTTCCCAGCTCTACTGCCATTAGACTTACTATAAATGTAAAGGTTTTATATCTTTAATTGGAACTGAATAGGAACATTATTGGAAACGGAATGATCGAATGTGGTGTAGAAAACCCCAATTAATGTTAAAAATTACTACAACATAAGCCTTTCTACTAAGACATTCCATAGGAAAAATGGAAAGCCACAATCTACACAGAATCTGAAACTTTATTCAAGTTCCAATTTTCATATTTAGTGTTTTGTAAACTTGTGCACACTGATTATTTCCACTAAGCTGTCATTTTACTAATCCAATCATGAATGCTCCACCTTCTGACCGACCTAATGCTATTATTTAGAAAATAAATAATGAATGTGAAATAGTTTCCACCACATGAACTTCAGTGAGTATGACTTATTAAATGAGTTTGATTAACATTCTAAAAGTTCCTCTCCAATTATCATCATACAAAATAAAAGAAATTGTTAATATACCCAAATCTCTGAACATTGTAGTCTTCAATTCTTTATCCAGTGAGAATTTTAGGACGATGATCACTCTGGCATTTTTGTAGTAATACTTCTGGCTCACTAAGCTGTATTCGTCAATAAATAATTAATAACCCATGCATGTTTAGTATTGAGGAAGGTTTCATTCTCAGCTAACTTTTTATTCCAAGGTTAAGATCTCAGCGTGTATAAATTCATGATGATGGCTTTGTGAAGAATCACAAACATACAAATTCATACAAAGTTGTACTGATGTGTATTTTGTTTCCACTGTTTTGAAAATAAGAACTTCTTCATAAAACACACAACTTCTCTTTTGAACTTTAGATTACTTCACTTGCTTTGTGTTGTGATTTTCAGCATGACCAAAAACAACTTGGGAAGAAAACTGTTTATTCCACTTTACAGGGTATAGTCCACAATTGAGAGATGGCAAGGCAGAATCTCGAAGCATACTACACAGAGATTTCTGGTTTGTATCCTTTATCACGTTCAGCTGCTTTTCTTACATTGCTTAGGCCGACTTGTACATAAGTAAATCAGCAGAGTGGGATATTAATGTACAGAAATGTGTGTGTATATGTGCGCATGATGTCTGTGCACATGTGTACGTATATGTCTGTGCATAAGTGTATGTGTTCAAGGTGAAAATTCAGTGACAGAAAGATGTACAGTTCCAAACCCAGATGTGAGATATTTTACCCAGCAGCAAAATAGTACGCACTCGTTGGCAAAGGTAAAGACATTTCTTAAGAAAGCTTCAGTCTGCTTATACTCATACAAATGCGTGGTATTATGTTCTCATTTCTTAGAGGTGATCTGCTAATCAAACAGGCTAATCCTCTCTTCATCATGTGTTGGATGGAGGATTTTGTTCAACATCAGGGCAATAGGGATCTACTAACAGCAATAGTCCACTCTCCTCAAATAAGGTTGAATATCTCAGGCATTGAGAACCCAATGACAAATATGTCCACTAAATGTTTAGAATTTTTGCTTCAGGTTTTATTATGTAGTATGGCTGACTCTTTGTGGCTGGATAAAACACAGTCATGTGATCATTGAAAATGACAGCTAAATTTCTTTTTGTCTTCCTTTCTCTACATGTACTTTCAGGATGCAGCTCTAACATATTAGACGGTATAATCAAATGTCTTCATTACTTACATGTGAATTTAAGCCTAGAACTAGAGAAAATATGTTAAGCTTTTTTTAGTGTTGTGAGATGAAGGATTTAAATGTTGGGTTTATGTGTGGAAATATATCTGTGTGATATTGGGAAGGAAGCACCGTATTCCTTAAACATTTTATACCATCTCCAGGTAGTGGGTGTAAACTTCTTTAATCCCAACACTCAGGACACAGAGGCAGGTGGATCTCTTTTTTTTTTTTCAAATTTTCTTTTCTCTCTTTCTTTTTTTGTTGGATAGTTTATGTATTTACATTTCAAATGTTATCCCCTCTCCAGGCTCCTCCCTCTACCCTCCCCCTGCTTCTATGAGGATGCTTCCCCTCCCACCCTCCCGCTTTCACCTCAACACCCTGGCATTCCCCTACACTGGGGGAAAGAGTCTTCACAGGACCAAGGGCTTCTCCTCCTATTGATGCCAGACAGTGCCATCCTCTGCTACATATGTGGTGGGGCCATGGGTCCCCCCATGTGTATTCTTTGGATGATGGTTTAATCCTTGGGAGCTCTGGGGGTTGTGGTTGGTTGAATGTGTTGTTCTTCCTATGGGGTTCAAACCCCTTCAGCTCCTTCAGTCCTTTCTCTAACTCCTCCATTGGGGTCCCAATGCTCAGTCTTAGGTTAGCTGCAAGCATCCTCATCTGTATCAGTAAGTCTCTGGCAGAGCCTCTCAGGAGACACCCATATCAGGCTCCTGTCAGCAAGCATCAGTAATAGTGTAACTGGGTATGGTGGCTGCATATGGGGTGGATCCCCAGGTGGGGCAGTCTCTGGAGGGAGCAAGTTTTCTTACAGAGAGCAGCAACACAGTTAGGGGGTAGTATAGGCTTTTTTGGGTGAATTCTGAAGTTTTTCCATAGCTCCCTGAGGGATTACTTATGAGTTTGGAGAGGTGAGGAGTTACAGGAATGGGGTGAAGGGCCCACTCCCTTTTCTTCCTCACGCAAGGCTTTTGGATGTATCGTGGCATGATGGGAGTTACCAATCTTGTCAGGTCCGTGGCATCATTGCAAAGAAGCAAAGGACAGAATTCCTGTAGAATTTACACGTGGAAAGTATGAATGCCTGTGAAGATGTCATGAACCCTGGTTCTTAAGCCTCTCTTTTTGCCCCAAGTCTTCTGGCAGAGTCTCTGGCCGCCTTGCAGCTCTTGATTTAGTGTTTAGTAGGCACACACAAGCTATGAGGCAGGAAGTAGACGTGGGGGAGGTAATATATGTCTTTTTTTTTTCTCTCCTGAATTGGCTTTAGTTAGATTTCTTTCCATCTAGCTCCAATAGCAACAGAGTAGGTGGAAAGTTCTTGCAGGTAGCTGGCGTGTGGTGATTTCTGTCTAAGTATTCACCAGAGAGGGAAGCTGATGAGAAGTCCAGGCGACTTTTGCACAATGAGCTAACAACGGCTTCTTGGTATGAAATCGACCTCAATCCCCATGCTTTTCCACATGTGACCCAACAACATCTTCCCGGGGTGAAGTCTGCCCTGTTTTCCATACCCGCACATAGTGGACCCATCTGGACTAACCCGTAATCCATGTCCTCTACTTTCCGCCGCCGCCTGGCTTCGTTGCCTGGTTCATTCAAGCCACTTTTCTTCCTGGCAGGCTTTCTTTCTGTTCAGTCAGAGTCTTCCACACCATGCGAACGTTCTCTCCTTCATGAAACTGGTTTTTTGTTTTTGTTTTGCAGCACAGATTTGCTAGGTAGCATAGGCTGGCTTTGAACTTGAGGTCCTGCCCCAGTCTCCTGAGTGCTGGTTTCGAGAAGCCTTTTGATGGCTTCAATGAACACTGAAATACTCCCTCCCTCCTTCCTTTCCTCCTTGCTTCTGAGACTGGGCTTTCTTGCAGTCCAGGCTGGCTTTGAACTTGCTATGTAGCCAAGGATGATCTAGAACTGCTGGTCTTCTTGCTCTATATCTTTTTTTTTTTTTTCTGTTACTCTTGTGGTACCTGGCACCATTTTTTTTTAAAATTAGCTTCTCAATCATCATCTGGAAAGAAAACATTCTGAGCAACATCATTAAAAACAGCTCTGATAAAGCACGGTCACTACTACGTATCATAAAGCAGGTACAAGCTATTTTACATCCACAGAGGTATGATACAGTACTGTCCTACATCTATAATACTAGAGGATACAATTTAAAAGGCATTATTTGAGACTTGATTCTACTTTTCCAGCAGAGGGCCCAAAGGATGGTGTGACACAGCTTTGTAAAGAAACATACTCTAGACAGGATTTCCTTTCACTAGTGGCACACTTCTAAGGATTCATTCTCTCCATGAATGTCAGCTAAAACCGTTATTAAAAAAATGAAATATCCCTAGAACAAAACCGTATAACCACCGGATTCACATGAAGATGACCTAGTGGAGACAAGCTGGACCTCACCTTACCAACAAGCTATCAAATCTGTTATGTTTAAACAGTGAGACCTCCAAGGAAGGAGATGCCAAGTAGTGCTTCAAAGCTTCGGACCACAATCAAGCACAGCATCCTTTTCAACAGAAGCAGAAGCTCATCTGAATATGCTCATGGATGCTGACATCAACATTTAATCATCTCCTCACTCATCCAGCAAGAGGGGGAGATCAGTTACTACTGTACTTTATTGTGTTCAACCAAATCACCATGTTACAAAAATAGCAAGCTGCCATAATAAAAAATAAGGCTCCTCTATCCAGCACCAGATAGCATCATTTTACTTTCAAGCCTAGAAATTGCACACTTGTATATAAACCAATCGAAGATGAGGATTGAGAGTTCATCTTGGAGGATTTTTCCTTTGATGAATATGAAGTGTCCTTCCTTATCTTTTTTGATGACTTTTAATTGAAAATTGATTTTATTTGATATTAGAATGGCTACTCCAGCTTGCTTCTTCTGACCATTTGCTTGGAAAGTTGTTTTCCAACCTTTCACTCTGAGGTAGTGTCTGTCTTTGTCTCTGAGGTGTGTTTCCTGTAGGCAGCAGAATGCAGGGTCCTCGTTGCGTATCCAGTTTGTTAATCTATGTCTTTTTATTGGGGAGTTGAGGCCATTGATGTTGAGAGATATTAAGGAATAGTGATTATTGCTTCCTGTTATATTCATATTTGGATGTGAGGTTGTTTGTGTGCTTTCATTCTCTTTGTTTTGTTGCCAAGACGATTAGTTTCTTGCTTCTTCTAGGGTATAGCTTGCCTCCTTATGTTGGGCTTTACCCTTTATTATCCTTTGTAGTGCTGGATTTGTAGAAAGATATTGTGTAAATTTGGTTTTGTCATGGAATATCTTGGTTTCTCCATCTATGTTAATTGAGAGTTTTGCAGGATACAGTAACCTGGGCTGGCATTTGTGTTCTCTTAGGGTCTGTATGACATCTGTCCAGGATCTTCTGGCCTTCATAGTTTCTGGGGAAAAGTCTGGTGTGATTCTGATAGGTCTGCCTTTATATGTTACTTGACCTTTTTCCCTTACTGCTTTTAATATTCTTTCTTTATTTTGTGCGTTTGGTGTTTTGACAATTATGTGACGGGAGGTGTTTCTTTTCTGGTCCAATCTATTTGGAGTTCTGTAGGCTTCTTGTATGCCTATGGGTATCTCTTTTTTTAGGTTAGGGAAGTTTTCTTCTATGATTTTGTTGAAGATATTTACTGGTCCTTTGAGCTGGGAGTCTTCACTCTCTTCTATACCTATTATCCTTAGGTTTGATCTTCTCATTGAGTCCTGGATTTCCTGTATGTTTTGGACCAGTAGCTTTTTCCGCTTTACATTATCTTTGACAGTTGAGTCAATGATTTCTATGGAATCTTCTGCTCCCGAGATTCTCTCTTCTATCTCTTGTATTCTGTTGGTGAAGCTTGTATCTACAGCTCCTTGTCTTTTCTTTTGATTTTCTATGTCCAGGGTTGTTTCCATGTGTTCTTTCTTGATTGCTTCTATTTCCATTTTTAATTCCTTCAACTGTTTGATTGTGTTTTCCTGGAATTCTTTCAGGGATTTTTGTGATTCCTCTCTGTAGGCTTCTACTTGTTCTCTAAGGGAGTTCTTTATGTCTTTCTTGAAGTCCTCCAGCATCATGATCAAATATGATTTTGAAACTAGATCTTGCTTTTCTGGTGTGTTTGGATATTCCGTGTTTGCTTTGGTGGGAGAACTGGGCTCCGATGATGCCATGTAGTCATGGTTTCTGTTGCTTGGGTTCCTGCGCTTGCCTCTCGCCATCAGATTATCTCTAGTGTTACTTTGTTCTGCTATTTCTGACCGTGGCTAGACTGTCCTATAAGCCTGTGTGTCAGGAGTGCTGTAGACCTGTTTTCCTGTTTTCTTTCAGCCAGTTATGGGGGCAGAGTGTTCTGCTTTCGGGCGTGTAGTTTTTCCTCTCTACAGGTCTTCAGCTGTTACTGTGGGCCTGTGTCTTGAGTTCACCAGGCAGGTTTCTTGCAGGGGAAAAGTTGGTCCTACCTGTGGTTCCAAGGCTCAAGTTTGCTCGTGGGGTACTGCCTAAGTCCTCTCCGCGGCGGCAGCAACCGGGAAGATCTGCGCCGCTCTTTCCGGGAGCCTCCATGCACCAGGGTTCCAGATGGCGTTTGGTGTTTTCCTCTGGCGTCTGGATGTGCACAGAGTGCAGTCTCTTCTGGTTTCCCAGGCGTGTCCGCCTCTCTGAAGGTTTAGCTCTCCCTCCCACGGGATTTGGGTGCAGAGAACTGTTTATCCGGTCTGTTTCCTTCAGGTTCCGGCGGTGTCACAGGCGAAGGGGTCCTGCCGCTCCTGGGCCCTCCCCTACGGGAACCCAGAGGCCTTATACAGTTGCCTCTTGGGCCAGGGATGTGGACAGGGGTGGGCAGTGTTGGTGGTCTCCTCTGCTCTGCAGCCTTAGGAGTGCCCACCTGATCAGGCGGTGAGGTCTCTCTCCCACGGGGTTTGGGAGCAGAGAGCTGCTGCGGGCCGGGATCCGCGGGTGTGGGACTTCCGGTAAACACAGGAAGTGCCCAGTCCTAGAGGAATTTTGCCTCTGTGTGACCTGAGTTCTCCAGGCAGGTTTCTTGCAGGGGAAAAGTTGGTCCTACCTGCGGTTCCAAGGCTCAAGTTTGCTCGTGGGGTACTGCCTAAGTCCTCTCGGCGGTGTCAGCAACCGGGAAGATCTGCGCCGCTCTTTCCCGGAGCCTCCGTGCACCAGGGTTCCAGATGGTGTTTGGTGTTTTCCTCTGGCGTCTGGATGTGCACGGAGTGCAGTCTCTTCTGGTTTCCCAGGCGTGTCCGCCTCTCTGAAGGTTTAGCTCTCCCTCCCACGGGATTTGGGTGCAGAGAACTGTTTATCCGGTCTGTTTCCTTCAGGTTCCGGCGGTGTCTCGGTGGATCTCTTTAAATTCAGGCCAGCCAGTCAAGGCTATACAAGGAAACCTTTTCTCACAAAAACAAAAAAGAAAGCAAAAACAAAACAAAAACTCATTTGCATTATTTTTCATTTGTATTGAAATAAATTTATAAATTTTGATCACTATTCTACTCTTCTACTCTTCCCCATTTCCTCCTAGATACTCTGCAGCTTCCTACCTGCTCAACTCTGCTGTTTTCCCTCACTCTAAACCACACAAAGACCCAAGAAAGAAGGAGAACTTCAGACCAATTTCCCTTATGAATATCGACGCAAAAATACTCAATAAAATTCTGGCAAACCGAATCCAAAAACACATCAAAACAATCATCCAACATGATCAAGTAGGCTTCATCCCAGGCATGCAGGGATGGTTTAATATACGGAAAACCATCAACGTGATCCATTATATAAACAAACTGAAAGATCAAAACCACATGATCATTTCATTAGATGCTGAGAAAGCATTTGACAAAATTCAACACACCTTCATGATAAAAGTCCTGGAAAGAATAGGAATTCAAGGCCCATACCTAAACATAGTAAAAGCCATATACAGCAAACCAGTTGCTAACATTAAACTAAATGGAGAGAAACTTGAATCAATCCCACTAAAATCAGGGACTAGACAAGGCTGCCCACTCTCCCCCTACTTATTCAATATAGTTCTTGAAGTTCTAGCCAGAGCAATCAGACAACAAAAGGAGGTCAAGGGGATACAGATCAGAAAAGAAGAGGTCAAAATATCACTATTTGCAGATGACATGATAGTATATTTAAGTGATCCCAAAAGTTCCACCAGAGAACTACTAAAGCTGATAAACAACTTCAGCAAAGTGGCTGGGTATAAAATTAACTCAAATAAATCATTAGCCTTCCTCTACACAAAAGAGAAACAAGCCGAGAAAGAAATTAGGGAAACGACACCCTTCATAATAGACCCAAATAATATAAAGTACCTCGGTGTGATTTTAACCAAGCAAGTAAAAGATCTGTACAATAAGAACTTCAAGACACTGAAGAAAGAAATTGAAGAAGACCTCAGAAGATGGAAAGATCTCCCATGCTCATAAATTGGCAGGATTAATATAGTAAAAATGGCCATTTTACCAAAAGCAATCTACAGATTCAACGTAATCCCCATCAAAATACCAATTCAATTCTTTAAAGAGTTAGACAGAACAATTTGCAAATTCATCTGGAATGACAAAAAACCCAGGATAGCTAAAACTATCCTCAACAATAAAAGGACTTCAGGGGGAATCACTATCCCTGAACTCAAGCAGTATTACAGAGCAATAGTGATAAAAACTGCATGGTATTGGTACAGACACAGACAGATAGACCAATGGAACATAATTGAAAACCCAGAAATGAACCCACACACCTATGGGCACTTGATTTTTGACAAAGGAGCCAAAACCATCCAATGGAAAAAAGATAGCATTTTCAGCAAATGGTGCTGGTTCAACTGGAGGTCAACATGTAGAAGAATGCAGATCAGTCCATGCTTATCACCCTGTACAAAGCTTAAGTCCAAGTGGATCAAGGACCTCCACATCTAACCAGATACCTCAAACTAATAGAAGAAAAACTAGGGAAGCATCTGGAACACATGGGCACTGGAAAACATTTCCTGAACAAAACACCAATGGCTTATGCTCTAAGATCAAGAATCGACAAATGGGATCTCATAAAACTGCAAAGCTTCTGTAAGGCCAAGGACACTGTGGTTAGAACAAAACGACAACCAACAGATTGGGAAAAGATCTTTACCAATCCTACAACTGATAGAGGCCTTATATTCAAAATATACAAAGAACTCAAGAAGTTAGACCACAGGGAGACAAATAACCCTATTAAAAATGGGGTTCAGAGCTAAACAAAGAATTCACAGCTGAGGAATGCTGAATGGCTGAGAAACACCTAAAGAAATGTTCAACATCTTTAGTCATAAGGGAAATGCAAATCAAAACAACCCTGAGATTTCACCTCACACCAGTGAGAATGGCTAAGATCAAAAACTCAGGTGACAGCAGATGCTGGCAAGGATGCGGAGAAAGAGGAACACTCCTCCATTGTTGGTGGGATTGCAGACTGGTACAACCATTCTGGAAATCAGTCTGAAGGTTCCTCAGAATATTGGACATTGAACTACCTGAGGATCCAGCTATACCTCTCTTGGGCATATACCCCAAAGATGCCCCAACATATAACAAAGACACGTGCTCCACTATGTTCCTAGCAGCCTTATTTATAATAGCCAGAAGCCAGATTCCCTTCAACAGAGGAATGGATTCAGAAAATGTGGTACATCTACAGAATGGAATATTACTCAGCTATCAAAAACAATGACTTTATGAAATTCTTAGGCAAATGGATGGAACTGGAAAATATCATCCTGAGTGAGGTAACCCAATCACAGAAAAACACACATGGTATGCACTCATTGATAAATGGCTATTAGCCCAAATGCTTGAATTACCCTAGATGCCTAGAACAAACGAAACTCAAGACGGATGATCAAAATGTGAATGCTTCACTCCTTCTTTAAAAGGGGAACAAGAATACCCTTGGCAGGGAATAGAGAGGCAAAGATTAAAATAGACACAGAAGGAACACCCATTCAGAGCCTGCCCCACAGGTGGCCCATACATATACAGCCATCCAATGAGACAAGATGGATGAACTAAAGAAGTCCAGGCCTACAGGAGCCGGATGTAGATTGCTCCTGAGAGACACAGCCAGAATACAGCATATACAGAGGCGAATGCCAGCAGCAAACCACTGAACTGAGAATAGGACCCCCGTTGAAGGAATCAGAGAAAGAACTGGAAGAGCTTGAAGGGGCTCGAGACCCCATATGAACAACAATGCCAAGCAACCAGAGCTTCCAGGGACTAAGCCCATACCTAAAGACTATACATGGACTGACCCTGGACTCTGACCTCATAGGTAGCAATGAATATCCTAGTAAGAGCACCAGTGGAAGGGGAAGCCCTGGGTCCTGCTAAGACTGAACCCCCAGTGAACTATATTGTTGGGGGGATATCGGCAATGGGGGGGAGGATGGGGAGGGGAACACCCATAAAGACGGGGAGGGGGAGGGATTAGGGGGATGTTTGCCAGGAAACCAGGAAAGGGAATAACACTCAAAATGTATATAAGAAATACTCAAGTTAATAAAAATAAATAAATAAATAAAAATTTAATTAATCAATTGAATGGGCTTCGTTAACCAGGAGTCATTCTAGAAGGGAAGGCTTTAAACTCTAGAGATTTGAAAAGCATATCTTAACTTCATCGCTGATATAAGAAAGGAATACATTTTACTGGATTACTTTACTATTAAAATCCTAAATGCCATTTTATAAAAAAAAAAACAAAAAAAAAAAATAAATATAACAAAAATAAGGAAAAAAATCCTAAGAAACACACACACACACACAC
This sequence comes from Rattus norvegicus, assembly GCF_021556685.1. Classification (NCBI taxonomy): domain Eukaryota; kingdom Metazoa; phylum Chordata; class Mammalia; order Rodentia; family Muridae; genus Rattus; species Rattus norvegicus. The sequence continues at coordinate 62,422,145 of NC_141548.1, read as the reverse complement.
ACACACACACACACACACACACACGCACACACACACTCTACAATTAAAGAAACCAAAATATACTAGCCAAGATAAAGAAAAAAATGCTTAAACAAAGCAATATAAAACAAAATTTGATCACTGTTTTTGTTTTTGTGTAGGCTAAAACCCAAAAGGTTTTGTGGAGCTTTTGTGTCATCCCAGATATGGGTCTTATCCTGACTTGTGATTAGTAATTAGACTTCACTAAAGAAAACTAATTTTACATTTCTAGAGGTATGAACTGTAGGCGGTTTCTTTATTAGGGATGAGAGCCAATGTTTGCTCACTGTGTCTGTGCTAGGACACCTTCTGGTCTGAATTCATAAGGATCTTGGGCAATGCTGCCACCCTCTTTGAGTTCCTGTTTTCATCAGTCATCAGTCCTGCTGTGTCTAGAAGACACTGCTTCTTTGGAGTCATATATCACCTGTGGCTTTTAAAATCTGCCTGCCTTTTCTTCTGCACAAGTCCCAGTGCCTTGAAGAGAGGGCTTTGATAAAGACAACTCACTTAGGATTGTGTTCTCATTCTCTTACCGCTGCACATTTTCCAGTTGTGGGTCTCTGTGTTAGTCCACTGCTACTGTAAAAGCAAGCTTCTCTGACGATGGTTAAGGGAGGTATTGATTTCAGCAACGAAGAAAAAGAAATACCAGTCTAGACGTTTCAGTGTTATGAGATGGAGTTAAAATTTGGATTTGTGTGTGGAAATATGCTGTGTGATATTTGGGGGAAGTAAACATGGTTCATAGTTTTCAAATGTTCACATCATTTTTCTCTGTTTTAAAGTTTGTTTTAATTCTCAGATACTAATATAATGACAACCTTTTTCCTCCCTTCGAACTGTCTCATATAACCTTCTTTGATTTATTTCAATTTACGACCTCATGTTTTAAAAGAATTAAAACAAGTTAGTTATGGCCTTAACTGTATTTTTGCCTAAATTTACCAATTATTTTCTAATATTATTCTGTATTTTTAGATTTAACTGAATTTCAAAGCTATCTCTGGGGAAATATGTGTTGATAGCACTATTTGTTAAGTAATAATATGTATGTATATATATGTATATACATATATTATATACTAAGTATTTGAAAAATATTTACCAAAAAAAGAAAAGAAAAAACGCAAATCTCATTTTTGCGAGATTAGCCTTGAAAAATCATATAGGAGAGGACATCGCATTCTGAAGGTGATTATTCTTTCTTCTCATAATTACTGGAGATTGAGGAACTCAAAGCAGTGATGAGTATCTGCTTAATAAAGAGCCTGTCCAAACTCCAGTAAAACAAATGATCACACTTGGAGCTTCTCATATGGCAAAGTTTTCAAACATGCCACATATTAATTTCTTGCCAGTATTTATTTTTGTGAATCTATCTTTGCACTGCATATAATAAACTCTTATCTGCAGTAACTTCAAGAAGACTATGGACACACATAAATATTCCTAAATATATACAGAAATGCAGCATTTTTTTCTTATAATTAAATAATGAGATAAGATAGCAATGAAAGTAGAACGACCTCAAAATAGGGATGGTTTTATTATCTAGTCTAGACACTACATTGGGCTTTAAGGTTCACATTTTATCTGTGCCTTTGTTTCTATGTATCTGAACGGACTTACCAGAAGTTATATAAGTTGCTGGGTCATGGAGAACTGTGCCGGAGGATTGTGGAGAATTAGTAAGAACATGTGCCTTAGGCAGTGTCATCCAGCTAGTAATTAGCTACAGATTTTTGAAGAAAGAAACAAGCATGGTAAATATTAATCTCAGTGAAAAATAGTGGCAAATTTATAAAGTACCCTAATTTTTAAACGCTTAACACTCATTTTGGTTGAACATTGTACCCACAATATTTCAAAGCCAGCTTGTATGCTGCCGATTGTTAACCTATATGATAATTCCCAGCTATGGGTCTATGAGATCTTAGTTGGAAGTGTAGTAGACATAATTTAACATTTCGTTTGTGATTCAGAAACATCCAGAGATTGAGGGTGATGTCTCAGTGGGTAAAAGTGCTTCTTCAGCAGGCAGGAGAATCTAACTAAGCTTTACTCTCCAGCATGCACACAAAATGCAGACATCTAGCTGCATGCTTGCAACGGCAGCAATGCAGGGGACAGAGACAAGCAGATTCCAAGAGCACACTGACCAGCCAGGATGGGTAGAAGTGACAAGTTTCCAATTCCGTGAATTTTCTTGCCTCAAGCCAGTAAGACAAAAGAATTGAGGAATACATCTGACATTCTGTACTGGCCTCTGTCCAAATGATGCATGTGCGGGCACAGTCATTTGCATATCACACATAAATAAATGAATAAATAAATAGATAAATAAATAATAAATGTCTGGTTTGCATCTCTGTCTTCTCTCTCTTCATTTGTCTCTCTCTTATGTGAAAAACGTCGGAATTTTAAGAATAGCATTGTTTTAGAGAACTAATAGAAACACTTAATGTCCAAAAAGATAGGTCGATATCATTTAGCTCTCTGTGAGTAAATAAAGTCGCTTTTGTTTCCCTTATTTTCTCTGAACCTTCTCCATGTCATTTGCGATTATTGGAATGGAAGTACTTTGGCAATTTGATGTTTACTAGGTATGAGTTAAACAAACCAGAGAGTTTTGTGCTCCATAATTTACTGTCATAGAAAATGTTCCTGGAAACGTGCATTACTACCAAACCGATGTCTAGTATTATAACCCAGTGACAAGGACAAAACCCAGTGCACGTGCTATTAATGGCAGCTTCTGAGAGAGGCTTGGCCTACAATCTGTTTGTTAGGAAAAAGCAGCTTTCTAAAAGTCTAATTATCATCATTTCAACTGATTATGATGATTCTCAAAAAATTACACTAAAACATAGTGCAGCTTATGTGACAGGATCGGATAACAATGGCACATACGATATTCAGTCTCAATGACAGACTAGACCTTCCAAATTATCCATCAGCAGACATCACACTGGAAAAACGTTATCTGTGTCGCAAATAGAAATTAGCACTGAGTTTATAGGGGAAATTAACATTTTCCAATTTTTAATTTGCTTCAGAAACCAGCCCTGCTTCAGCGCTTGCTTGGAGTTTCTGTTTATCTGCTTCTAAAGAACAGTATTCACCTTGAAAAGTAAAGCTCTCTCAAATGTTAGTCATGGTACTCACACCAGAGGAGCTGGTGCGTTTGTTAAGAGTCAGTGGGAGTGAAACCACCTATGAGCTAGCCTTTTCTTCAGAAGCAAATGGCAGGCCAGGAGCCAGTAAAGTCTTTGCCGAAATGCAAATTCATTTACAAGGCTCCCTTCCCCCTCGCTCAGCAGTTAATTGAAACTTCAATTAGAAAATTGTGCAATTTGGTTTGGCTTATATTAGTGAATTACTTTTCTTTTTCATTTTCTTCCTCTTTGTTCAATACATTTATCTTGGATGGGCTTTGTACACTCTAGCTTAGACTACCCATAGATTTATTTGCACTCTAATTTTCACATTTTTGGTCTGGAATAATTTTTCCTGACTTTTTACTTTTCTGACAGTTTCTTTGCTCTAATTTATTTACTTCTTTAATACAAATATGTGCATGGAAATATAATGAGAGAGGAAAAGAAGAGAGAAAAGAGAAGACCTCTTCAATTTTTCATGTTTGGCATTTATACTTTGAGTAGCTTATATTTTGGTTTAATTTTGAGAATCTTTTCCGAGAACATAGATGTTTATAGGAAAATACATTTTTATTGTCTTTATGAGATGCAATTTAGAAATTAAAAAAATATTTTGCATGTAAATTTACCTTGTAGGTTTTAGTTTTATTCTAAAAGATGATTGATCTTTATAACTATTGCTAAAATTGGGAAGCAGAAGAGTTTCTTTCCTACCACATCATCATGACAACAGGGACTTGGACTTGGACGTGATGATGGTTGTGAGGGAATGAAGAAAAGACAAATGCAGATATAAACATAGACAAAAATCTGGGACCAGGTTGTCTGGTCTCTCTGTAAGATGAGCCTCAGTACCCTGGAAGATAGATCAGTGGTTTGTTGCACAGGGTTGAATAGAAAGCGAGGTTATTGTATATAGTAGGATACATTGGCAGGTTATTACATACAGACAAACAAGGAGGTAAAATTTATGGACTACAGCTTGATCAAGGCAACAAGTTTAGCTAATCTTGGTAAGCAATCCATGTAGGGAAGCAATCTTCCTGCTGTACCTATCTAGGATAATAACGATTGTGGATATTACCTACATATACTGTTAACTTCAACATGTGCACCAGAAGTGGGAAAACTAGCGTTTCCTTCTCAGCCTCTGCCCCAGGGAGAAGGCTTTGGTATTTCTTCATGGGTCTGAGGCTCTAACATCTATGACATTTCTATGTTCATGTAGACAACACAGGTTGACTCAAGACATCACTTCTTCAGGGCGCTCTCGACTCCCTAAACATCTTCTATTAAGAATGCCCCTCTGCTGATTTTCCTGGTCAGTCCCATACCTCTAACCCTTACAAGCTATGTCTATGTGGATATTCTATCACTTGTCTTTTTTGGAATCTATTCTGAATGAAATCATGCACCTCACAGTTGTCTGAGTCTGACCTCTGCAATTAACAAAATAGATCATCTATCTAAACGAATGTGTCAACAGTTCTGCTAATTATATTTTTTATTAAAGTTTATTCTTTTATCCAAAACAAGTTTAGACTTCTGAAATTGGTTTTGTTTCAAATCATTTATTGTTTGATGATACTTTAGAGTGTGATTTAATTGCTGTTTATTTTTATAAATTATGAGCCTGGTGGTTCATAAAAGTCATCAGTGCAGATTTGTGCTTCAAGCAGGTCTTCAGTCACAATCACCTTCCTTGGAAAAAGATTGAGAGTTCTATGGGGAGTGAGTAATATTGACTGTCAAGGTTATGTGGTTAGAATATAGATTGAGGCATATCGGATGTCCTGAGGTAAATAGTCAACATAGCTATTCAAATAACTAGGTAAGAACATTTTGACATCATTAACATTTATATTAAACTCCATACTTCTTTCCTGTCTCTGTCTGTCAGTCTGTCTCTCTCTCTCTCTCTCTCTCTCTCTCTCTCTCTCTCTCTCTCTCTCCCCCCCCCCCATCTGAAAGAAGTGTTAAGGGAAGAAGCATAAATGGGCTGGTTGTATTTTGTCAATATGACAGAAACCTAGACACATCTGGGAAGAGGAGCTCTTAATTGAGAAAAATGTCCTTCTCACATTGGCATGAATATATGATATGCATAATATATAGGATATATGATAAACCAACCTGCCTTCATCTTAGGCTTTAAGGCCATCTGATAGTATATACAAACTAGGTTCATTCCTGCTTATAACTTAATCTTTGTTTTTCAACAGTTGGGCTACACATTAAGTACTAATGGTTCTGTATTGTCTATTCCAGGGACTGGCAACAATCCTTTGTTTCAAATAGTTGTGAAAATCACCTCATTATGACTGGATAACTTGGTATGACCATCTTGAAACAATTGTATTTGTTTCAGTGTGTTGTTATGACCCACTTGTTAGGCTTCTGTTCTGCTTCTGAAGCCCTACATATTTTCCTTCCAAATTCTACCATTTGAAAACTACCTACTTCTGAAGTATAAAATCCCTTATCTTACCCACAATTAATGCTGCTCTCTTGAATCCTACCTTTAGGAAACACAGTCATGTACAACAACAACAATAATAAAAGCTTGTCTTATTTATTTTGGCCATGATAATATTTGGATCAGTTGTCTTTATCCTCAAATTTACAAAGCTAACATATTGTCTTAACTAATGATTAATATGGGAAGGTCCAGTTCAAGGCTGCCAATATCACCACTGGGGATGTAGTCCCGGGCTGCGTAGGATAGAAAATCGTGCTATCCACGAAGAATCAAGCTGGAAATCTTTGTTTTGTTCCACCATCCCCTCTGCTTTACTTCCTGCATCCAGGACTCTGCCTTGAGCTCATACTCTGACTTCCCTCAGTGATAGAGGGTTGCCTGCTATACACCCTTCCCTCTCCAAGTCACATTTGGTCATCATAGTTTTTTTGCAGCAACAAAACCTTAATTAAGACAGAAATTGAAAGCAGGTTTATGGGGAAACTTCTGTAACAGACTTGATCAAATTTTTAAGAGGATTGTGAGAAGAGTTTTGAATTTTGGACTGGATAAGCCATTAAGTGATCAGAGCTTAATATGCTGTTATGGAAACTGAAAATACAATGCTAAGAGTGGGGTAGGTTACAGGGGCCAGGCTTGTGAAGTTTCAGGGAAGGAAGAATGCTATCAAGGCCAGGTGTATGCTTTTTCATATTAAGACATGTTCTGGCCATCTAGAGCCAAAGGATTTGTTGTGATTAACAGGAGACCAGACCATTAAAGAGAAACCTTTGTTTGACTAAAGTAATCAATACTGTACAGCTGGAGCTGACAGATCAGCTGTAATTAAAAAGAGAACATTACCATTGAGGCAAAATCACCTGGGAAGCATTTCCTTACTCTCAGCAAATTGAAACTATGGTCCAGAGTTGGCTAAGTTTTTACCTCATGCCAGAAGCCAAACTTGATAATATGTAAGAGTCTACTAAGTAGTACTGATATTGAAGGCATGAAGGGGTTATGGAAAGCAGTGGAGTCTTGCCACCTAGAAAAACCATTTGTGAAGGTCCAGGTTTGGTTGTAATAGAGACCCCAAAAATTTGTGTCAGAAAACCACCAAATAGAGTGACAGGTGTGGAGTTGAGCTAGTATGAGCCTAGTAGACACTGTGTTGTGTTTGACAAAACCAGACAAGTAAAGCTATCCAGGACCTCAGGAACCCAGATTATAACAAGACAGACAGACAGACACACACACACACACAATATATATATACATATATGTATATATATATTAGAAATAAATGTAAATTGCATGGGAAACATGCCTAATATTTACAATAAAAATTATAAGTGGAAAATCCTTTCTTACTTGGACTTAGATCTTAGTTGCTTTACTGACACACATTTTGAGAATGGGTTAATGTACTTGACATATTTGCATGGAATATTCAAGCTCTAACCATTGTGATACTGAAGCTGGGGGCAAATCAATGGCAGCAATGTGCACTCATCTGGTAATAACTGCCTAGACACTTTCGGAAGCATAGAGGAGTGTGGATAGCACTAAAACAACTCATCATCACAGATGTCCATTGCATGATGGATGAGCAAGTTATGAAAGCTGCATCATGGAGTCCTGTTTTAATTTACCTTCCCGTTCCCCATTTACCTGAACTTCTTCCAAGTTAACTTGTAGCTGCAGATGGAAGAGAGAGGAATTAATGTCTAAAATCACATGTATTATGATATGTGGATGAATCATTAATTTCTAGAGCAATAACTAAACATTTACCTTATATAGTCAGGTCTGCCTATTTTATTGTCATGGCTACCAGGATAATAAGACGTCTTTTGCTCCAAGACAGTAGTCGGATAACCATACACGGAGGAAAAAGATATGACAGGCCCATTTGAAAGCAAAGCTGTTCCTTTATGTTTGCTCTCCCTACGTTTCAGAATTCTATGTGGAGATTTTTAAAGATCTGAACCATTTTTTGAAAAGAGTACAGAAGAACATATAGAAAAACAAGAGGAACGAGGTAAAGACACCAATAAAAATGGTCTTCTTAGAATTTGATGTTAAAAACAGGTGGATCTTGAGATTGCACCGTGGCAGATGCTACTGTATGTTCTTCTATGTAATAGATAGATTTATTCATTTATTTCTCTGTTCTATGGATGAAAATAATACTGATATCAAAATGCATGAGTCTAAGACTGTATCATTTTATCACATTATTAAACAAAAATGCTATTAAGAAATTTGAATACCTGCTTCTCACTCTCTTGTGTTTCTTTGAGAATCTTATTTAGCTTACATTGCATCTAGAATGGGCCACTTTAGTAAAGCAATAATTCCTACAGACCTTTATTACTGAAGTGTACTTTCCATAGGCACTTTTGCAACTAGAAAGGAAAATGGGATATGTTTTGATCCACTAAGTCAGTTGGCTTATCTATGCAAAGCTGTCAGGAAAACCATCAAAAGAACTAGGTAAATAGTTTAATTGGTAGTATGCTGGCCTCGCAGTCAGGAAAACCTGGGTTCAACCCTTAGTACTGTATAATCAGAATACAATACATGCCTATAATCTCAAAACTCCTGGGGCACACAAATCCAAAGTTGAAAAGTCAGTATTGCTGACATATTGTGTCTGAGGCATGGCAGGGCTAAAAAGAGCCCCGACAATAAGTACAAAAATAATGGAAATTGGAAAGGAAGTTGTTAGTAATCAGTGATTATTGGGAAGGAAAAGAGGATAAGAATGTAATGGAGGACACACATGTGCAAGGAAACACACACATATATTGCAGAAGAATAAATTAACACATCTCTGAATTTTACCTGAAAAAATGACAATTTATCATAATATTTCATTAATTTAATCTTTCGTGTTTTGAATACTTTTATTTCGAGTGACATGGTAACATAGTAGTTGTTTGTGGTAATTGTAGTGCATGCCTTTTTTTTTTCTTGCCAATTAGAGTACTGGGACAGGTATAGGTTATATATCCTTAAAATCCTTAGTCTTCCATAGTATTAATATCTCCCTGTCACAACTTCCTATAATTTGCAGTGGTTATGACCTATGAAAACTTCATGCCTCAACTACTCTTCCTAGGGGAATCCTGGGTTTCAGTTCTTGTGATCCATTGGTCACAATTTCTCAGTTGTCAATAAATCAATTTTGGTTTTCTCTATCTCTCTTTTTTTTTATTAACTTGAGTATTTCTTATTTACATTTTGAATGTTATTCCCTTTCCCGGTTTCCGGGCAAACATCTGCCTAATCCCCCCTCCCCTTCTTTATGGGTGTTCCCCTCCCCACCCTTCACCCATTGCCACCCTCCCCCCAACAATCACATTCACTGGAGGTGCAGTCTTAGCAGGACCCAGGGTTTCCCCTTCCACTGGTGATCTAACTAGGATATTCATTGCTACCTATGAGGTCAGAGTCCAGGGTCAGTCCATGTACAGTCTTTAGGTAGTGGCTTAGTACCTGGAAACTCTAGTTGCTTGGCATTGTTGTTCATAAGGGGACAGGAGCCCCTTCAAGCTCTTCCAGTTCTTTCTCTGATTCTTTCCACGGGGGTCCTGTTCTCAGTTCAGTGGTTTACTGCTGGCATTCGCCTCTGTATTTGATGTATTCTGGCTGTGTCTCTCAGGAGAGATCTACATCCGGCTCGTGTCGGCCTACACTTCTTTGCTTCATCCATCTTGTCTAATTGGGTGCCTGTATATGTATGGGCCACATGTGGGGAAGGCTCTGAATGGGTGTTCCTCCTGTCTCTGTTTTAATCTTTGCCTCTCTATTCCCTGCCAAGGATATTCTTGTTCCCCTTTTAAAGAAGGAATGAAGCATTCACATTTTGATCATCCGTCTTGAGTTTCATGTGTTCTAGGCATCTAGGGTAATCCAAGCATTTGGGCTAATAGCCACTTATGAATGAGTGCATACCATGTGTGTTTTTCTGTGATTGGGTTACCTCACTCAGGATGATATTTTCCAGTTCCAACCATTTGTCTATGAATTTCATAAAGGCATTGTTTTTGATAGCTGAGTAATATTCCATTGTGTAGGTGTACCACATTTTCTGTATCCATTCCTCTGTTGAAGGGCATCTGAGTTGTTTCCAGCTTCTGGCTATTATAAATAAGGCTGCTATGAACATAGTGGAGCAGGTGTCTTTTTTATATGTTGGGGAATCTTTTGGGTATATGCCCAAGAGAGGTATAGCTGGATCCTCAGGTAGTTCAATGTCCAATTTTCTGAGGAACCTCCAGACTGATTTCCAGAATGGTTGTACCAGTCTGCAATCCCACCAACAATGGAGGAGTGTTCCTCTTTCTCCACATGCTGGACAGCATTTGTTGTCATCTGAGTTTTTGATTTTAGCCATTCTCACTGGTGTGAGGTAAAATCTCAGGGTTGTTTTGATTTGCATTTCCCTCATGACTAAAGGTGTTGAACATTTCTTTAATTTTTTTCTCAGCCATTCGGCATTCCTCAGCTGTGAATTCTTTCTTTAGTTCTGAACCCCATTTTTTAATAGGGTTATTTGTCTCCCTGCGGTCTAACTTCTTGAGTTCTTTGTGTATTTTGGATATAAGGCCTCTATCTGTTGTAGGATTGGTAAAGATCTTTTCCCAATCTGTTGGTTGCTGTTTTGTCCTAACCACAGTGTCCTTTGCCTTACAGAAGCTTTGCAGTTTTATGAGATTCCATTTGTCAATTTTTTATCTTAGAGCATAAGCCATTGGTGTTTTGTTCAGGAAATTTTTTCCAGTGCCCATGTATTCGAGATGCTGTTCGAGTTTTTCTTCTATTAGTTTGAGTGTATCTGGTTTGATGTGGAGGTCCTTGATCCACTTGGACTTAAGCTTGGTACAGGGTGATAAGCATGGATCGGTTTGCATTCTTCTACATGTTGATCTCCAGTTGAACCAGCACCATTTGTTGAAAATGCTATCTTATTTCCATTGGATGGTTTTGGCTCCTTTGTCAAAAATTAAGTGCCCATAGGTGTGTGGGTTCATTTCTGGGTCTTCAATTCTATTCCATTGGTCTATCTGTCTGTCTCTGTACCAATACCATGCAATTTTTATCACTATTGCTCTGTAATATTGCTTGAGTTCAGGGATAGTGATTTCCCCTGAAGTCCTTTTATTGTTGAGAATAGTTTTAGCTATCCTGGGTTTTTTGTTATTCCAAATGAATTTGCAAATTGTTCTGTCTAACACGTTGAAGAATTGGATTGGTATTTTGATGGGGATTGCATTGATTCTCTAGATCGCTTTTGGTAAAATGGCCATTTTTACTATATTAATCCTGCCAATCCATGAGCATGGGAGATCTTTCCATCTTCTGAGGTCTTCTTCAATATCTTTCCTCAGTGTCTTGAAGTTCTTATTGTACAGATCTTTTACTTGCTTGGTTAAAGTCACACCGAGGTACTTTATATTATTTGGGTCTATTATGAAGGGTGTCATTTCCCTAATTTCTTTCTCGGCTTGTTTCTCTTTTGTATAGAGGAAGGCAACTGATTTATTTGAGTTAATTTTATACCCAGCCACTTTGCTGAAGTTGTTTATCAGCTTTAGTAGTTCTCTGGTGGAACTTTTGGGATCACTTAAATATACTATCATGTCATCTGCAAATAGTGATATTTTGACCTCTTCTTTTCCGATCTGTATCCCCTTGATCTCCTTTTGTTGTCTGATTACTCTGGCTAGAACTTCAAGAACTATATTGAGTAAGTAGGGAGAGAGTGGGCAGCCTTATTTGGTCCCTGATTTTAGTGGGATTGCTTCAAGTTTCTCTCCATTTAGTTTAATGTTAGCAACTGGTTTGCTGTATATGGCTTTTACTATGTTTAGGTATGGGCCTTGAATTCTTATTCTTTCCAGTACTTTTATCATGAAGGGATATTGAACTTTGTCAAATGCTTTCTCACCATCTAATGAAATGATCATGTGGTTTTGTTCTTTCAGTTTGTTTATATAATGGATCACGTTGATGGTTTTCCATATATTAAACCATCCCTGCATGCCTGGGATGAAGCCTACTTGATCATGGTGGATAATTGTTTTGATGTGCTCTTGGATTCGGTTTGCCAGAATTTTATTGAGTATTTTTGCATCGATATTCATAAGGGAAATTGGTCTGAAGTTCTCTTTCTTTGTTGGGTCTTTGTGTGGTTTAGGTATAAGAGTACTTGTGGCTTCATAGAAGGAATTCGGTAGTGCTCCATCTTTTTCAATTTTGTGCAATAGTTTGGATAGTATTGGTATGAGGTCTATGAAGGTCTGATAGAATTCTGCACTAAACCCGTTTGGACCTCGGCTGTTTTTGGTTGGGAGTCCTTTAATGACTGCTTCTATTTCCTTAGGAGTTATGGTGTTGTTTAACTGGTTTATCTGTTCCTGATTTAACTTCGGTACCTGGTATCTGTCTAGGAAATTGTCCATTTCCTGCAGATTTTCAAGTTTTGTTGAATATAGGCTTTTATAGTTAGATCTGATGTTTTTTTGAATTTCCTCTGAATCTGTTATGTCTCCCTTTTCATTTCTGATTCTGTTAATTTGGACACACTCTCTGTGTCCTCTTGTCAGTCTGGCTAAGGGTTTATCTATGTTGTTCATTTTCTCAAAGAACCAACTTTTGTTTCTGTTGATTCTTTCTATGGTCCTTTTTGTTTCTATTTGGCTGATTTCAGCTCTGTGTTTGATTATTTCCTGTCCTCTACTCCTCCTGGGTGTATTTGCTTCTTTTTGTTCTAGAGCTTTTAGGTGTGCTGTCAAGGTGCTGACATGTGCTCTCTCCTGTTTCTTTCTGCAGGCACTCAGAGCTATGAGTTTTCCTCTTAGCACAGCTTTCATTGTGTCCCATAAGTTTGGGTATGTTGTACCTTCATTTTCATTAAATTCTAAGAAGTCTTTAATTTCTTTCTTTATTTCTTCCTTGACCAGGTTATCGTTGAACATTGTTCAACTTCCATGTATATGTGAGCATTCTTCCCTTATTGTTATTGAAGACCCGCTTTAGGCTGTGGTGTTCTGATAGCATGCATGGGATTATTTCTATGTTTCTGTACCTGTTGAGGCCCGTTTTTTGACCAATTATATGGTCAATTTTGGAGAAAGTACCATGAGGAGCTGAGAAGAAGGTATATCCTTTTGCTTTAGGATAGAATGTTCTATAAATATCTGTTAAATCCATTTGGCTCATGACTTCTCTTAGTCTGTCTATGTCTCTGTTTAATTTCTGTTTCCATGATCTGTCCATTGATGAGAGTGGGGTGTTGAAATCTCCTACTATTATTGTGTGAGGTGCAATGTGTGTTTTGAGCTTTAGTAAGGTTTCTTTTACATATGTAGGTACCCTTGTATTTGGGGCATAGATATTTAGGATTCAGAGTTCATCTTGGTTGATTTTTCCTTTGATGAGTATGAAGTGTCCTTCCTTATCTTTTTTGATGACTTTTAGTTGAAAATTGATTTTATTTGATATTAGAATGGCTACCCCTGCTTGCTTCTTCTGCCCATTTGCTTGGAAAATTGATTTCCAGCCTTTCACTCTGAGGTAGTGTCTGTCTTTGTCTCTGAGGTGTGTTTACTGTAGGCAGCAAAATGCAGGGTCCTCATTGCGTATCCAGTTCGTTAATCTATGCCTCTTCATTGGGGAGTTGAGACCATTGATTTTGAGAGATATTAAGTAATAGTGTTTATTGCTTCCTGTTATATTCATATTTGGATTTGAGGTTATGTTTGCGTGCTTTTCTTCTCTTTGTTTTGTTGTCAAGACGATTAGTTTCTTGCTTTTTCTAGGGTGTAGCTTGCCTCCTTATGTTGGGCTTTACCAGTTATTATCCTTTGTAGCGCTGGATTTGTAGAAAGATATTGTGTAAATTTGGTTTTGTCATGGAATATCTTGGTTTGACATCTATGTTCATTGAGAGTTTTGCTGGATACAGTAACCTGGGCTGGCATTTGTGTTCTCTTAGGGTCTGTATGACATCTGTCCAGGATCTTCTGGCTTTCATAGTCTCTGGTGAAAAGTCTGATGTGATTCTGATAGGTCTGCCTTTATATGTTACTTGACCTTTTTCCCTTACTGCTTTTAATATTCTTTTTTTTATTTTGTGCATTTGGTATTTTGACTATTATGTGTCGGGAGGTGTTTCTTTTCTGGTCCAATCTATTTGGAGTTCTGTAGGCTTCTTGTATTCCTATGGGTATCTCTTTTTTTAAGGTTAGGGGATTTTTCTTCGATGATTTTGTTGAAGATATTTACTGGTCCTTTGAGCTGGGAGTCTTCACTCTCTTCTATACCAATTATCCTTAGGTTGATCTTCTCACTGTGTCCTGGATTTCCTGTGTGTTTTGGATCAGTAGCTTTTTCTGCTTTACATTATCTTTGACAGTTGAGTCGATGATTTCTATGGAATCTTCTGCTCCTGAGATTCTCTCTTCTATCTCTTGTATTCTGTTGGTGATGCTTGTATCTATGGCTCCTTGTCTCTTCCTTTGGTTTTCTATATCCAGGGTTGTTTCCATGTGTTCTTTCTTGATTGCTTCTATTTCCATTTTTAATTCCTTCAATTGTTTGATTGTGTTTTCCTGTAATTCTTTCAGGGAGTTTTGTGATTCCTCTCTATAGGCTTCTACTTGTTTATTTACGTTTTCCTGGAATTCTTTCAAGGATTTTTGTGATTCCTCTCTGTAGGCTTCTACTTGTTTATTTATGTTTTCCTGTGTTTCTCTAAGGGAGTTCTTCATGTCTTTCTTGAAGTCCTCCAGCATCATGATCAGATATGATTTTGAAACTAGATCTTGCTTTTCTAGTGTGTTTGCGTATTCCGTGTTTGCTTTGGTGGGAGAATTGGGCTCCGATGATGCCATGTAGTCTTGGTTTCTGTTGCTTGGGTTCCTGCGCTTGCCTCTTGCCATCAGATTATCTCTAGTGTTACTTTGTTCTGCTATTTCTGACAGTGGCTAGACTGTCCTATAACCCTGTGTGTCAGGAGTGCTGTAGACCTGTTTTCCTGTTTTTTTTTTTTTTCAGCCAGTATGGGGACAGAGTGTTCTGCTTATTTGGGCATGTAGTTTTTCCTATCTACAGATCTTCAGCTGTTCCTATGGGCCTGTGTCTTGATTTCCCCAGGCAGGTCGCTTGGAGCTGGAAGGTTTGTCTTACCTGTGGTCCCGAGGCTCAAGTTTGCTCGTGGGGTGTTGCTTATGAGCTCTCAGATGTGGCAGCAACCAGGAAGATCTCGCCTCCCCTTCCGGGAGCTTCTGTGCACCAGGGTTCCAGATGGTGTTTGGTGTTTTCCTCTGGAGTCAGAGATGTGGGCAGAGTGTAGTCTCTTCTGGTTTCCCAGGCGTGTCTGCCTCTCTGAAGGCCCAGCTCTCCCTCCCACGGGATTTGGGTGCAGAGAACTGTTTATGTGGTCGGTCCCTTCAGGTTCCGGTGGTGTCTCAGAAGCAGCAGATTTCCTGCCCCTGTGCCCTTATCCAAGGGAACCCAGAGGCCATATACAGTTTCCTCTTGGCCAGGGATGTGGGCAGGGGTGGGCGGTGTTGGTGGTCTCCTCCGCTCTGCAGTCTCAGGAGTGCCCACCTGTCTCTGCAGTGAGCTATCTCTCCCACGGGGTCTGGAAGCAGTGAGCTGGAGGCAGGGAGCGCAAGATTGGGACTCCTGCTAAAAACCGGAAGTGTCAGGTCCCAGAGGAACCTTGCCTCTGTGTGTCTGGAGGCCACCAGTCAGGTCTCCTGCAGCAGAAAAGTTGGTCCTACCTGTGGTCCCGAGGCTCAAGTCTGCTCATGGGGTGTTGCCTATGAGCTCTCCATGGTGGCACCCTGAGTTCAAATCCCAGCAACCACCTATAATCGTGGCTCACAACCACCTATAATGAGATTTGATGCCCTCTTCTGGTGTGTCTGAAGACAGTGGCAGTGCACTTATACAGAATAAATAAATAAATAAATTTTTTATGTGCTTCTGCTTCAGGATGCTTCAGAGGCATCAGTATTGTGCTCATGATGACTAAAACTCATGTATGAGCGAAGCTCATGTAGCATCTCTGTTGCCTCTTAGTACCACACTTCCAAGCCCTATGCTGCACATGTATTTTCTTTTTAGTCAAATCAATTAAAAGCACAAAACATATTAAGTTTAGTCCCAAACTAATGGCAAAACAAGTTTGATTATGATAGAAAATGATTTATTCTAGTGCCAGTTTAGCTGATGATGCAAATTTTAGCAGTTTTTACTTCTCTGTAAATACCGCTGGATGTTTTAAAATGCTGTAATTTATTTAATCTAACTAAATGTAGATTATCTGATGAATTATGAAATCTCTAAATGATGAAAATTAACTATTCATGAATTATAGAGTTATTGAAACAGCTATTAGAAATATCATTTTTATTTGTGCTTGTGTGCATGTCTGTTGCATACAGCTCAATTTTCAGGACTGCAGGCACATGCATGTGGAGACTAGAAAAGTCGGTCTGTTGCTAACCTCCTTACTGTCTTGAGACAATGTCACACTGAACCAAAAGCTACTCCTTTTAATAGTCTGGTTAGACAGTAATCTCTCAAAGTCTACTACTCTCGACCTTGTATTGATGTGAATTCAAGCACAACCAACTTGCTTGTTTTTGCATGTAGAAACTAGAAATTTGATCTCAAGTTCTCAGGTTCTTATTTCTGCCAAGTGATCTCTCCTACTAGTCCATCTCAATGACCCTAGTTTTTGTATATTAAATTAAATTAACATTTTAATCTTAAAATTGGCAATGTGTTAGAATCCAATTTTTCAGAATATCCAGGATAATTCAGGATCACCCATGCTTTGAAAACTTTGTGTTTTGATTCCCCAGAAATCCTTCAAACAATCTGCATTATGTTATTGACTCTACTTGTCTCAACAAAGATAAAGAAAAATCACCACCACAATCCGGGGGCTGAAAACAGTATCAAATTAGAAACTCCTACTCTGAAATGTACAAGGGGAAAATGAACACAAATAAGTAACAATATAAGCAATGAGTGCAAATCAAAGATACACATTGACTTTTCAGTGGCTCTGGTTTAGTTACCATGTGGATTTCTCCAACAGTTCTTTGCACCTGGGAAAAAGAAGTATCCAATGGTTAAATCAATCCAATGTAAAAGTTTACAATGAGTAGAGAAGACAAAAAGCAATTGTTAAGTAGTAGCATGGTGTGTCTAGAAGTAAATCAGATTGAAGCCACTCAAGCCTTCAATAACATCAGAGAGATTTCCCTAGCATAAGAATAGGAAGAAATTAAGATAAATGAAGTTGTGATCAAAGATTATGTGTTAAGAGTTTAAATCAACAGAAGCCCAATAGTTTGAGATGCTGACAAAGTCCAAGACTTTCCTAAGAAGTGAAAGGCTTAGATTGATTGGTTCCCGGTAAAGACTTTTTCAATGTGCAGTATTGGATTTTTTTTTCACATTTATTCTGATTGAAGTTCCTGAAACAGAGAGAATTGTGAGTTATACAGCAATGCCCATTCCCCATAAGTGATGATAGCCATAGAAGTTGAAAGAAAATGTAGAAGATGCATGAAGTCTGATATCATAAACCTTAGGAGGGAAATACTTATATGAGCATAAAGAGAAGAACTATTAGGAATTGGAGATAAGTAGTCAGGAGGATGCCGATGTCATGTCAGATCTCTAAGTTCTCTGTTGTGCAGAAAGCTCAGAATATCATGTTCCTGTTAGAAAGACTCTTGGGGAGCTTAATGTGCTGAATCTGAAAGGGAACATAAAATAATGTCAAGCATGTTCAGAAAAAATTGTGTATGTGGGCTTAGAGCTTAAGGAATGGTTTTATAACAAAAATGAATTCCAGAAAATACACATTACAAAATGTCTGTAGAGAGTGTGGCAGCAAGTGGAGAACAGAGAATGCTGGTCAAGAAGGAAAAAAGGGTAACTTTTTTTTTTTTGCACATTTGGTGGTATTAAGGATAATTGGACTTAAATGTGTTAATGAGTTAAATAGGAATTGCACCTTTAGCAAAATCATGTGGAAATCTCAATCAGTAATAGAAACTCAACTTAGTCTACTATGCTTCCTATCTTAACCCATACATGTGGCACCAGATTAATTAACATATGTGCCAGTGTTTTCAATCATCTGGGAATAAATGACTAACCTATTCTGAGACTCTTTCTAAGAAAATTTTCAGGCTGCTGATTAAGACTGCCTGTACATTTTGGGCATAGAATAGGAGCTACAGCAGCTGAAATGTAACATAAATATCAAGAAGATTCTGGACTCAAAGAGTGCTTACCTAACTCCTATTTGACTCCTTCAACTCTTTTCTCATATCTTCACTCTACTTTTCTCTGGATAATCTCTCTAATCAATATATCTACTTCTGTTTTCAGACACACATACACACAGGTAGGGGGAATTATCATACAGAAGAAAATGAATATCCTGCATTTGTATTCCATTACTGCCTCTGGTTATATCTTCTCTCCTCCCTTTATACCTCTTTCTCTCCCACCATAGTCCCTTTCTATGTTGAAAAATACATAAACGCATGTACTCAGAAAAGCTTACTAGTTAAGAGTGTGCATTGTCTTATATATAAGCTGTGATCAGCTTGCTAAACACATTTTAGGTAGCTTACAACCTCTTGCAACTCCAGCTTCAGGTAGATCTGAAACCACTAAACTACAGCCTCCAGCTAAGGGAAATGCAAATCAAAAAACCCCTGAGATTCCACCTCACACCAGTGAGAATGGCTAAGATCAAAAACTCAGGTGACAGCAGATGCTGGCAAGGATGCGGAGAAAGAGGAACACTCCTCCATTGTTGGTGGGATTGCAGACTGGTAAAACCATTCTGGAAATCAGTCTGGAGGTTCCTCAGAAAATTGGACATTGAACTACATGAGGACCCAGCTATACCTCTCTTGGGCATATACCCAAAAGATGCCCCAACATATAACAAAGACACGTGCTCCACTATGTTCATCGAAGCCTTATTTATAATAGCCAGAAGCTGGAAAGAACTCAGATGCCCTTCAACAGAGGAATGGATTCAGAAAATGTGGTACATCTACACAATGGAATATTACTCAACTATCAAAAACAACGGCTTTATGAAATTCACAGGCAAATGGATGGAACTGGAAAATATCATCCTGAGTGAGGTAACCCAATCACAGAAAAACACACATGGTATGCACTCATTGATGAGTGGCCATTAGCCTAAATCTTGAATTCCCCTAGATGCAGAGAACACATGAAACTCAAGGCTTACCAAAATGTGAATGCTTCACTCCTTCTTTAAAAGGGGAACAAGAATACCCTTGGCAGGGGTATAGGGAGACAAAGATTAGAACAGAGGCAGAAGGAACACCCATTCAGAGCCTGCCCCACATGTGGCCCTTACATATACAGCCACCAAACTAGATAAGATGGATGAAGCAAAGAAGTGCAGGCTGACAGGAACTGGATGTAGATCTCTCCTGAGAGACACAGTCAGAATACAGCAAATACATAGGCGAATGCCAGCAGCAAACCACTGAACTGAGAACAGAACCCCCATTGAAGGAATCAGAGAAAGGACTGAAAGAGCTTGAAGGGGCTCGAGACCCCATATGAACAACAATGCCAACCAACCAGAGCTTCCAGGGACTAAGCCACTACCCAAAGACTATACATGGACTGACCCTGGGCTCCAACCTCATAGGTAGCAATGAATAGCCTAGTAAGAGCACCAGTGGAAGGGGAAGCCCTTGGTCCTGCCAAGACTGAACCCCCAGTGATTGTTGGGGGGAGGGTGGTAATGGGGGAAGGAGGGGGAGGGGGAGGGATTAGGGGGATGTTGGCCTGGATACCCGGAAATGGAATAACAATCAAAATGTAAATAAGAAATAGTCAAGTTAATAAAGAAAAAAAAAAGAAAAGAATGGCCTTCATAAGCTCATTTATTTAAATGTTTAGTCATCAGGAAGTGGCACTAGTTAGGAAGGATTAGGAGGTATGGCTTTGTTTGAAGGAAAGGGCTTTGGGGTTTTAAAATCTGAAACCAGACAATGTCTCTTTGTCTATTTCCACTACCTACTACCTGCAGATTCATATGTAGAACTCTCAGTTACTTTTCCAGCCCCTTGTCTGCCTGTGTGCTGCCATGTTCCCTGCCATGATGATAATGAACTAAACCTCTGGAATTGTAAGCCACCCCCAATTAAATATTGTCATGTATAAGAATGGCTGTGATCATGGTGTTTCTTCATGGCAATAGAACAGTGACTAAAACAAACCTGTGATATAATCCTAACATGTGCATAAATGATGAATATGGACGAGCATTTACACAGCCTCTGACTTCATAGACATAGAAAAGTAAATCACAAGAACTCACTGACCTGCCAATTATGTAAAAAATAAAATATTGAGCCTCTGATTCAATGGGATACCCTGTTTTAAACCAATGCCCTGCACTGGCTTCCATATGAACCTATACAGTACATAACCCACAAACTTGCATAGAGGTAATGCATACATATACCTGCACCATACAAATAAACACACACTTCATCCATAATATATTGTAGAAGAGATATCCGACAATGAACCTAAACCTAACCATGGACACAAAATGCCCCTACAATGAAAACTTTAGTTTCCTAAAGAAAGTGGAGAAGACATTAGAAGAAGGAAGATGGCAAAATCTCCTATGCTAATGAACTGGAAAAATTACTATTAGGAAAATAGAGTTGCTGAAAGTGAAAAAATAATTTAATAAAGTCCCAATCAAAATCTAAATAACAATCTTCTCTTTTAGGAATTCTAAAGATAACCATAACATTATATAGAAGGAAAAATAAAATGAAACCAAGTAAACAAGGAAAATTGGGTTTTCTTTGATAATAGAAATATCACAATACCAGGTATCAATGAGCATACTACTGAAATAAAAACAGACATGCAGAAAATAGGGTAGAAAAAAGGACTAAATATTAACCCACAAAGTTACAGTCAAACTGCTTTTGATAAAGAATGCACCGAATATTTGTCTAATGACAAAGAGTCAGCCCCGAGACCATACATACAAATAACATATGAATCCAGCAGCTTATATTTAGGAATATATATATGCGTATAACATAGATGCAATAAGTAATAAGTGTTAATGAAGAAATAGGACACGATTTTTAAAGGGGTATATGAGAAGGTGTGTAAGGAGAAAAGAGAAAGAAGAGAGAAACACTGTAATCAAATTACCATCTCAGAAATAAGAGAAAGAAGAAAAACTTGATAGTTATTTTATTTATTTATTTTAGACACAAGTTATTTATTTACCTATTATGACTTCAAAATATAATAGAAATGAATATTTACTAATAGAATGCCCAATAATTTATAATGAAATAACATTATAAAATTGTAAATCTAGGTATAATCTCATTTTTATAAAATGTTATTAAAAGAAGAAATCTAGATCTCTCTCTGTACATCTATGTCTCACTTAGCAGAGCATGGGTCAAAGAACATAGGAATTTTGTAGCTTATAAAATGCTTCAAGATTTACAGAAGCATCTTCTAAGGTGGTGTAGGAAATATACTCAGTAATGGCTCAATAGAATTGCAAGATATTTGTGTGGTTTAGGTATAATGTAACTGTGGCTTCATAGAAGAAATTGGGTAGGGTTCTCTCTGTCTCTATTTTGTCGAATAGTTTGAAGAGTATTGGTAGTAGGTCTTCTTTGAAGATCTGATAGAATTCTGTACTAAACCCATCTGGTCCTGGGATTTTTCTTTTGATTGGTTAATGACTGCTTCTATTTCTTTAGGGGATATGGGACTATTTACATGGTTTATCTGGTACAGATTTAACTTTGTTACTTGTTATCTGTCTAGAAAATTGCCCATTTCCTCCAGATTTTCTAGTTTTGTTGAATATAGGCTTTTGTAGTAGGATTTAATACTTTTTTTATTTCCTCAGTTTCTGTTGTATAACCCTATTAAAAATGGGGCTGAGAGTTAAACATAGAATTCTAAACTGAGGAATATTGAATGGCCATGAAGCACCTAAAGAATTGTTCAACATCCTTAGCCATGAGGAAAATACAAAGTAAAATAACTGAGATGAGTCAGAATGGCTAAGATCAAAAACTCAGGTGACAGCAGGTGCTGAGGAGGATATGGAGAAAGAGGAACACTTCTCTATTGTTGGTGGGATTGCAAGCTGGTATAACCATTTTGGAAACCACTCTGGAGGGTCCTCAGAAAATTGGACATAGTACTACCTGAGAACCCAGCTATACTATTCCTGGGCATACACCCCAAAATGCTCCAGCATATAACAAGGACACATGCTCCACTATGTTTATAGCAGCCTTATTTATAATGATCAGAAACTAGAAAGAACCCAGATGACCCTCAACAGAGGAATGGATACAGAAAATGTGGTACATGTACACAATGGAGTACTACTAACCTATTAAAATCAATGACTTTATGAACTTCTTAGTTAAATGGATGCAATTAGAAAATATCATCCTGAGTCAGGTAACAAAATCACAAAAAAAACCACACATGATATGCACTCACTGATAAGTGGATATTAGTGCAAAAGCTCAGAATACCCAGGGTAAAATTTACAGTCCACATGAAGCTCAAGAAGAAGAAAGTGAAGAAGAAAGTCCAAGGTGTGGACCCTTCAGTCCTTCTTAGCATGGGAAACAAAATACTCACAGGAAGAAATGCTGAGACAAAGTCTGGAGCTGAGACTGAAGGAAAGGCCATCCAGAGACTGACCCACCTGGGGAGCCATCCCACATGCAGTCACCAAGCCCAGTCACTATTGGAAATACCAAGAGGTGCATGCTGACAGGAGCCTGCTATCGCTGTCTCCTAGAGCCTCTGCCAGAGTTTGATAAATACAGAAGTGAATGCCTGACAAATATAGAGGTGAATGCTAGCAGTCAAACATTGGACTGAGAATGAGATCCTCAATGGAGCAGTTAGAGAAAGGACTAAGGTAGCTCAGGGTGTTTGCATCCCCATAGGAAAAACAGTATCAAACAACCACATACTCCAGACATTACAGGGACTAAACCACCAACCAAAGAGTTCACATAGAGTGACCTATGACTCCAGCTGCACGTGTAGCAAAAGATGGCCTTGTTGGGCATCAATGGGAGGAGAGGCCTTTGGTCCTATGAAGGCTTCATGCCCCAGTGCAGAGGAATGCCAGGTCAGGGAGGCAGGAGGGAGTGGGTGATTTTGTGGGTGAGTTCACTCATGATGACAGGGGTGGGGGAATGGAATAGTGGGTTTCAGGAGGGTCAACTGGGAAGGGGAACAATATTTGAAGTGTACATAAAGGAAATATCACATAAAGAAATGGAAAAAAATTACAAGAAATGTAAGCCTTCCTGCACAGGAACGATAACCAGCCTGGAGTTAGTTGGTATCTTAGAGTTCAGCAGAGTAGGCAAATGGTGAGGACAAAATGTAGTGAAACCTGTTTGAAAAAAACACAATGAAACAGTATTTTGTAGGATAATAAAAGAACTCACAGAGGCTGGGGGAGATCCACAGTAATGTAAACATTTTTCTAAAAGATGTAGATAAATGTAAGAAGAATGTATATTAGCCCAAATGCTCGAATTATCCTAGATGCACAGAACACATGAAACTCAAGAAGGATGACCAAAATGTGGATGCTTCATGCCTTCTTTAAAAGGGGAAAAAGAATACCCTTGGGAGGGGATAGGGAGGCAAAGTTTAGAACAGAGGCTGAAGGAACGCCCATTCAGAGCCTGACCTCCCATGTGGCCCATACATGTACAGCCAGCAAACTAGATAAGGTGGATGAAGCAAAGAACTGCAGACTGACAGGAATCTGATGTAGATCTCTCTGGAGAGACACAGCCAGAATATGGCAAATACACAGGCAATGCCAGGAGCAAACCACTGAATTGAGAACGGGACCCCAGTTGAAGGAATCAGAGAAAGGACTGAAAGAGCTTGAAGGGGCTTGAGAACCCATATGAACAACAATGCCAACCAACCAGAGCTTCCAGGGACTAAGCCACTACCTAAAGACTATACATGGACTGACCCTGGACTCTGACCTCATAGGTAGCAATGAATATCCTAGTAAGGGCACCAGTGGAAGGGGAAGCCTTGGTCCTGCGAAGGCGGATCCCCAGTGAACGTGATTGTTGGGGGGAGGGCGGTAATCGGGGGAGGATGGGGAGGGGTTAGGTGGATGTTGGCCTGGAAACCGGGAAAGAGAATAACATTTGAAATGTAAATAAATACTCAATTTAATAAAGATGGAAGAAAAAAAAAAGAAGAAGGATGTATTGGTCTTTTGTCAGCTTGTCATAGGCTATAGTCATCCAGGGAGAGCGAACCTGGTTTGAAGCAAATGTCTCCATCAGATTGGCCTGTAGGCAAACCATGGGACATTTTCTTGATAAATGGTTAAGGTGTGGAACCTTGTCCACTGTGGATGGTGCCACCTGTCAGCAATTGTCTGAACTCTATAAACAAACAAACAAACAAACAACAACAAAAACCAACAAGCCAAGCAGCTGAAAAGCAGCATTCCTCCTTGGCCCCTGATTTAGTTCCTGTCTCCAGATTCTAGATGTACATCCCTGTCTTCATTTCCCTTCAGAATGGAAAAATAAACCTTTTTCTTCCTGTGTTACTCACGGTCATGGTGTTTATCTCAGGAATAAAACAAGCTAGGACAGATACACACACACACTCACGCACGCACACACACACACACACACACACACACACACACACACACACACGGATTGGGACAGATAAATAGATGATGGCTAGATGATAGATACATACATACATACATACATACATACATACATACTTATATTTAAAAAAATCATATAAAACCAAACTTCTACTAAACGTATACCAGAAGTGAGAATAAAAAAATCAATAGACATAAATTAGACAAACAATAAATAATGAAAGATAAAAGCATAATCGTTCTATAAATATTTTAAAGTAAAAATACAGTAAAAGGGGAAAAGGAAAACAAATAAGAGTCAGTCTAAAAAGATGACATATTCAGAAGGTATGTTGTTATTTAAAAATCAGTAACTCTACATTGTCCGTGGGGTTTAGGGCTGAGCCTGTAGAATGTTATGTTTCCTGTGACTCATGCCAGTGCTGTCTCTGTATGGGAAAAGTGTCAGGTGTCCACCAGAGCTGTCTCTCCTCTTTGGTAGCTTCCGTTCGTCACATACCACAGTCATGTGGGGACTCCACCTAACTTTGTAATCTGCCCTACACAGGTTCTCTCACCCTTCTGTGACTTATCAATTTGTGATGGTTAAGGCATCTGAGTCAAGAGAATTCCTACAAACTGATGGGAGTGTGTTGAGTACATCTGGATCATGATCTGCCTATGAATCTTTAAAATGCACCAGCTTTCATTCATCAGTCTGGAGGGAATCAGCTGCAGATGGCAAGGTCAAGAACTCTTCTGGAACTTCAGAGTTCTGGAATTCCATGGAAGTAATTCTTTCTTTTTTTTTTTTTTTAGATTTTTTGGATATTTTATTTATTTACATTTCAAATGTTATCCCCTTTCCTGGTTTCCCCTCCGCAACTCCCCTATTCCCTCCCCACTCCTCCTGCTTCTATAAGGGTGCTTATTGATCCATGCCCTGACCTCTGCTTAATGCTATTGAACTCCCAAATGCTTATCTGAAAAAGCCTTCTGAGCCACTTAAGTCAGGCATACAACCCCTTGCCCTCTTTGCAGCCTGAAGGCAGCCTCCTACTGTATGTTGTGGTTTAGTATTGGCCTCCTCACTTCCCATGGCTGGGTAGTTGTCTCTCACCTATGTGGCATAGAATGCAGAATTCCTGCTCTATTCTCAAGCTCCAGAAGTGCTGAGTTTAAAACAATAGGTTAACTTTCAGAGTTATACCTGCCCTTACCTCCTGAGGAAAGTGATAAAACACACACACACACACACACACACACACACACACACACACACACACCCCACACTCCTTCCTTTGTCCCACTGGAAGAATCATTGGCCACAGTAGGATCTGCCATATGATTTGACATACCTGAGAACTGTTGGTCCTTTTGTACACAGTCCATGTGTATCCCTTCCTTTAATGAGGGAACCATGATGCCAGAAGTGAGTTCAACTTGTCATACTTCTCCATGCAATGTCACCTTTTCATTTCTCCACACATTTTAGATAGCCATGATCCTCCTTTGTGTTTTTCCTCCATCATTCCAGCAAGTTATGTGTAGATTTATTTTTAAAGAAGAATCAAAGTACTATCTATAGGTGCAGGAGATTCCTCTAAGGTAGATAATGTGATAAGAGTTTGTATTCTTCCAGCTTTTATTCTTTTTTTGTTGGATAGTTTAGGTGTTTACATGTCAAATGTTATTTCCTTCCCCAGTTCTCACCTCTCCCCTGCCCACAGACCCTGCTTCTATGAGGATGTTCCCCTTCCCACTCACCTACTCCTACCTCAATGCCTTGGCATTCCTCTACACTGCGGAAAAGAGCCTTCACAGGACCAAGGGCTTCCTCTTCTATTGATGCCAGAAAAGGCCATCCTTTGCTATATAAGCAGCTGGAGCCATGGTTCCCTCCATATGTACTCTTTGGTTGCTGGTTTAGTCCCTGGGAGCTCTGGTGTGTGTGTGTGTGTGTGTGTGTGTGTGTGTGTGTGTGTGTGTTTGATTTGTTGATATTACTGCTCTTTCTATGGGGTGGCAAACCCCTTCAGCTCCTTCATTCCTTTCTCTAACTTTCTCCTTTGGGGTCTCCATGCTCAATCTGATGACTGCAAGCATCCTCATCTGTATTTGTCATGCTCTGGTAGAGTCTCTCAGGAGACCGCTATATCAAGTTCTTGTCAGCAAGCACTTCTTGACATCAGCAATATTGTCTGGGTTTGGTGGCTTTATATGGGATGGATCCCCAGGAGAGGCTATCTCTGGGTGGCCTTCAGTCTCTGTTCCACATTTTGTGTCTGTATTTCCTCCTGTGAGTATTTTGTTCCCCCTTCTGAGGAGGATTGATGCATCCACATTTGGTCTTCCTTCTTCTTGAGCTTCATATAGTCCATGAATTGCAATAGCTAGAAGCTGGAAAGAACCCAGACATCTTTCAACAGAGGAATGGATACAGAAAATGTGGTACATTTACACAATGGAGTACTAGTGAGCTATTAAAAACAATGGTTTCATGAAATTCTTAGGCAAATTGGATGGAACTAGAAAATTTCATCCTGAGGTAACCCAGTCACAAAAAATACACATGGTATGCACTCACTGATAAGTGGACATTAGCCCAAAAGCTTGGAATACCCAGCCTATTTTATATGCTACATGTAAATTGTGGCTAACAAAAGCCTTGCTACAAGAGGAAATAAAGAACTATTCTGATTTGTATAAGATACGTTGTATTTATGTTATACACAGTAATTCTTCATATTTGTAGTGTGTACATATGTAAAGATGTCATACAGGTGAAGGCAGATACAAGATAAATTGAGGCCTGTCATTAGACAAGAAGGAAGGATGGACAGGAGAAAAGTTTTAGAGAGAGGAGAAGTCTGGAGGAAGCAGGAGAAGCAGCAGAGAGATCATGGAGGCTGATGTTGAGATTCCTCTCTGCACATTTACAGGTTGTTATGAATATTCTTAAGGGATGGATATGTACAGGGCTGTGTATGTTTAAGTGGGCAATTATATCTTATCAATTGGATCAGAGGTTATTGTGTTGTGTGTTCTTTCATATGTCGATTTAAGTTTAAAAGAGTTTGTGGTGGCCAGAGACACTAAGCCACCATGGAATTGGGATGTATATTTCTGGCATGGTGGCAACCTGCCTTGGGAACTAGATGGGTAGAGAGATTGCTGCCAGGCTCAGAGAGAAGCTATCAGCACTGTGATATGGGATGGAACAGTTAGGGTGAGATGTTTTGCTGACTGAGATGAAGATACCTACCTGATATCTTGGGGCACTATGGAGCTGGATCTAGTGCTGGGTAAAAGACAGCATTTTTTTTTTTAATTTTACAGCAACATACTATACCTCATAGACAAATTCCCAGATCATTTCCTATAAACTCTGATTTTATAGTGTTGCATATCAAACTTGGGATGCTAAGCAGTATTATATGGCTGCATTATATTTGCATTATACTTTTCTTATTTAATAGTCTTATACCATGTTCATCATCTTTTAAAGGAAATGCTTCCCTTCTCACACTTTTATATAAAGAAGAAACAATAACATCATTACTAGATGTATAAATTTATAAATTGACTTTCTTAGACTTTTCAATCGTATCATACACAACACAACACACACACACACACACACACACACACACACACACACTACTGTTTTCTTTTTGATTTCTACTATGACATTTATGTTAGCGTCCTGCAGTCTACAATCTCGGACTCTGTACAGTTTTCATTTTAATGCGTATGCCTCGACTTTGTGAATCTAGACTCAGACTGCTCTTTAATAATGTGGTTAAAGATTCTGACAGATAAGAAACTTGAGTAAAGTTATATTCTGTTTTTAACTGCACTATACTTGATCCTGGACAACTACCTCTTTGGGGCCAAGAGTAAAACAGGCTATTGTGGAAATATTGTGTCACTTTCTGATACTAGATTATATAAACTTCCAATTTGCCAATTCAGAATCACCTAGAGGTGGGCCTCTGAGCATGAGTGTGAGGGTCATTTTGAATACCTTAGTCGATGTGGGTGGATAGATTCTATGGGCGGAGTATCCTAGACCAAATAACATGGAGAATGTGGGCTAATCACTAGCATTCCATCATCCCTTCTATTTCTCAATTCTGAATGAAATGGGAACACCTCTTTCAAGCTTTCGTTCTGTTCATTTCTCTTCTAAGGTGGACTAGACCTTGAAGTGTTTGTTAAAATAAACTGTTTCTCTATTAACTTACTTTGGCTTTGTCAGATTATCTTGTCATAGCAACAGGAAAATAAACCAAGGCACCATAAACTATTGAGATACTGATGACATAGGCAATAGGTAGATGTTCCTAAAAATCCTTTCCCATGTATCTATCTGTCTCACCTAAGTGTAGCAGAAGGGAACTGCACATGATTTCAAGGATTTCATGATTTATTTTCCATCACATTTTTGCTTTTGGAGGGGCGGGTGCCTGGAGTGGAGAAATTAGAGAGAAACTTGAAGACAGATGTATGAATCATTTTCATACAATAGACTTATAATGATGCTAATAACATAATATGAGTTTGAAACAGAGACTTTCCATAAGAAAATACACACACAAACAAAAGCAAAAAAAAAAAAAAAGAGCATATCCTTCTTTTTTGGAGTTCTAATAGAAAGTTTTTTATTTTCTATTGGATATTTTGTGTATTTATTTACATTTCCTTTGTAATTTCAAATGACCTTTCCTCCCTCTCCCATCCCCACTTGCTCTCTCCCTGCTTCTGTGAAGTTTCTCCCACTCCTACCCACCAACTCCCACCTCAATGCCCTGGCATTCCTCAACATTCGAGAAACAACCTTTCAAAGGACCAAGGGCTTCTCCTCCTATTGATGCCAGGTAATGCCATTCTCTGCTACGTATGCAGCTGGAACCATGAATCCTTCCATGTATACTCACTTGTTGGTGGTTTAGTCCCTGGAGGGGTTTGGTTGGTTGATATTGTTGTTCTTCCTATGAGGTTGCAAACCCCTTTAGCTCTTTCAGTCCTTTCTCAAATCCTCCATTGGGCATCCCTTGTTCAGTCCAATGGTTAGCTGCAACCATCCTCATCTGTATCAGTGGGGCTCTGGCAGAGTCCACAAGAGACATCCGTATTAGGCTCCTGTCAGCAAACACTTCTTGGCATCAACAACAGTGACTGGGTTTGGTGGCCTCATGTGGGATGGATCCCTAGGTGGGGCAGTATCTGAATGACCTTTTCTTCAGTCCCTGTTCCACTTTTTGTCACTGTATTGCTTCCTGTGAGCATTTTGTTCTCCCTTCTAAAAAGGACTAAAGCATCTAGACTTTGGTCTTGCTTCTTCTTGAGCTTCATATGATCTCTGAATTGTTTCTTGGATATTCCAAGCTTTGAGACTAATATCCATTTAACAGTGAGTATTTATCATTTGTGTTCTATTTTGACTGGGTTACCTCACTCAGGATGACATTTCCTAATTCCATTCATTTGCCTAAGAATTTCATGCTTTTAATATCTGAGTAGTACTTCATTGTGTAAATGTAAAATTTCTGTGTCCATTCCTCTGTTGAAGGGCATCTGGGTTCTTTCCAGTTTTTTGCTATTATAAGTAAGGCTGCTATGAACATCGTGGAACATGTATCCTTGTTATATGTTGGAGCATCTTTTTTCTTAATGGTTTCACGGGTCAGGGAGATCCTGCACCTTAAGAAAATCCCCTGTGGGGAATTAGAGGAAGGATTGAGAGAGCCAAAGGGGCTTCAAACCCCATAAGAACAACAATGCCAACAACAGAGCTTCCAGAGACTAAACCATTACCCAAATACTATACATGGACTGACCCAGGGCTCCAACAGCATAGGTAGCAATGAATAGCCTAGTAAGAGCACCAGTGGAAGGGGAACCCCTTGATAAGGTCAAGGTTGTACCCCTAGTGCAGGGGAATGTTGGGGGAGGGGAGCGGTAAGGAGGGTGAATGGGGGGAACACTGGTATGGGGGAGTGGGAGGGGATGGAGGGCTTATGGACAGGAAACCGGGAAAGGGAATAACATTTGAAATGTAAATAAAGAAACCTATCTAATTTAAAAAAGAAAGAAAACAGGCTTAGTTAATTTGTGGCTCAGAATCCTATGTGACTCAAATGAGGAAGAGGGGCTCTAGTTACATATCAGGGTCACAGAGGCTATGTATAGGGGCTTCTGTTAAGTGGCTTCCAACTTCAGGTAATAAAGCAGGTATGACTGGGTGGTCCACCCACTGTGCTCACGGCAGAACCCAGAAACTGTGTTCCAGCACTGCTTGTTCTGAGTGCAACCTGGATCTGGGATCCACTCTGAGGAAAAGTTTTCGTTTCTTTGTTTATATACCATCTAGAATGAATAGCTGTACTCTGATCACAAAGTGTCAGTTGAGCTCCACTCTCTCTCATGTTTTCATTTTTTGGTTGAGCTCCACTCTCTTTTATGTTTTCATTTTTTGTAAGAATCTGGTGACCTTGTGTCTTTGGCCTGCTTTACCTCTGGTACTGTTTCTCAGTACACTCAATAATCATTGGCAGAGTGGATAACGTTGAGACCCAAAGAACAACCCCATTTATGTATGTTTGCTCCAAAATAAAGGCCTTTTACAATTTAAGGAACAAGAGAATGTTTTTATTAAGGTTCTTATTAAATTTCATACACTTAAATGGGCACGTATGTGAGGTTATGCACTGGATAATGCATAGGAACCAGTGGTTTCATCACTGAAGAGAATGAATTCTTCTCCTACAATCCAGGTTAATCGCCATTCCCTCCTAAGGTCTCATGAACCTCTTCTCTCTATACTTCAAACATTTATAATGAATACATTTTGATGACTTCTTATATAAACCCACTTACGTAAGAAAAAATATCAATGTATTGTTTTCAGTTACTATATATAAATGGTTAATATGTAAATAAATACCTTTAAAACAATCAAAAAAGTAAATAAGGGTTGGGGATTTAGCTCAGTGGTAGAGCGCTTGCCTAGCAAGTGCAAGGCCCTGGGTTCCGTCCTCAGCTCCAGGAAAAAAAAAAGTAAATAAATGAAAGTGTAAAGAAAAAAATTACAACCATAGAACAATTTCATTTACTAATTAGACTTTCCTTCATAACTGTGACCTTTCAGGGAAAAAATTGAACTTATCAATCTAAAAATTCAAGTTAAATATGCAAAATGTATGTTTATATATCTAAACCCAGTTCCTGTTGTTATACCAACAAACATTGAACCAAATATATCAAAGGTCCAGAGTCTCTGTTGGCTAGACAGAGTCATCACACTCAGTGTTTCACTCCTGAGGTAGAGAAGAGGAGAGTGGGGAAGACAAGCATGTGGACAGGGAGGGGGAGAGACCATCTAAACATTCATTCCACCATCTCATGGAGTTGTTATGGCTTATACATCTAAAGAACTTCTCATAGAACATACTTTCTAAATTTATTTATCATTTTCTGCTTCCATATCAAATAGCAGCTCACTAAATTTTATCACAGGATCGGATTGATCAGGCTCCATTAGCAAGAAGGACCAATATTCCTAGGCTGAGTGGAGAATCTCCTAGCTCCTTAGGACATGGGATCAGTCAAGCAGTTGCTGACTGAAGAAGCAAAGATCAAGTTCTTTGTGGAGGTAACGTGATTTGTTTCTGTTGTCCCATCTGGTCTGGGGACATTCCAATGGTCATTGGCACTGAAACTAAATAAACTAGCCTGCAAGCCCCAACCAGTTCAGAGATTCAGTCATCTTTAATATTGTTAGTCTCCTCTTTCCCTTTTTTTTCTTTGACTTCAAAATTTTGGACTTTGCTTTAAGACTTTGATACTGTACTAGCTCAAACTATCAGCTCAGTGCCACCGTGGTCTTCATTTCTCTCCCAGGCAGATCTTTCGTTTTAACCCAGTGGATGGGCAAGTCCCCAATTCCTTTGTTTCCAGAAATAAAAAAAAAATCTTCCATTGCCTTGGTTCAGCTGGTGTGGTATCTGCTAGCTTCTAGATCTGAGTGTTTCTATGACTATTTTATGTGTATTAGGACTCTACTAATATTGCTCCTGCTACTGTGGCCTATTTTGAGTTTCAGTGTCTGAGTCTACAGCTGACTAACAACAACACTTACGAAGCCTTTTAATTGAGTTATATCTTGAAAAGCAACAAACGCAAACATTTACCCCTGAGCTTTCCAAAATGTTTTATGTGATCATTATTTTATGCAATAGCATATTAGCTCAACTTTCCTCTCAAATGATTTTCAGAGAACTGAAGTCACATTTCATATCCTTCTCTCTCCCAGATGAACAAATATGCAGATAGATATGAATGAGAGGCTTCTCAGATATGACAAGCAGTGCTAATACACCCAGAGACTCTTCAAATGGAGCAGAAGCAATTATCAAAGCTGCTTACCCAGTGATGTGACATCCTCACGACCCTGTCCATTCTCCTTTGGTCACAAAAGCAGTTGCTGTAGTTGGTGAGTTGGCAGGATTCAAAACTAGCAATATTTTGAGTCCTGTATAGCCTATATTTCCTTCTCCTCTGATGGAAACAGCTTGATAGTACTTAGTAACCAACTCGAAGAAAACTCACTCCTCATACCTCAGCTAGGGTGTAAAGTCCTCAGAAAGGCTTTTCTCTAGTCCTCAGGATAATGAAGGTGTTGTTATTTCTTCAAATGTCACAACAACAGACTTAAGTTACTGGTCTAGCAATTGTCATAAAGACACTTACATTATGCAGTCTCATCCATAGACCTTCACTTGGAGCTGGAAAAGGGATGTGACAAAATTCTCCTTTATCTAATTCATTTATACCATTACTACACGCACCATTAGAGTAAGAAACATTTGTGTGTTGATAGGAGCAGCATTCTGAATTTTACCTATGAAGACCTATTATTATCTTTTACACAAAATTATTCCTTTAATTGTCGTTACCTTTATACATATTTCAGAGGGGCCTGTGTTTTCAAACCACTAGAACTACAGAATATAAAATTGCAGTTATACTGGCACAGACTCTAATTTTTTTTCTGGTATGTGAATATCTTTTCTACCCATGAAGAACAAAGGTATAAATCTGACTACAGACAACCATATAGTTTGATATTATAATCTTGCATTTATACTTCTAAAATCTAAGTTCTGGGGGATGAGGAGCTTATTTTGATTTGTTATATTTTATTATTTGATATTTCTTTAAGTGTCTTTTGGTGGCACAATATAAATTTACTAGAACTCATTTGATGAAAAGCTGAACCCAAACTGGTATGTGAATAATTATAGATACCCTTTATTCGAGGAACTTGAGAGGGCTAGTGTGAAAATAACTAATGCATTATAGAATTCTATCTCTGACTTCACTGGGTTTCTACACATAATGAACCATTTTACCATGCTACTTCGTAAGGTCTAGATGTTTCTAAATATGGTTCTTATTCTAACTGTTTTATTTAAGGTGTTGGGAAATCTAGAGAAGTTCAGTTTGTCTTGTCAAACTGATTACTTTTGTGCATAGTCACTTAAAATGTTTTCATGTGTTGATAGAACCTAGAGAGCTTGGCAGGATCCGAGTGAATGGCTTCCACCTTGCCTCCCACACCTCCTTTTTTCCCCATCCATTTCCTGATTTGACTAAGTGTTTTGATACCCTATGAGATGGAAGTGAGGTCTTCCTGTGGCTTATATTGGCATTTAAAATTGAATATACTATCTTAATGTTCAAATTGACTAGTTGTAATTGAATCTATCCTGAAATACAAAATAGAAATAGTGCAATTTTCATAAGCATTTCATAGATTTTTCATAGTGGCACTGGTAATTTGGCCTACTATTGACAGTTTTGTGAAAATTATCACAACATGCCACAAAGTTATGAAAACACAATTGTCTAACAATACACAGCACTTAATTTCGCTTTTACCTCCTTCCATCAAGCAGGATCTCTTCTGAAAGCAGTTATCTAAATTATGCACAGATAGTTCAATTACTTAATGCTTCCACATTTTTATGAAAACAATTCATTTCAGTCTTTTAAACGAGCTTTCAAGATTCTAAGTAACAAAGGTAAATAGACAAAACAATTATTTCCATAAACTATGTAAAATTGCCTTCCCTCCAAAAAGAGACACTCTAAAGAGAATTTATAATAAACAAACATGTATCCTTGCTATTATGCGTTAGATAATGAAGACGTTTAAATAATAGAGATTTTAAAATATTAAATTACTGCAAGTTGGTACTGAAAGAAACCTAAATCCAAATAAGCTTATTTGATAATTAGCCAAATTTCTCTTAATAATTTTGGTGTTGTTGGTAAATTTTCAGGGGTTTCCTTTATTTTGGACTATTGTGTTACTTAAATGGTATGCATGAACTTTTTCTTTTAAAAAAATATTTTTAAATAATAACAAGGTATGTGAAGCATAAAACTTTAAAGCACAAATCCATGAGTTACTTTAAAGTGATGAATTTATTTGGTCTCTTGATCGTCTTTGGTACACTAAACAGTAGACTCCCAGAACATTACAGTTTATTGCTATTGCCCTGGGTTGGCCCTAGACATGGAAGTGAAGCCCCTATGGCTGAATATACCTCGCACTTCAGACACAGGACCCCAGAGGACCGTGTTAGACTCACTGAACTCACCAGCCTCTTTCTTGAGGATTAACTTTCAGGATACAAGAAGGTATCATGGGGCTGGGGATTTAGCTCAGTGGTAGAGCGCTTACCTAGGAAGCGCAAGGCCCTGGGTTCGGTCCCCAGCTCCGAAAAAAAGAACCAAAAAAAAAAAAAAGGTATCATGCAAGGATTTGGAGTAGAGAAGCCACCAACAGTCAAACTCAGTTATGTCACCCATGCAGCAAAAACCAGTATGGCAATGGCACAATAATGAAGTCTTGGAGAACTTCCAACTGCCACTTTACTAAACCAACATAATCTCTTACGACATTCAAGATATTTGTCCTTATACTTACAAATAAGTATAGTCCCCTTTCCTCATTAGGAAACTTCTCTTTGAAACAGGAGACCAATTATAGAAAATCTCAACCAGTAAAAATACAGCATCATTGAGTCGGGACCCAAAGGATATATGTACAAAACAGCTCTCAGACCTGAGAATTAGTGATTGTTGAAGAAGAGTGAGCATACAGTTGTAAGGATCAGGGAGTTTGCTGTGAGATCATATCTCATAGGAATGTCAGTCTTACAAATATACATGAGCAGATACATGAGCAGAACGTGGGCAAATTATAGACATGTTAACCTGAATAGGGAGTGGAGGGAGAGGGGAGAACAGGAGGCTGCATTCCTGCACAAAGGACTAAAGTCAGGTAAGGAAAGCTAGAGAAATTGTCTTTCCCAAGGAGGAGCACCACAATTAGTAATCTAGTACCAGATGATCAGCCGTGTGTGTGTGTGTGTGTGTGTGTGTGTGTGTGTGTATGTGTGTGTGTGTGTGTGTGTGTATGTATATGTGTATGTGACAAGTTAATTAAACAAAGAGGCCATAAATTTTAAAAAGAGCAGGGAAGGTATGTGGGAGGGCTTAGAGGGAAACAAGAGATGGTAAAATAATGTAACTTTATCATTCCCTTAAAGTTAAAAAATATTTTTTTTCAAAAAGTTTCCATTGCTTTATTTATATTTCATTGCTTTATTTATATAAAGAGCTAATTTAAGCAAAGTGTCTATTTAGGAATACAGGATATAGAATGAGTAATGCTCAAGGTCTGACTTTACAAAATCAAGCTTAAATATGGTAAGTGAAACAAATTGTTAAATGAGTATTTTAGACATGGAATGGTATACCAGTAGGAAAAAGTTGGTTGGACTCTCACAAGAGAGTATATAAGAGGAAAATATTTGTGTATAGCAGGTTACAGACATGGGAAAAAGAGATGGGTCTACTTAGGGATATAAGTTAGGACTGACAATTAGATAATGCAGGCACATGGGCAATTAATACATTAGCAAATATGAGTGCTTGCACTAGAAACCATAAAATACTGAATTGCATTGCTTTATAAGAGAACACAATATCTAGGAATACTTTAGCATTTTATAAGTTTGGAGATATCACTAACTTGATGCTAGACAACAGACATATTTACAGACTTCATATAATATGTAAGTTTTTCTATGTGGGAATATGAAGTAACTGAAAGGACTTCAATCCAAGACAATAGTAACTAGATGTACATTATAAAACCTGCTGTTCAAAAACACACCTCATAATAGTGTTAAATACTGTGATAATAGAATCACAGAAGGCTATAAAAATCTAGATGAGCTAGAAAGACTTATGAAAACTCAATAGGAGGGAGCATGGAATTCAAAAGGCAGTAGAAAGATGGAAATAAATGGCTTCTAGTCTCAGTCCGATCCATGTTCAGACTCTAGCTTTGGTACTTACACTTTGCCATATAAAAATGGTTTAGCATATATATATATATATATATATATAACATATATATATATATATATATATATATTATATTCCTGGATGCCAGTCACAGGATGTTTGAATTCTCACAGCACTGTGATAACTAAAAAATGGTACTTGTCATTTATCAACACAAGCTTAGCATCTCAGAAATGTGCATGATTTTTTTCCTTAGGGACACACCCAAGTGAACAAAAGAGTTAAGAAAGACAAGAACAGCAAGTAGGTGTTTGTAAGTCCTACACTATGATATTCAAAGAAATGGAAAGGATATCAATATCAAGAGGTAATTTTCACCTGCTGAATTCCTCAATGATGAAAGAACAATTTCAACTACTCTGAGCCAGGAGCTGAGGCCAAGGGCTGCTGGGCATTGCCTACTGCAGAGACGTCATTCTGGAGAGTGCACTTCTCCAGCTGATTAAACAAGGATCTTTTGACTCAGTAGTTCCACATCTGGAAATTATATATATATATATATGCTTTATAACTCAACAAGCACATATGAACATATATAAATCCTTATGTCACTTTGGGCATTTTTTAGAGTGACATAATACTGAATACCATCATAATTGTCAACAATTTTGAAATGTTAAAATTATTTATGGTCTAACTTATAGACGGAGATGGCGTTCAGCCTTTTAACTAGATGAATATGCATGGCTCTGTAAATATCTACATGGCATTTATAATTTTAAAGATCAGATACCACATAAGCTAATTTTTGATGAACTCATAAACATGGAATTATATATGGTAAATTAGATAGATTTGACTAAATTTATAGTCAGATTTAAAGTTGCTAAATGAGCGATGAAGTTTATAAATAAAGAAATATGAGGGAAAAATGACTAGCACAATTCCTTCTGAAAATGAGAGAATATTTTCATAGTTCTGGAATTAAGAAAAAGACATAATTTTTCCTAAGTTAGAATAAGAGGGGCTATGTTCAAGGACATGAGCTAATAACCTCCTCACTCTAAAGAAAATCACATTTATTTTTACTCAGCCAGAAGCTTAGCTACTTTCTTCGTTACTATTTGTTGCCTTTGGTTTTGGTCATACCAACTTTAGAGGCTACACATGCAAGATTTTAAAGACATTTTTTGGATAGGTCAGAAGAAAAATAATGGCTGACTTGGAGGAAATCATAAATGAGAGGCTTTACAAGGACAACAGCAAATAGCTTTGTTGGAGTATGGTAAGCATATGTTAGAGTTGTAAAACACACTACAATGATGAGACTTAATTAAGCCTGTCATTGTGAATCTTCATTTTTACTTCTTAGTAGTATACTAATCCTTATCTTGCTAATGACTCCATGTATTTTCCAAACGTCCACTGATAATCATGAGGAATGTTATTCCCAATCCTTTACAGGTTTTGAATGGGTATTTAATCCTGAAGTTATTGGTGTCATTTTTTTTCTTCTCATGAAAAGATACTACATTAAAAATTATTTGAAAAAGGAGAAATGGGAAGAAAAAAAGGGATGTACATTTTCTCCTAAGGTATCACTGAATCCTTGTGGTTTGAAGAAAATTTCATTCCTAGACCAGTGATTAATAAAGGGTAGACTCTACTCCCATGGATTTGTTGCAAAATCAAATTATTAGTTCCTATTTCATATCTATTGAGTAAGAAATTCTGGAATGGAGCCCAACAATTTTCATTTTAGTAAGACCTGTTGGGGATCCTCATGTATACTAAATGTTGAGAATCACTGCCCAGACTTCTAAATTTCACGAGTCATTAGATAACCTTATGTCTGTACATGCAGATTAAAAAGCTCTGGCTGACAGGTTAGAAGAGATATTATGGAAAGGGCTTGGTGGCACTTACTATTAATCTTAAAGGCAGCTGGATCTTTGTGAATAAGAGACCTGGCTGCTCATCATAGTCAATCCTAAAGAAACCAAATATGAATAAAGTAAAAGACTACTAGATTAAATAAATGAGTTGGTTAGTAACAGTTGATCAATATTGTGAGACAAAGGGAATTGGAACCACCTTTATTGTGGCACCAGAATCATGGTCATTGACCTCAAAGACAAAACTGTAGAAATATATGACCAGAATTTTGTCAGAATATAGAGTCATTATTTCAGAAAAACATTACCAAACAATGGGACCATAACTGGAGGTTCCAATAAGAAATGAAGATAATGAACAATGAAAATGCAATGTTAAACTGAGGGGACAATTTTTTGGAATGACTTCAGTATATGTGTCAAAGGGTAAATGAAGCAGGAAGTTGGTCAAAAATTTACATATACAAATTCAGAACACACAGTTATAAAGGATTATAGAGTTTATGATGATACGTCTAAAGTAGATCTGTGGTTAAGGTTGGTCTCCACTTAGTGGCGTTGAGAAAACTATTTGGATCCTTGCACAAGACACTTCAGCAAAGAACACAAGTCCTAAGTGAACACAGAAATAGGCATTTGGCCTATAACAGCAATGAGACATTCTACCAGGTTGCATCTAGGTGAAATGGCCCTCAGACATGAAAGCAATCTTGGTTGAGTGGAAGTCAAGAGTACCATTCATAGTTATGAAAACGGTGAACATGGGATGCAGGATTATTAACAACCTCAGCCAAAAAGAAATAAGTGAGAAGATACTTAGAAGACAGGTTTGGACTGGAGGCTACATGTGGACATTCTGACTAAGGTCAGACCCATCCATTGCCTGGTGAGCTCAGTGTGATGTTTTGGGATGATAAAGAAGCATGAACAAACAGTCTCTACTTAGTTTCCGTTTTCTCTGCTACAAAGGAAATATTCAGAAGGGAAGCTAGTTGAAAAGAAAATTGATGAAAATCATTATATGCTCTGTTAGGGAGCATTAACATTTACCTTAGGTAGGCTAAGATTTCTATCAATAATTTGTAGAAAGTCTTTGTGAAAGATTCGCTCTTTCTTATGTGTTTGTATTTGTGTGTGTGTGTGTGTGTGTGTGCACATGCGTGTGCGTAATGTGTATGCACGTGTGTGTAGTGGTGCATATTTGATTGCCATTCAGACACAGTAGCCTAGGCATTTTGCTTGTGGGCAATGTAGCCAGCCTTGTCCAATCATCCTTCCCTCATGATTTACAGAGACTACTGCCTCATGAGCCTTTCTTAACATAACACTTTAAGAGATTCCCTTTTAGGTTTGCATTATCTTCGAATAGTGTTTATTATGAGTTGATATCAGATGATCACTAAGCATTCAGAAACTTGCTTGAGATTGTGAATAAAACACACAGTATTCCCTGCTTAAGAAACAGAAATCTATAAATCTCAAAGGGAGAAAACTGTCTCTGGATTATGAATTAACAAACACACCCTACCCCTTCCTCAAATAACAAAAATATTCGTTCAAATAACTTTGGTCAATGACACAATAACCTTTGCAAAATGTGTTATCTTATTTTTCTAATCAATTCAGAAATCTTCAGATTTAACATTGTAGAGAAAATGAAACAAAAGAAAATGTGCTTTAAACAGAAAAACTATGGTTATGTAATGTTATTTCTTTGATGTTGTGTGCTGTTTCTTAATAGTAATGGGTAGTTATAGGATTATTTGTTTTTATTTTTTTCTTTCCCTCCAACTGAAAAGAGAATAAGAGAAACAGCAAAGCATGCTGGGTATGGAAAATTGTATGTGAGATTCAATAATTTCTGCTCTGTATTCATGAAAGTTTGCTTATCAGTGAACTGTGGTATTTTTCTTTCCCACTTAGACAAGTGATACATAGGTAAATCTAACTGCAGCATATTAAAAAACACATTTATTAAGAATGTTAAATACTTCCTATACATCAAAATGCTTCTGAGAGGCTCCCTGCAGAGCTTGTCTAACTCCTGCTAATGAGTTCTAATGCATGATTTTCTTGTACCTCACCTTTCTTTACACGTCAATCTGTTCGTGGCATCTGTCATGCAAACAGTAACGCAGAAACCGCTGGGGCTGTCAAGGAAATGACACCTTTCTCCTTTACCAGAATCTCAGAATGATGCCCAGATTTCTCTGAAATTCTCCAGGCAAACTATGTCTCTCTTTTAAAACCAACACCATCTGCCCAGCAGACATTTATGAGCCAATTGTCACATAAAAGAATTTTAGCTGAGTTTTGATGTTCAAGCCTGTTACATTAGGTTATCAAGCTTTCGCTTAGCTAGATGGCATACCTTGCATATTTCAAGTTGAAGATGGATACTAAAAGATAAATTCATATCAATTAACTTTAGCCACAGTACTGAATGATAAGACAAGCAGCCTTAGCACATAGATAAAAATAAAGGCATATGGCATTTGATGTTTCGATGTGTGTATATACATGTACATACACAAACACAGAAACAAATTGACAGATTAATACATGTACATATTAGTATTTAAACACTTTTCTCTCAAAAAAAACCTTAAAGCACATATTTCATATAAAATTAATGAATGTAAAAAATTTAATTTCTACATTTTTAAATTAAGTAAATTTAGAGATAAATTTAACATATATAATTATGATATCCATAAAGCTCTCAAATACATCAAAACATCGCCTGTATAATCAACCCTAATTATATAACTAATCATGTTTAGCAGATAATTCATTAACAAGAGTAAGTTTTACATGATTCAGTTTAGATAATTAGATTAAATTATTTTCTTTAATCTTCAAACTTTTTCAAGTAATTATCATCTTAGAGGAAGTACATATAAACACCAAATATTTAGTCTTCATAATGTATTAGTGGCTATGTATATACATTATGTAAGTCATGTTAATTATTTTTAAATACTTTTATTACTTGAATATATAAATTTATGCATGTAGAGCACAAGTTTTAATTTTAATTTCATTTATCTGTGTGTCATTTATGTAAACCTCCTTTGCAACTGTTAGAAATTTCAACATGTGGTGCTTGCCAAAAGTTGCTTGATGAACGTAATTATGAACATGTTTTTATAAGTTTATACAATTTTGTTCATTTTCATAACTCCCAAGGAGTTTTGATTGATCATATAAATGCTTTGAGTATTATAGGGATTTTAGTATATATTTTTGTGTGGCTCTATAAAATTTATAAAATTACAGTTCTTGCAGCTGTACATGAATTTCTCATTCCATACAATTTTCAATATTAGATGTTTCAATTGGTTACCTTTCATTAATTGAATAATGTTCTCATTGGTGGAATTCATCAGTAAATATTAAAGCTTTAGGTTTTCTTAAATTTAGAAGCCATTCTGTGTATCCCTGTCATACTCATGACCATAGTCATTACTACAGAAGACTGGTGATTTTCCTCAATCACTTGCCATAACCATACTAATATATAAAGTTGGAAAATATTTATATTGTTAATGAAAATGATGGGAGAAGAAAATGACTGTCCCCATCATCATTGCCAAATTAATTAAAAGAAGTAATTAATTAAAACAAGCATTTTTATTTGGGTACTTGACCTAAGTGGATACTTCCACTAAGATGGGATTCAAACACAGAACTGGATGTGAAAAGACAAGCTTTTTATAGTCCAGTGATAGGGACGTTTCCAAATGGGGGATTTGGTGGGCAATTTAGGTAGGATTATAGATGGTGAGAATAAGCATAACAAGTTAGTCAAACAACCTCCTGAGACAAAGAGTGATAGTAATAAAGGTGGTAGTAATAAAATAGTCATAACAACTTTTTGAAATGGGGGTAGTGATGAAAAATGATAATAAGATTTTGAAAAAAAATAGGGCTCCTGTCTTAGTTGGGTTTTTTTTTTTTTTTTTTTTTTTTTTTTTTTGCTGTGAACAGACACCATGATGAAGACAGCTCTTAAACAAGAAAGCATTTCAATTTTTTATTGGTTATTTTATTTGCATTTCAAATGTTATCTCCCCTCCCAGATTCACCTCTGAAAACCCCCTACCACCCCTCCCCCACTTCTATGAGGGTGATCCTTCACCCTCCCCTCCCATTGAGGCCAGATAAGGCCATCCTCTGCTACATATGCGGCTGGAACCATTGGTCCCTCCATGTGCATTCTTTGGTTGGTGGTTTAGTCCCTCACAGCTCTAGGGGTTCTGGTTGGTTGATACTGCTGTTCTTCCTATGGGTTGCAAACCCCTCCTCAGCTTCTACAGTCCTTCCTCTAACTCCTCCATTGAGGTTCCCTTGCTCAGTTTAATGGTTGTCTGCAAACATCCGCATCTGTATCAGCAAGGCTCTGCCAGAGCCTCTCAGGAGATACCCATTTCAGGTTCCTGTCATCAAGTACTTCTTATCATCCACAGTAGTGACTCATTTGGGTGGCTGCATATAGGATGGATTCCCAGGTGGGGCAGGCTCTGGATGGCCCTTCCTCTAATCTCTGCCCCACTCTTTGTCCCTGTACTTCCTTTAGACAGAAGCAATACTGGGTTAAAATTCTGAGAAGTGTGGGTGGCCCCATCCCTCAACTGCGGGCTGTGCCTAACCTCTGGATATGGTCTCTAAAGTTTCTTTCTCTCGTTTGTTGAGTATTTCAGCTAATG
Source organism: Rattus norvegicus (assembly GCF_021556685.1). Lineage (NCBI taxonomy): Eukaryota > Metazoa > Chordata > Mammalia > Rodentia > Muridae > Rattus > Rattus norvegicus. The sequence goes on along the minus strand of NC_141548.1, from coordinate 62,378,739 downwards.
TCATCCCCATTGAGTCCTGGAAGCCTCTGGGAACCTCTTGCTTTCCTGGTGTCTGGGACTTTCAGTTGACTACCCCCAGCTCCCAATCACCCATTGCTACACACCTCTGTTCAATTTCCTGACCCTCTGTTCATCTCCTTCTCCCACACCTGATCCTGCCTTTCTTTTTCCTTATCCCCTCTTCTCTTCCTCCCAAGTTCCACCATGCTCTACCTTCCACGTTTATTTTGTTCCCCCTTCTAAGTAGGACTGAGGCATCCACACTTTGGTCTTCCTTCTTCTTGAACTTCATACGGTCTGTAAGTTGTATCATGGGTATTCCAGACTTTTTTCTAATATCCACTTCTCAGTGAGTGCAAACCATGTGCGTTCTTTTGTGACTGGTTTACTTCACTCAGGATGGTATTTTCTAGTTCCAAGCACTTGCCGGTGAATTTCATGAAGTCATTGTATTTAATGGCTGGATAGTACTCCATTTACACAAAAGAAAGGAGTTCATTCAGGGCTACCTTAAATTTTCAGTGATTTAGTCCATTACCATCATGGTTGGTAGTATGGCAGCTTCCAGACAGACGCGATGCTAGAGAAGTAGCAAAGAGTTCTACATCTTGATCCACTGCAGCAAGTAGGAGACTGTGACACACTTCCTCTAACAAAGACAGATCTCCTCCAATAAGGTCATAGCTCCTAATAGTGCCATTTCCTATACCTACGCATTCAAATACATGAATCTATCAGGACCATATCTATTCAAACTACATCAGTTGTCATTTCCTGGAAGAGGTTGGAGGTGGTGGATAGCCTACTTGCAGAGAAACAGAGGTTTAATTATAAACAAAAATGAACCTCATTTATCTTTACAGTAAGATGACCTTTAAGCCTATGATAGCTAGTTGTTCATCAATGTACTGTTTAAATCACATTATATCCCAACATTTCATTTGTAGTTTGAACTTGAAATGTTCATCAAGCATAATGTCCTATAATGTTTCACAGTTTCTTGCTATCTTGCTTCATAATTACACTCTAGTGCTGGCTTGAGTGCTTGGGCCAGGAAGTAGCACCTTTAGGAGGTGTGGCTTTGTTGGAGAAAGTGTGTCACTGTGAAGATAGGCTTTAAGGTCCCATGAGCAAGCTCATCCAGTACAGAAGAAAGCCTCCTCCTGGCTGCCTGCAGAAGAGAGTCTCCTCCTGTTTGCCTTCAGATCAAGATGGAAAGCTCTCAGCTCCTTCTCTAGAACTATGCCTTCCTGCATGCTGCCATGTGTCCTGCCATGATGATACTGCACTGAGCCCCTAAAACTGTAAGCCAGCTCTCATTAAATGTCTGCTTTTATTAGAGCTGCTTTTGTCATAGTGCTTCTCCTAACAGTAACAAAACTTAACTAAGACAACCCAGTATAAGCACTATCTCTTATAGCCTTTGGCTTCAACATAGATGAGAAATGTCCTGATAAAATATCATATAATAATGGATATTTCTATGAAATTTTTGAATATCTTTAACATCTGACATTTCTTTTTTTTATTGGATATTTTATTTATTTACATTTCAAATGTTATCCCTTTTCCAGGTTTCTCCTCTGGAAGCCCCCTATACACTCCCCCTCCCCCTGCTTCTCTGAGGCTGCTCCCCTACCTACCACCCACTCCTGCTTCCCTTCCCTGGCATTCCCCTCTGGGGCATCAAGCCTTCAGAGGACCAAGGGTCTCTCCTCCTTTTGATGCCAGACAATGACATCTGTTACATATGGCATTTCTTAAAAAATTACAGAATATGCTCCTGTTTTTATTTAAATAAAATATGAAAATCTTATATTTATATATACACTGAAATAACTTTTAACGAGAAATTTTTTCATTCTCTTTTATAAATTCATCTTTGTGTGCCTTGACTCTGTAATTATTCTTATAGTCGTTGTTTCAAATTCACTTTAGAAGGATTGTTAGTGTCTAAAACACAAAGGACCTTGCTTTCTCACCTGAATGCTCTAGAATCTCCAGATACCTCTCAGTATTCATTATTCTTTTCTCAATAGGCAACCCAAAGCTTGTCTATATAAGGACCTCCTATCTTTGCAACTTCCTGTGCCACTGTGATTTATGCCAAAGAAGACAGGATGTGTAGTATTTCTCATCCCTTCTTTAAAATCCATCACTTTTCCTACTTTACTTTATTAATTAAGAACAAGTTACTTTCCTTTAAACCTGATATAGTTGTCTCCTGAGAGACGCAGCCAGAGCATGACAAATACAGAAGCAAATGCTAGCAGCAAATCATTAAACTGAGAATGGGGTCCCTGTTGGAGAAATTAGAGAATGGATTGAAGGAACTGAAGGGGTGCAACCCCATAGGAACAGCAATACCAACCAACCAGAGCTACCAGGGATTAAACCACCATGTAAAGAGTACACATGGACAGACCCATGGCTCCAGCTGCATATATAGCAGAGGATGGCCTTGTTAGGCACCACTGGGAGGAGAAGCCCTTGGTCCTGCCAAGTCTGGACCCATTCCCCCATAGTGTAGGGGAATTTTGGGCAGGGAGGCAGGAAGGGGGGAATGGTTAGGGAGGGGGAACACGCTATAGAAGAAGGGGGAAAGGGAGAAGATAGGGGGCTTATGGATGGGAAATTGGGAAAGGGAACAATATTTTAAATTTAAATAAAAAATACCCATTAAAAAAAAAGGATTGTTAGTGTCTAAAACACAAAGTACCTTACTTTTTCACCCGAATGCTCTAGAATCTCCAGATACCACTCAGTATTCATTATTCTTTACTCAATAGGCAACCCAAAGCTTGTCTGTATAAGGACCTCCTATCTTTGCTACTTTCTGTGCCACTGTGACTTATGCCAAAGAAAGACAGGGCGTGTAATATTTCTAGTCCTTTCTTTAAAATCTATCACTTTTCCTACTTTATTAACTAAGAGACAAGAAACTTTCCTTTACCTAAGATAGTATATGGTATGGTTATTTTGTTTTTTCAGCTCTAGCTTAGACAACTAGAAATGTATTCCAGAATGGGGGATATTCTCAAAATCATAGCTTATTCAGGGTTATCTTAGTAATGCCTTAAAAATCTAAGATGATAGAGAGTACTGCAATCCTGAAATACAGTCACACATTTTAGGACAGGGTAAAGCATTTGACTTGCATGCAGTCCAAGCTATGATTTTGGGAGCACTGGTTGATAATGTGGATTGTCGCACCCGGTTAAAGGTGTTGCTTCCTTCCTGGAACTCCTCAGCACATTTATATCAAGACTCTATTAAAGGGCACAGGGGGAGTGATGATCCCAGCTCACAAGCTATCCAGAATATTCAATTCAACAAGTTCAGAGCTTAGGCTGAAGAACATGAGCAGTTGTTTTGCACACAACAGATAGGAGGTAAAACAGTTATTACTAAATACGGTGAGAAATGTATTGACAATAAACTAAATACCTAATCAAAGAAGCTAATTGTTTTTTGTAAAAGTAACTTTCAAGTTTGCAAACTTACATATTTGATTATAGCCACTAGACGAGGGGACATGTCTTTGCATAACAGGCAAAAAAGAACTTTCAAAAACTTAGGTAGGAGCTATAAAAAAAATTTTTTAACAGGTGAAGTTACATCTAGATAAAGAATTTAGGCTCAGCCATGCAGGCCCAAATCCAGAATTCATTGTCTCCAATAAGGAGTCTTCTGCCAACTACCATTTGCTATCGGTGACAAAAAACTCAATATTTGCAAATCCTCCTTACCATAAAAGAATTTATAAAACTTTTTTGATCTGTTCTTAGTAAGTTAGCTTCTAGTGGTGTTTATTAGCAGGATTTCTTAAGGAGGAAACAGCAATTAGTTCATTCAAAGTGACCACATGAAAAAGTTCAAAGTTCAAAGACAGAAAACAACTGTTTCATCATCCACAGTATGACTTTTCAAGAAGGAGTAACTTCTAAATACAAATGGACCAAAAGTTACCTAGAACTTAACTTGTCAATCCTTCAAAAGTTTGAGAAATAATAATTTAATACTGGTTTAAGCCAATAATTTTATGTTGGTTTGTTACTATGCATAAACATAATTTTCATTTAGTTAGTTTACATTCTGATCACAGTCCACTTCCTCTTTTATTTCCAGTCCCACCCTACTCCCCTGATTTACCCACTGTTTCCTCTCTTCTACTCAGGAAATGAGAGAAAGGTGAGACACCCAGCCCTGAGTAACAACCTGCTATGGTACCTCATGTAGCATCAGGACTAAGAGTGCCCTTTTCTACTGAGGCCAAAAAAGGCAGCCCAACTAGGGTAAAGGGTCTGAAGGCAGGCAACACAGTCCAAGTCAGACTCTGCTCTAATTGTTGAAAGGCATACATTAAGACCAAGCTGTACATCTATTAATTTCTGTGGGGAGCTTAATAAATAATGATGCTTGCAGACAATACATCAAAAGAAGACCTACAGAGCCAAGTAACCTGGGCCAGTGGAGTTCACAGTGACTAAATCACCAACCTAAGGACCTGTTTACATTTTTATACCATCAGAATGATTAGAACCTCAAATCTAGCCTATATTCTAGACAATGGGATAGATACAAACACCAAAGCATGTTAACAACCCCTTCCTTGTTCTTACTGTTATAAATAAGGCTTCTCTGAACATAGTGGAGCATGTGCCCTTGTTAAATGTTGGAGCATCTTTTGAGTATATGCCCAGGAGTGGTATAGCTGGGTCCTCAGGTACTACTATGTCCAATGAGGAAGCACCAGACTGATATTAAAAAGATCCCAGATGTTCCTCAACAGAGGGATGGATACAGAAAATGTGGTATATTTATACAATGGAGTGCTACTCTGCTATTAAAAACAACAATTTCATGAAATTCTTAGGCAAATGAATGGAACTAGAAAATTTCATCCTGAGGGAGGTAACCCAATCACAAAAGAACACATGATATGCACTCACTGATAAGTGGATTTTAGCCCAAAATCTCAGAATACCAAAGATTCAATTTATAGACCACATAAAGCTAAAGACAGAAGTGTAGATTCTTCAGTACTTCTTAGAAGGGACAAAAATTTTCTCACAGGAGGAAATACGGAGACAAACTCTGGATGGAACAGGGACTGTAGGAAAGGCCATGCAGAGACTGCCACACATGGGGATCCATCACACATGCAGTCACCGAACCCAGTCTCTACAGGGGAAGCAAAGAGGTGCATTCTGACAGGAGCCTGATATAGCTGTTTCCTGAGAGGCTCTGTGAAAGCCTGACAAATACAGAGGCAGCTGCTCACAGCCAACCATAAGACTTAGAGCAGGGTCCCCAGTGAGGAGGCAGAGAAAGGACCGAGATAGCTGAGGGAGTTTTCATCCCCATAGGAAGAACAACAATATCAACCAACCACACACCCAGAGCTCCAGTGGATTAAACCACCAATCAAAGAGTACGCATGGAATGAGCCATGGCTCCAACCACATATGTAGCAGCAGATGACTTTATAGGGCTTAAGTGAGGAGAGGCCCTTGTTCCTATGAAGGCTCAATGCGCCAGTAAAGGGTAATGCTAGGGTGGGGAGGCAGGAGGGAGTGGGTAAGTGGGTGAGGGAGCACCTTCATGGAGGCAGGTGGTGGGGGAATGGGATAGGGGGTTTCTGGAGGGGAAACTGGGAAGAGGGATAATATTTTAAATGTAAATAAACTATCCAATAAAGCATGAAAAAAATCCCCCGTTCTAGTATCTATTTTCTTTTTTCCTGGCTACTTTGGAAATATAAAAGCTATAACAAATCTGGAAGCCATGGGGAACCCATTTTGACATCACTGGATATCTTATCTCTTGACTGTTTCTTACTTGTTTCTTAATCCAGTACAAGGAGTAAGTAAAACTTGTTCTTGCTCCAGCCATTGTCATTATACATTGCACCTTTATAGCACTTTGGCCTGTTCTGTAATAAGTGAGACATTGTTGCGATAAACTAAGACATATTTTTTTCATAAGAACACGTTTTGATATATATTTGATATAAACATGTATTAACATATATTGATTCCCTTTATCTCATCCTTATCCAAATATTTTATTGAAAATAGATTTGTTTATATAATATGATTTGGTTACAGTTTCACATCCCCTAACTCCTCCCAGAAGCCTACACTCCCATCCAAATCCATATACTATGTTTCTCCTCTTAGAATACAGATATCAGATCCTGTAGATAAGGGCACTGGAGCAGCAGGTCCCCTGTGCCCGAGACACCGCCTGAACCTGAAGGGACTGACTGGATAAACAGTTTTCTGCACCCAAATCCCGTGGGAGGGAGAGCTAAACCTTCAGAGAGGCAGACACGCCTGGGAAACCAGAAGAGACTACACTCTGCCCACGTCTCTGACTCCAGAGGAAAACACCAAACGCCATCTGGGATTCTGGTGCACTGGGGCTCCCAGAAATGGCGGCACAGGTCCTCCTGGTTGCTGCTCTCATGGAGAGCTCATAAGCAACACCCCACAGGCAAACTTGAGCCTCAGGACCAAAGGTAAAACCAACTTTTCTGCTCCAAGTGACCTGCTTGGTGAACTCAGGACACAGGCCCACAGGAACAACTGAAGAACTGTAGATAGGAAAAACTACACGCCCAAAAGCAGAACACTCTGTTCCCACAACTGGCTGAAAGAAAACAGGAAAACAGGTCTACAGCACTCCTGACACACAGACTTATAGGACAGTCTAGCCACTGTCAGAAATAGCAGAACAAAGTAATACCAGAGATAATCTGATGGCGAGAGGCAAGCACAGGAACCCAAGCAACAGAAACCAAGACTACATGGCATCATCGGAGCCCAATTCTCCCACCAAAGCAAATACTGAATGTCCAAACACACCAGAAAAGCAAGATCTAGATTCAAAATCATATTTGATCATGATGCTGGAGGACTTCAAGAAAGACGTGAAGAACTCCCTTAGAGAAACACAGGAAAACATTAATAAACAAGTAGAAGCCTACAGAGAGGAATCACAAAAATCCCTGAAAGAATTCCAGGAAAACACAATCAAACAGTTGAAGGAATTAAAAATGGAAATAGAAGCTAATCAAGAGGGAAACAATCCTGGATATAGAAAACCAAAGGAAGAGACAAGGAGCCGTAGATACAAGCATCACCAACAGAATAAAAGAGATAGAAGAGAGAATCTCAGGAGCAGAAGATTCCATAGAAATCATCGACTCCACTGTCAAAGGTAATGTAAAGCAGAAAAAGCTACTGGTCCAAAACAAACAGGAAATCCAGGACTCAATGAGAAGATCAAACCTAAGGATAATAGGTATAGAAGAGAGTGAAGACTCCCAGCTCAAAGGACCAGTAAATATCTTCAACAAAATCATAGAAGAAAACTTCCCTAAGCTAAAGGAAGAGATGCCCATAAGCATACAAGAAGCCTACAGAACGCCAAATAGATTGGACAAGAAAAGAAACTCCTCCCATCACATAATAGTCAAAACACCAAATGCAAAAAATAAAGAAAGAATATTAAAAGCAGTAAGGGAAAAAGGTCAAGTAACATATAAAGGCAGACCTATCAGAATCACACCAGACTTTTTGCCAGAGACTATCAAAGCCAGAAGATCCTGGACAGATGTCATACAGACCCTAAGAGAACACAAATGCCAGCCCAGGTTACTGTATCCTGCAAAACTCTCAATTAACATAGATGTCAAACCAAGATATTCCATGACAAAACCAAATTTACACAATATCTTTCTACAAATCCAGCGCTACAAAGGATATTAAATGGTAAAGCCCAACATAAGGAGGCAAGCAATACCCTAGAAAAAGCAAGAAACTAATCGTCTTGGCAACAAAACAAAGAGAAGAAAAGCACACAAACATAACCTCACATCCAAATATGAATATAACAGGAAGCAAAAATAACTATTCCTTAATATCTCTCAACATCAATGGTCTCAACTCGCCAATAAAAGGACATAGATTAACAAACTGGATACGCAATGAGGACCCTGCATTCTGCTGCCTACAGGAAACACACATCAGAGAAAAAGACAGACACTACCTCAGAGAGAAAGGCTGGAAAAAAAACTTTCCAAGCAAACGGTCTGAAGAAGCAAGCTGGAGTAGCCATTCTAATATCAAATAAAATCAATTTTCAACTAAAAGTCATCAAAAAAGATATAAGGAAGGACACTTCATATTCATCAAAGGAAAAATCCACCAAGATGAACTCTCAATCCTACATATCTATGCTCCAAATATTAGGGCACCTACATATGTAAAAGAAACCTTACTAAAGCTCAAAACACACACTGCACCTCACACAATAATAGTACGAGATTTCAACACCGCACTCTCATCAATGGACAGATCATGGAAACAGAAATTAAACAGAGACGTAGACAGACTAAGAGAATTCATGAACCAAATGGACTTAACAGATATTTATAGAACATTCTATCCTAAAGCAAAAGGATATACATTCTTCTCAGCACCTCATGCTACTTTTTCCAAAACTGACCATATAAATGGTCAAAAAAACGGGCCTCAACAGGTACAGAAAGATAGAAATAGTCCCATGCATGTTATCAGACCACCTTGGCCTAAAGCTGGTCTTCAATAACAATAAGGGAAGGACGGCCACATGTATGTGGAAATTGAACAATGCTCTACTCAACGATAACATGGTCAAGAAGATATAAAGAAAGGAATTAAAGACTTCTTAGAATTTAATGAAAATGAAGGTACAACTACCCAAACTTATGGGACACAATGAAAGCTGTGCTAAGAGGAAAACTCATAGCTCTGAGTGCCTGCAGAAAGAAACAGGAGAGAACATATGTCAGCAGCTTGACATCACACCTAAAAGCTCTAGAACAAAAAGAAGCAAATACACCCAGGAGGAGTAGAAGGCAGGAAATAATCAAACTCAGAGCTGAAATTAACCAAGTAGAAACAAAAAGGACCATAGAAAGAATCAACAGAACCAAAGATTGGTTCTTTGAGAAAATCAACAAGATAAATAAACCCTTAGCCAGACTAACAAGAAGACACAGAGAGTGTGTCCAAATTTACAAAGTCAGAAATGAGAAGGGAGACATAACTACAGAATCAGAGGATATTTAAAAAATCATTAGATCTTACTACAAAAGCCTATATTCAACAAAACTTGAAAATCTTCAGGAAATGGACAATTTCCTAGACAGATACCAGGTACCGAAGTTAAATCGGGAACAGATAAATCATTTAAACAACCACATAACTCCTAACGAAATAGAAGCAGTCTATTTTCTCAACCAAAAAGAGCCCAGGCCCAGACGGGTTCAGTGCAGAATTCTATCAGACCTTCATAGAAGACCTCATACCAATACTATACAAACTATTCCACAAAATTGAAACAGATGGAGCACTACTGAATTTTTTCTATGAAGCCACAATTACTCTTATACCTAAACCACATAAAGACCCAACAAAGAAAGAGAACTTCAGACCAATTTCGCTTATGAATATTGATGCAAAAATACTCAATAAAATTCTGGTCAACCGAATTCAGTCTGTGAGAATTTTATTGAGTAATTTTGCATTGATATTCATAAGTTTAATATGTTCTCTTTCTTTGTTGGGTCTTTGTGTGGTTTAGGTTTCAGAGTAACTGTGACTTCATAGAATGAAGTAGGTAGTGTTCCTTCTGTTCTATTTTGTGGAATAATTTGAGGAGAATTGGAATCAGCTCTTTTTTCAAGGTCTAGTAGAATTCTGCACTAAAATCATCTGTCCCTGAGAGTTCTCAGAGACTAAACTGCTAAGCAACCCCTCTACCACCAATCGCACCCCCAATATATATTTAGCAGAGGCCTGTCCTATCTTCCTCAGTGGGAGAGAATGCACCTGATACTATAGAGACTTGATGCTACAAGAAGGGAGATGCTCGCAGGGTGAGGTGGGGGGCGGTCAGGGGACTAGATGGGTGGGAATAAACCCTCTCAGAGACAAAGCAGAGGGGAAGATGTGGTGAAGAACTCTGGATTGGGGAACTGGGAAGGGGAGCAACATTTGAGATGTAAATAGATAAAATAATTTAATAAAATTTAAAATACGTGAAACATATAATCATCATCAACCACAAATGAAATAGACATAGATGAAGAAACATATATTTGCACAAAACAAAATCTCATTAAAATACAGATGCATCTTATATAAGTCACAATGACAAAGATCAAAAACTCAAGCTATAGCTCATGCTGGCAAGGATGTTGTGATACTTTTTCATTACTGACTGGAGTGCAAACTTCTACAACCAGTTTGGAAATCAATTTTGAAGTTTCTCAGAAAATTGGGAATAGATCTACCTCAAGACTCAGCTATACCACTCCTGTGCATATACTCAAAAGATGCCTGATGGTACACAAAGACACTTGCTCACCCATGTTCATAACAGGTTTATTCATAGTAAACAGAAACTAGAAACAATCTAGATGTCCCTCAACTAAAAATTAGGTAAAGAAAATGTAGTGCATTTACGCAGTGGAGTATTACTCAGCCATGAAATTTGCAGGCAAATGGAAGGAACTAGAAAAGATCATACTGAGTGATATAAGGCAGATCTAAAAAGACAAACATGACTTGTACTTACTTATAAGTGGACATTAGTCATAAAGCATAGGATAACCATGCTACAAGCCAAACCAAAGAAGCTAAGTAACAAGGAGGGCCCAAGGAGTACACTTGAATCTCACTGTGAAAGAAAAATATATTAGACATCATGAGTTGAAGGAAGGACAGTACTGAGCAGGGGAGCAAGTGGGGTTAGGAATAGGAGGGATAAGGTTGGGGGAGGGCAGAGGACAGAGCACAGAGTAAAACAACTATATTGGGAGAAGGGTCATATCTGAAAGCTAGAAATATAGGACAAAGGAAAGTCTCGGGAATCTATGAGGTTAACACTAGCTAAGAGTCCAAGCAATGAGGAATTTGGAGCTTGAAATGGCTCTCTCTCCTGTATCCAGGAAAGACATATTGGAGTCATTAGGAGACCAACACAGCCACAAAACTATAGAACCACAATTTGTCCTGTCTACAGGATATGCAACAGCATGGAATGAAACAGAATTTCAATGAAGGGCCAACAAATGACTGGCCCAGCTTGACACTCAGGCTCTGAGGAGGGGAGAGAGAGAGAGAGAGAGAGAGAGAGAGAGAGAGAGAGAGAGAGAGAGAGAGAGAGAGAGAGAGAGAGAGAGAGAGAGAGAGAGAGAGAATATTAATTTTAATATCATGATGCTATTCTGTTATACTTAAAGACAGGAACCTACCATAAATGTAGCCAGAGTGGCTTTACCCAGCAACTGTTGAAAACTGATGCACAGACCCACAGCCAAAGATTATGTGGAGCTTGAGTGATTTTGTGGTTTAGGGGAAATAAGGATTTGAGGGAGCCACAGGGATTAAGGACACAAGAAAACCCTACGTAGTCAACTAGTCTGTGCTCATGGGGGTTCGTGAAGACTGAAGTGCCAACCAAAGAACATGATTGGGATGCACCTAGGCCCTCTACACATATGTGGCATTTGTGTAGCTGAGTCTTCTTGTGGGACTCTTAGAGGAGGAGCAGTGGCTGTCTGTGACAACTGTATTACCTGCCTTTGGATCCCTTCCCCCTTACTGGGTTGCCTTGCCTAATCTCAGTGGAAGGAAGAACATGAACTTAATGTTAATGTGGCTTGCTATGCTAAGGCTGTTTGATGTGCACAGGAGGCCTTTCCTTTTCTAGAGAGAAGGTGGGCAGGGAGGTGAGAGGAGAAGGAGGAACTAGAAGGAGAGGAGAGAGGGGAAGCTGCAATATGGATATTAGGTGAATAAATAACTATCAATTATGAAAAAATGAAAAAAAACCCTGCAGAGCCAAACCTCATAATATGTACAAAGGCCCTATAACATTAAAACAAAACAAAACAAACAAGCAGGCAAACAAACAAACAAACAAAAACCTGACAAGCATTAGGAGAACAAGAACTACCAAAAATGCCTCCAAGTTATTTTTTTGTTGGCAGATACTGCTAGTCATAGAGCCTAGCCCCAAGAGCAGTTTATATATCCAGTGAGAGTCTGTCAGAGCAGTTACCAATTAAAAATAAACTTATTTTTATATAGCTCTTATTTGGCATATTTACCTTTCAGTACTATACATATTTTTGTGTTTATATTTCAAATATTTCACTTCTCTGTCTCTCTCTGTCTTTGTCTCTCCCTCTGTCTCTCTCTCTGTCTCTCTCTCTGTCTCTCTCTCTCTTTCTCTCTCTGTTTTATCATGATAAATCACTGTATTCTAAGCTTGCACTCTGACAGTAATGTGCTACAAAACAGAAACGCATACCTTGATGTTTTACTTAGGCTTTCAAATATGCTTACATCGGTTCACAAAATGTATCTTTCTGAACTCCCACATTCACCAGAATTTGCCATTTATCAGTAGCAATTGGTGATATTCTGAACTTCATTTTTTTTCATGTTTAGCTCTAACTTACAGAGATCTGGCAAAAAAAAGTTCTTTTTTTTTTAAATTTTGAAACGCCAAAATACTTGAACAAGAAAAAAATACCAGCTTTTAGAAGGGTTTAATCATTGTGACCATGAAATATTCTGATAGATACGAGGAGAATGAAATTCTCAATGATTTTTGACAACTTAGTAGTAAATGTAAATACATAAAGAGGCCTGTTTAAATATGTTGTCTGTACCTAAGTAATTTTAAATTACAGCTGATTCTTCTCAAAACAGCTTCTTTGTGTATGTTGCAGGAGTGTGCATAAATGTGCAGAAGCCATAGGGTGATTTGGATGTGTTCAGCTGTCACTTATCTTCCTCCGCGAATGTTGAAGGTTTTTTTTTTTCTTTAATAGAATCATACTGAAACTACCTGGAAATTGTCATTTAGGGCATATATTTGTTCTTTCATCAATGAGAAAATTACTTAACTATTAATGAACATATATGTATGCAATTGTACTTTATTTACTAGTATGTGGCCAGGAGCAACATCTCCTTAGGTAGAGCATATGAATCTTACCTAGCACATATGAATCTCTGAGTGTCATCCCAGCTCTATATAAAACAAATAGGTGTTATATAGCTGTGACCCTCGCCTTCTCAGAGGGAAAGAAGATGGAAAGCCACCCTCAGCTATACAATGAACATAAGGTTCACCTGAAATTCCTGCCTTAAAAGAAGAAGAAAGACAACAACAAAACAATTATGTACATAATGATAACATTTCTAGAAAATTGTAGAATTGTACTTATTTTCAACTTGCCATATCCTCAGAGCTGTTTTGCACCATCCCATGTCAGTTTGCTCACACAGAGTAGTGTATAAACCTGTGACAGGTAAGCTAAAACTTACACCAAGCTCTCCAGTATCCCTAATAGATAGAAGGCTGATACTTTTTTCGTGCAGTTTGCAGAATGAATTACAGATCAAGCAATTCCTCAAGAGGATAGACTGCACAGTAGCCACAAAGCTGTCACAGGAGGATGTCCGGTGTTGCTTAATGTTGCCTTTGAACACATCCTGTGGATGCCCATGTTCTTTGGATGTCTCTATGCTAGTTGAAGATGTCCATGGATGTCCATGTCTGTGTTTAAAAACAATGACAATTACACTTAAAGTAGTTAGATTTTTTTCAGCTCTTGTTAAAATTCAACATTTTCCTTGGGCTTCTGATGTAGTTCATAGTTGTATCCTCTGATAATCACAAACTGCGAGATACATTTCCTACGAACTGCAAATGCCTATACAAAAATTTACAAGAGAAGTCAATGAAAATCATACATCAATAAGGGGGTAATTTACCTATACAAAATCATATCGAGATCACTATTGCTCCTAAGTAATTTTACAATGAAATTCAGAATTTGCTTGACCTTTTAATAGTAAAACCTGGATAGAATAGTTTTTTTTTTTCTGCAACATCTTTCTAATTATCAGAACCACAATACCAGAAAGTAAACTAAAATGTTTATGTAATTCAGAAGCATCAAAAAAGTCCCTGCAGTGAGGAAGCTCTGAGGTCAATAGATTCCTTCTGATCAAGTGCCAGGTAAAGGCAGCACAGTATCTTACTGGAGTATGTTGGTGCAGTTGTGGCCAAGCGACTATGAGAACAGTTCTATTGAGAATTATCTTTGAAGAAGCCCTTAGAGGTAAAGCTTAGCAAAACTAGGATGGCTCATTAATCCCTTTGTAGGATGTATTTCTTATACTTCTGATCTATTTTAGTTTCTCATTTTGAAGCCCAGAAGTTTTAATCAAATCTCAGACAACAGTCTTGAATAAATACACCATCTGTTTTTATTTTTTAAATATATTTACCCTAAGTACCTTGAAGTGAAGTTTACTTCAGTTCTTCATATTGTCTTCATGGGAATATTGTCTTTATATATAGAAAGGTAAATTCCTATTGCATTCTTGTGCCCTATTAATTTTCAAATATGCCACACTGTGACAGAGGAGTCTGGAATAGATATTTTCAAGTTTGTTGAATGGAACTGTTTTTCACATGCCACTCCCTTGTACCAAATAACATTCTCATTCTATTTTGTCACTGGGAATTTTTTTTAAATGTGACTGAATTAATCATCTAAGGAGCAATGTCCTTACATGTCTCCCTCATAATTTGTTTGCATCTCGAACAGTCTGAAACACTGAGTTTACTGAACCCTACTATGTTCTACTACTGACATCTGCAGTGCTAAAATTAATGCAAAAACAATTTTCAGAAATTCTCCAGAATTTCTGAAGCTCCTTAGGTCAACCAGTAACTTTCCCCACAGAGTTTCCCCTTGACTTCAAATTGAAGGTAGGACTTAAGGAGCTACATGCCTTACCCCCACTGACACACACTGATTTTCTCGGTGTATTTAGAGTCCTCTTCCTTAAGCCTGGCACTGAAAAATAGCACACACTGCTCCTATAGAGGATGCTTTGCTGTATCAGCCCCAGAAAGCTGTCTTTAGGCACTTTCATTATTTAAAGTCCTGATAAGTTGGCTCAGCAAGGACTCACAGTATTTTCTCGTTAAGCAGCCTTCTAGCGTGCTGTCTAGCAATTTGGCAGTTACCTTCTCTCAGACTCATTAGTTTTTCCTCTAGGTCACTCATTTGCAGATTTGAGTTTCTCAGGGTGAAAAATAGCTTCCACATTATGCTTGAGAAAGGCCAATGTCTCTTTGAACTGATGCTTCAAAGGGTCTCAGCAAATGGATATTAGAGCATATGCTCAACTCATGCTCAGTGTAGAGCTCAAAAACAAAATTTAGTTTGACGGAATGACCATTGATCCAATAAGACAACTTTGCTTTGGTTAGACTATTAAGAGATGTGTAAAAGCAGAACAGAGAGAGAGAGAGAGAGAGAGAGAGAGAGAGAGAGAGAGAGAGAGAGAGAGACTGTGATCAAACACTTTAGTTTATCTAGGACTTCGATTTCTTTTAAATGGGCTTTCAGGGCTAAAATTCAGGCCTTGGCAAACATGAGTAGGCTATCCTAATTTTTTACTTTCCTCTGAATAAGTTTTCCTTCCTATCCACTCCTACCAGTGCATTTATATGAAAAAAATAGTAAACTTATGTAGGTAAAATAAAATATTTTCTTCCACTAATTATACTACTTAACCAACATTGCTATTCACAACCATTCAAAATCTACCCAGAGACTTGGAGAGATGGCCCAATTAATAAGGGAACTTGCTCCTCTATCAAAAAGATTTGAGTTTAAATCTCTGTACTCTTATAGCAAGCTATGATACATCTGTAACCTCAGTGTGTGGAGATGAAGACACCTTAGGGACACCTTAGGGAAAAAGTAATCCCAGGTTCAGGATTCAGGGAGAGATCTTACTCAAAAGAATAAGGCAGAAAATAATAGAGGACACCTGACACATACTCCATAAATATGTGAAATAGTGCACATATCCAACATACGTATACAAATCATACATGCATCAAACACATATAGACCACACACACACACACACACACACACACACACACACACACACACACACACAAGTAATTACAAATAAAACTGTTTCTGAGAATGGAAAAGACATTGTTATTGTGAGACTTTAATGTATATTGTGGGCCCATATTTCTTCAAAGTATATTTGTGCATAATAAATAAAAATAAACTCTACAGGTGAAGCTTAGGTAATAAAAAGGAAGGCAACATCTGTGTCAAAGAAAACACTAAGAAAGTTAAGTCCGTATTGTTTGACCTGAAAACTATCACAGCTTGCTTGAATTACACGGCCACCTGTCACAACTGTGCTTGAAATTCTCCTAAAACAGTAGGAGTTTGTCACATAAATGGGATGTGCAGGACTTAAATTATTGCAGACCATGAGGCCACCACCAATGAATGTGAAAGTTTTCAAAGCAAAAATGACAGGACTTGTGTCTTCTGAAGTCAAGTAATGTTCCCTGTGGGTAGCTTCCTGGCACTCCCACAGTAGATGCAGCATTAAGATAATGTCATCATCATTGCTCTCAGGGAAAGGTGACCAGTGTGAACTAGCAAGAGTGACTCCAGAGACACTCACTTTGCATAAGCCATTTACTAATTAATGGTACACGACTTTACTGTGTCAATTCTCCGGGTGGATGTTAATAGTGAAGCAACTCAAAGTACAATCTGAGGAACTGTACAGCGGACCAGTTTCTCATAAATACATTAGTTGCCTTATTACAACTCCTAGTGGCGGCTGCCATTTTACAGTGTATGAAACTGCTTATTGGTTGAAGGATTGGGATTGCCTTGTCCTATGGTCCAATTTTGAAATATCTAAAAACAAAAAGAGAAAAGAAGAAGAGGCAAAAGAAGCAGGAGGTGGGGGAAGAGGAGAGGAGGAGGAGGAGGAGGAGGAGGAGGAGGAGGAGGAGGAGGAGGAAGAGGAGGAGGAGGGGGAGGAGGAGGAGGAGGAGGAGGAGGAGGAGGAGGAGGAGGAGAAAAAGAATAAGCAAAGTTTGCAGAGCAGTAAAGCGGTTTAAGATAATTTTGCTTTTTTACCTTTGGAGTCTGTTCATTCCTGCTTTCTCAAATATTGAAAAATAGAAAAAACAACTTGTATATGCCTAGAACAACTATGTAACTAAGAGAATTTGTTGTTGTTGTTGAAACTACTCACTCAGTTTTTAAATTGCTTGGTTTTCAAAGCCAATTCCTAGGAGTCTCCCAGTAGACCTTTCCTCCCTAACCCTTCACTACCATGTCTTCCCAGCTGGGTTTCTCACTCCAATCTCTCACTACTAGATGCCTTCATTCCTCAGTCTGGATGCCTAACTTCACACTGAATTATACATTGAACTTCCTGATTTGATCTATGCTCTGAAATGCTCTTTTATATATCTATGCCCAAAGCCATCTTTGTGTGTTTCACAATAAGTCCAATTTTCCTGTTGAAGTTGCACACTTTCGAATATTTGCTTAGCCTTTCATAACATTTATTGCAGCATCTCTTATTTTAAAAATATTTTAATTGGTAATATTGGTAAAATCCAAGAAATTATTTTTAATATTATACACATAACATTTACATACAGACACATTTTGAAATTGCCTATAAATTATCAAAGAAAAAGGCCTGTCTATATATTTCTGTCAAATCCTTCCTTCATATTTGTGACTTTTGCTTTATTCTTTTTCGCTGGTCATTATCCAGGCTGATTGGAGACCTACTGTCAACACCCAATTTAAGCTGCCTGTGTTTTCTAGTTTACAAAATTGGACCCAAAAGGATAAAGAAATCACCTAGTTTTTTCACAGATGAACAGACTGAAGACTAGAAGTGTATGCCTTTAATCTACATATATGTCTTGTATTACTTCGACTTCATGTGAATTACAAGAAAGTGAGTTCACTTGCATGGATGGCAGAATCCCTGGGAGAGCCCTTACCAAAATGTGCACCAGGGCAGGATTCTGAGTCATCTCCAGAAAGGAGCACAAAACACCATTTAGTTATTGTGCATTTGTAGAACAGCAGGTGTGTGGGTCTCCCCGCTTTCATGGCTCCAATCCACGAGGTCAATGGGAGCAGAGATTTTGAACAGGGTGTTTGGAAGCCCTTGTGAGTACGTTCGGTAAATAAAGTGGTCCCACAGTGGGACCGCTTGTCACTAGGCAGATCAACCTTACTTAGAGTGATTGGAGGCTTATAAAGTTTTAGGGGACTGAGGGTAGGGAAATCCATGATGAGCAAAGCCCATTACCTGGGGGCTTTCAGGTACCTGGAATGACTCAGTTGCATAGGGAAGCATTTCAGGAAACTCCGGTGCCAGCAGAGTTTTGTCTGAGAAAGGAAGTTGATCCTATAAACTAATTGAGGCTAAGTGATGTTACTCAGGCAAAGGGATATGTGTGGGCTTAGAATATACCAGAGAAGTTCAAAGAAGGAAAAACATCCACTAAGGAAGGGAGTCCCAGAAGGCTGGGACAATCTGGTCAATGGTAGACATGTGACATTAATTAGCAGTTTTTCCATACAGATGGGCAGCAGCTGTTTCGTCTCAGGTTTTTTTTTTTTTTTTTTTTTTTTTTTTTTTTTTTTTTTTTACTTTTCATTATTGTTTTCTACGAGGGCTTTCTTCTACCTAACACACGTTGATAAATACTCCCATTTAGATTCTTCATAATTTTTAGGTTATGTTTCAGGGATAGAAATAAATAATAGTCTTCCCGACTCCATGTTTCTAATCCTAGTCAGAAAAATGTCAGAGACAAGTAAAAGATCAGACGTAGTAATGTAAGCAAGCAGTTGGAGAGCATCTCTGACAGCACAATGAATGATGGGAGAATCAAACATGGTGACATCACATCCCTGATTTCAAAATCTTAGAATAGAAAGCCACGTAGACCACATTTCTTGCTTCCAAACTTCACTGTAGAAACTCTGATCCTAATGTGCATTGAACATAGAAATCACCTTCTTAAATGTTAACTTTCCTGTTTCAAAGGAATGTGAACTGAAATGGTAAAAAGAAAAGCCAGATGTACTTTGTTACTACGTAAAATAATGCTGTGTTCATCAGTAGCATATGCTGCATAGTTTCAAAAGAGCTGAAACACCTTGTGGAATATGATAGAGTGAATCTTGATAAGTAACAAAGCATGGAGAAGAAATGGTATAGAAGAAGTTGGAATAAGAGGAGAAGATCATTTCTCATCCAAATATCAAAATCTACAGAGAATAATGCAAGATATTAGTTACTTGATTTTTTTTCTTTTTGGATGCTTTTATGATTTAGGGGCTGGCAGATTCTTTGAATTTTGAATCATGTGATATGCCAGCTTATTAAAACAGAATTGAAAGTAGAATAAAATATGCTTTCATATCAATCTCAATCATCGTGTTCTGATCTAAGTTGCTGCCCATCCCTTCTCTTGATTTCCCGGCATCTCCGAGGCATTTGCTTTTCAAGCTTGCTATAACACTGTCTACCGCAATTGTTCATTTTAGGAAAATGTCACATTTCATCACACTGAATCTCCAGAGGTTCAAGGATTAAGGGTGTATGGGCATTTTGTTTCACATTCTTGATTATTTATTAACATGGGTTAGCCAGATATTTTATGAGATTATTCTTTTTCTGAAGATACAGGTTCTTCATAGGACCTGAATTTGATTTATTTTCTTTATTTTAGGTAAACCCACATCTGACCTTAGAGTCTATATCCTTGAGGGCAGAGAAAAACAAATAAGAGTTTTCTCAAATTGGATAAAAAAATAAGCAAGGAAAACATGTTGGAAAAAAATGTGACACTCTTTTCCTGGTGGCACCTTTTGGAAGTTTGGTTTCAGTCTGTTTCCTAATCCATCAGTCAATCAAGAGATTAACAAATAAAGGGATATATATATATATATATATATATATATATATATATATATCAGTGTGTTAATGAATTTCTCAATTCTCGGTAACTTTTCTAAAATTTCTTTAAACTAACGTTCTGTAAAGCATAGTACAGAGAAGAAAGAAAGAAAGAAAGAAAGAAAGAAAGAAAGAAAGAAAGAAAGGAAGAAAGAAAGAAAGAAAGAAATTCATATTCTATTGAGTCTGGAATGCGAGAAATTTTTCATTTGTTTATTGTAACCACAACAAAATATTTGATACTGAATACTTTATTTGGAACACATAAGTGATTTACAATTTAGAACAAGACTATTCCCTAGCATTGCCATGCTTCTGCCCCATAACCAACACTTCATAATTTAGTGATAAAAATTTATATATGCTACTTTGGAAAGTTAATTTATATGTTACAAAAATATGGCCAATGATATCCTGGTCAAAATTTGCAAAGTTCTTAGCCCTTTCCTCATCTGATGAAACCATGTGTGAGGTAGAAAATTAATGGAAATAAGACAAGGACTGCTAGATATTTTATTACTTATTTTCTATTTACATGACCCACATTAAAGTCTGATAAACCCTCATTGTTCTTTCATATACAAGATGCAGAAATGAAAACCAAAAATCTGATGCAATTATAATATTTTAATGGGGCAGGGAATTTTAAGTGTTCTTTGGCCTATTGTTGATAAGGATTCTCCCTCTGGTCCTTCGATTAACCACAAGGAAAGGCAACAATGTCCCATTTTACATAACTGCCATGTTGCAGTCGCTGTACTGGGCATGTGATTTTTTTTTTATAAAGTACAGAGTGTGCATGGGAGACCTTACAAATTGTGTCTGGTGAGTAATGCTGTAATCAAGGCTTTCTCGTTCATCTTTACCCTGAAGTGTAAATGGCATTACAAAAGCACAGAAACTGTGTGCTTTGAAGAAGGGATGGGTATAAACTCCTAACTACGTAGGAAACACTTGAGCTCAGACTAAAAGACTATGACTAAAAAGAATGCATATTCAAAAATGAAAGCCATAATAAAGAAACGAAGTTAATAAACACTGAGTTCCAGAGTGTATGGAATGAATTCGGACACTCAATAGCATGATAATGTGCAAATAGAATTGTCTCTACAGAAAAACTAGGTAATGTATCACTTCCACTCTCCGACTGCACTCAGAGCTAGGGGCTGTTACCACAGACCTCAGACACAAAACCTGCCTGCAGAGAGCTGTTTTTCTAGGAGCCCACTCACTCCAAAGATCACAGGCTTACAGGATAAGAGGCCAATAGGACAGATAAGCCCCAGTCAGAGACAGTAAGAAAAACTAACATTGGAAATAACCAGATGGCTAGAGGCAAGCACAAGAATCTAAGCAAGAGAAACCAAGAGTACTTGGCACCATGAGAACTCAGTTCTCCTACCAAAGCAAATACTGGATATCCCAACACACAAGAAAAGCAAGATTTGGATTTAAAATCACATCTCATGGTGGTGATACAGGACTTTAAGAAGGAAGTAAATAACTCCCTTAAAGAAATACAGGACAACACAAGTAAACAAGTAGAAGCCCTGAAAGAGGAAACACAAAAATCCCTTAAAGAATTTCAGGAAAACACAACAAAACAGGTAAAGGAATTGAAAAAAAACACCCAGGATCTAAAAATGGAAATAGAAACAATAAGGAAATCACAAAGGAAGACAACTCTGGACATAGAAAACCTAGGAAAGAGATCAGGAGTCATAGACACAAGCATCACCAACAGAATACAAGAGATTGAAGAGAGAATCTCAGGGATAGAAGATTCTATAGAAAACATTGACACAATAGTCAAAGAAAATGCAAAGAGCAAAAAGCTCCTAACCCAAAACATTCAGGAAATCCAGGACACAATGAGAAGACCAAACCTAAGAATAATAGGTATAGAAGAGAGCAAATATTCTCAAATTAAAGGGCCAGTAAATATCTTCAACAAAATTGTAGAGAAAACGTCTCTAACCTAAAGAAAGAGATGCCCATGAACACACAAGAAGCCTAGAGAACTACAAACAGATTGGATCAGAAAAGAAATTACTCCTGTCTCATAAGAGTCAAAACACCAAATACACAAAACAAAGAAAGAATATTAAAAGCAGTAAGGGAAAAAGGTCAAGTAACATATAAAAGCAGACCTATCAGAATTACACCAACTTCTCAAGAGACTATGAAAGCTAGATCCTAGACAGATGTCATACAGACCCAAAGAGAACAGAAATGCCAGTCCAGGCTACTATATCCAGCAAAACTCTCAATTAACATAGATGGAGAAACCAAGATATTCCATAACAAAACCAAATTCACACAATTTGTTTCTACAAATCCTGCCCTAAAAAGGATAATAGATGGAGGAAAAATACACCATAGAAAAAGCAAGAAATTAATCTTCTTACAATAAACCCAAAAGAAGATAGACACACAAACATAATTCCACATCTTATATTGAAAATAACAGGAAAAAATAAATATTTCTTAATATCTTTTAACATCAATGGAATCAATTCCCCAATAAAAACACATAGATGAACAGACTGGATATGTGAGCATGACCAAACATTTTGCAGAATATAGGAAAAACACCTCAGCAACAAAGACAGATACCACCTAAGAGTAAAAGGCAAAGAATAAAATATTCTAAGCAAATTATCACAAGAAACAAGCTGGAGTATCCATTATTATACCAAATAAAACCAACTTTCAATAAAAAAATATCAAAAAAGATAAGGAAGGTTAATTCATACTCATCAAAGGTAAAATCTACCAAGGTAAATTCTCAGATCTGAAGATCTATTCTCCTAATACAAGGGCACACACATTCATAAAAGAAACTTTAGTAAAACTCAAAGCATACATTGCACCACACACAATAATAGTGGGAGACTACAACACCCCACTCTCATCAATAGACAAATCAAGGGAACAGGAAAAAAACAGACAGAGTGAAATGAACAGAAGTTATGGACTAAATGGATTAAATAGACATAAATAGAACATTTCATCCTAACACAAATGAATATACCTTCTTCTAAGCATTGCATGGTACCTTTTCAAAAATTGGCCATATAATTGGTGTCAAAACAGGACTCAATATATTCAAGGAGATTGAAATAATCACATGCATTCTATCAGATCACCATGGGTTAATGTTGGTCTTCAATAAAAACAAAAACATTAGAAAGTCCACATACACATGGAAGCTAAACAATGCTGTAGTCAATGACAACTTGTTCAAGGAATAAATAAGGAAATTAAAGACTTTTTAGAATGTAATGAAAAAGAAGGCACAACATACCCAAACTTGTGGTACACAAAGAAAGCAGTGCTAAGAGAAAAACTCATAGCTCTGAGTGCCTCCAAAAAGAAACTAGAGAGAGCATACACTAACAGCTTGACAGTACCCCTGAAATATTTAGAAGAAAAAGAAGCAAATTCACCTAAGATGAGTAGACTGCAGGAAATAATCAAACACAGAGTTGAAATCAACAAAGTAGAAAAAAAGAAAACAAAATAAAGGACCAACAAAACCAGGAGCTTGTTCTTTGAGAAAATCTAGATCGATAAATCATTAGGCAGACTAGTCAGAAGGCAGAGAGACAGTATTCAAATTCATAAAATCAGAAGTGACAAGGAAGACATAGCAACAATAACTGAGGAAATTTAAAAAATTATCAGATCCTACTACAAAATCCTAGTTAGCAAAACTGGAAAATCTGGAGGAAGTGGACAATTTTTGAGACAGATACCAGGTATCAAAATTAAATCTGGATCAGAATAAGCATCTAAACAGTCCCCTAGCCCCTTAAGAAATAGAAGCAATCATTAAAAGTTGCCCCACTAATAAAAGTCCAGGACCAGATGGGTTTAATGCATAATTCTATCAGACGTTTAAAGAAGACCTACTCCCAATACTCTTCAAACTATTCCACAAAATAGAAACAAACAGAACACTACCTAATTTGTTCTTTGAAGCTACAATTACACTTATACCTAAAGCACACAAAGACCCTACAAAGGAGAATTCAGACTAATTTCCCTCATACATATCAAGGTAAACTACTCAATTAAATTATTGCAAACCAAGTCTAAGAACACCATAAAACAATCATTCACCATAATCAACTGGGCTTCATCCCAGGGATGCATGGATGGTTCAATATATGGAAGTCCATCAATGTAATTCACTATATAAACCAACTCAATGGAAAAAAAAAACACATGATCATTTCATTAGATGTAGGAGAAGCATTTGACAAAATTTAACACCCTTCATGATAAAAGACTTGGAAAGATAAGGAATCCAAGGCCAATACGTAAACATAATAAAAGCAATATATAGCAAACCAGTATCCAACATGAAGCTAAATGGAGAGAAACTTGAAACAATCCCACTAAAATCAGAATCTAGACAAGGCTGCCCACTCTCTCCCTACTTATTCAATATGGTTCTCTAAGTCCTAGCCAGAGCAATCAGACAATGAAAGGAGGTCAAAGGGATACAAATAGGAAAGGAAGAAGTCAAAATATCACCATTGGTAGAAGACATGATAGTATACTTAAGTGATCCCAAAAGTTCCACCAGAGACCTCCTACAGCTGATATACATACAACTTCAGCAAAGTAGCTGGGTATAAAATTAACTCAAAGAAATAACTAGTCTTCCTCTACTCAAAGGATAAACAGGCTGAGAAAGAAATTAGGGAAATGACACCCTTTATAGTCCTAATATATATAAAATACCTTGTTGTGTTACTCTAACTCAGCAAGTGAAAGATCTGTTTGACAAGAACTTCAAGTCTCTGAAGAAAGAAACCGAAGATCTCAGAAGATAGATTGGCAGGATTAATATAGTAAAAATGCCTATCTTGCCAAAAGCAGTCTATAGATTCAATGCAATTCCCTTCAAAATTCCAACTCAATTATTCACAGAATTAGAAAGAGCAACTTGCAGATTCAATTAGAAAAGCAAAAAAACCAGAATAGCGAAAACTATTCTCATCATTAAAAGAATTTCTGGGGAAATCACCTTCTCTGACCTCCAGCTATATTACAGTGCAATCTTGATAAAAACTGCATGATATTGGTACAGAGACAGAGAGGTAGGTAAATGGGATAGAACTGAAGACCCAGAAATGAACCCACACACCTATGGTCACCTGATCTTTGACCAAAGAGCAAAGACTTTCCAGTGGAAAAAGACAACATTTTCAACAAATTGTGCTGTTTCAACTGGAGGTCAGCATGTGGAATAAGGCAAATTGACCCATTCTTATCTCCTTCTACAAAGCTCAATCCAAATGAATCAAGGACCTCCACATAAAACTAGATACATTGAAACTAATAGAAGAAAAATTGTAAAAGAGTCTTTATCACATGGGCACAGGTGTAATTTTCCTGACAGAACACCAATGATTTATGTTTAAAATCAAGAATTGACATATGGGACCTCATAAAATTGCAAAGCTTCTGTAAGGCAAAGGACACTGTCAAGAGGACAATACTGCAACCAGCAGATCAGAACAGTTCTTTCCCAATCCTACATCTGATAGAGGGCTAATATTTAATATATACAAAGAACTCAAGTCAGACTCCAGAGAATCAAATATTCCTATTAAAAATGGGGTACAGAGCTAAACAAAGAATTCTCAATTGAGGAATACTGAATGGCTGAGAAGCACCTACAAAAATGTTTACCATCCTTAGTCATCAGGGAAATGCAAATCAAAGCAACCCTGTGATACCACTTCACAGATGCTGGCAATGGTATGGAGAAATAGGAACATTCCTCCTTTGTTTGTGGCATTGCAAGTTGAAACTATCACTCCCAGAATCAGTCTGGAGGTTCATCAGAAATTTGGACATAGTACCAACTGAGGACCCAGCTATACCACTCTTGGGCATACACCCAAAAAATATTCCAACATCTAACAGGGACACATGCAGCACTATGTTCATAGCAGCCTTATTTATAATAGCCAGAAGCTGGAAAGAACCCAGATGCCCTTCAACAGAGGAATGGATACAGAAAATGTGGTACATTTGCACAATGGAGTACTACTCAGCTATTAAAAACACTGACTTCATGAAATTCTAAGTCAATTGAATGGACCTAGAAAATATCCTGAGAGAGGTAACACATCACTATTGCTGATGACAAGAAGTGCTTCCTGACAGGAGCCAGATATGGGTTTCTCCTGAGAGACTCTGCTAGAGCCTGACTGATTGATACAGATGAGGATGATTGCACCTAACCATTGGACTGAACAAGGTGACCCCAAGACTGAAGGAGTTGAAGTGGTTTGCAATCTCATAAGAAGAACAACATTATCAACTAACTAGACGCCACCAATGCTCCCAGGGACTAAACCACCAACGAAGGAGTACACATGGAGGGACCCATGACTCCAGCCACACATGTAGCAGACTATGGCATTGTCTAGCATTAATGGAAGGAAAAGTCCTTGTCCTGTGATGGCTTGTTTCCCAATGTAAGGAATGAACAATGTCAGGGCGTTGAGTTTGGTGTGGGTGAGTGAGAATGGGAGTATCCTCATAAAGCAGGGGGGAAGGGAAAAAAGGGTATAGCATTTGAAATGGAAATACATAAAATAGCCAAGAAAAATAAAATTATAAAATTAGTGTATCTACACCATAGGCAAATCAACCAGAGAATTAAAAGATCTTGGAAACAGAAAAAACTGATGAGGAAATTACCTGGAAAATACTGGAAAGTCTTGAAGGCTGTGTGCACTTTTCCTACCTATTCTGGAAGTCCTATCAACCATGAGAGTTATTGTTGGATCTCAAAGAGGAAAAGTCAGTATTCATAGTCATCTGTTAAATATTTACTTAAATCAAATTGTAGAGGGCACCAGAGAAGAGAGGGAGAAATTGCCAACTTTAATGCCGAGATGGGAAGAAGTGAGGGTAATCACAGAGTAGGAATGACCTGGCTAAAATAGGAGAGTTGGAACAGCTCAAAAGCTCAAACCTCCAGGAATATAAATGGCCACACTGACTAATTTTCTCCTCCATTCTGAGGGATGGGTTATCATTTCTTTGTTCTATCTAATGGTTGAATCTAAGTCCATATTCATATCCATTTAAGTCAAGAGTACATTTTTCTGAGTTCCATGCTGGAAACACTTAAGAAATATCAGCTCTGTTTGTTTCAAGGAATAGATTTTAAAGGTGGGTGGTTCTCCTATGGGTTTTTGACAACAACAACAACAACAACAACAACAACAGCAGCAGCAGCAACACAACAAATTTGAAAAACTGAGTTTTCAATTACCCCCTTGTGGAGGTTTGAATGAGAATGAATCCCAGAGCTTCATATGTTTGAATAGTTGATCCCAAGTTACTGGAACTCTCTGGGAATGAGAAGGAGTTATGAACTTACTTGAGGACCAACAAAGTATGGCCTTGTTGGAGGAGGTGTGTCAGTTGGAGTGGAGTTTGAGGTTTCAAAAGCCCAGTGCCAGGCCTGGTCTCTCCCTCTCTATCTCTGCATGTGGATAAGGATGTAAAGCTCTCAGCTACTGCTTCAGTGGTGTGCATGCTGTTATGCACTCAACCGTGATAATAATGGACTAATCCCTGAAATTGTAAGCGAGACTTATTAAAATGCTAACTTTTATAAAAGTTGCCTTGCTCATGGTATATCTTCACAGCAATAGAACAGACATCTCTTAACAGAATGTCAACCCTGGTCTCAGAAGAATTATTATTTATAAAAAAGCATCTTGGACTGTGGAATATATGTCATTTGGAATTTTGTATATCAGAAATTTATTTCTTTCTGATTGAAATTTCTCCACTTAAGGTAAAATTGTGATCAATTAGAGAGTGATGGGTTATCATTTTTCTGTTCTAATGGTTGAATCTAAATCCATATTTATGTCTGTTTCAGTTAAGAGTAAATTTATGTGAGTTCAATGTTAAAAACACTTAAGAAAGTCAGCTCCTTTTGTTCCAAGGGATAGATTTTAAAGATGGATTACACTCATAAGGTTTTTTTTTTTAAAGAAAAAAAATCTTTTCAAGTTTAATCAAGCCTTCATTTATATCTGAGGGAGTTATAGTGAAGCATTCCATGATAGCACAGTACATCCCTCAACTCTTTTTTTTTTTTAATTAACTTGAGTATTTCTTATATACATTTCGAGTATTATTCCCTTTCCCGGTTTCCGGACAAACATCCCCCTCCCCTCTCCCCTTCCTTATGGGTGTTCCCCTCCCAACCCTCCCCCCATTGCCGACCTCCCCCCCCCACAGTCTAGTCCACTGGGGGTTCAGTCTTGGCAGGACCCAGGGCTTCCCCTTCCACTGGTGCTCTTACTAGGATATTCATTGCTACCTATGAGGTCAGAGTCCAGGGTCAGTCCATGTATAGTCTTTAGGTAGTGGCTTAGTCCCTGGAAGCTCTGCTTGCTTGGCATTGTTGTACATATGGGGTCTCGAGCCCCTTCAAGCTCTTCCAGTTCTTTCTCTGATTCCTTCAACAGGGGTCCTATTCTCAGTTCAGTGGTTTGCTGTTGGCATTCGCCTCTGTATTTGCTGTATTCTGGCTGTGTCTCTCAGGAGCGATCTACATCCGGCTCCTGTCAGTCTGCACTTCTTTGCTTCATCCATCTTGTCTAATTGGGTGGCTGTATATGTATGGGCCACATGTGGGGCAGGCTCTGAATGGGTGTTCCTTCAGTCTCTGTTTTAATCTTTGCCTCTCCCTTCACTGCCAAGGGTATTCTTTTTCCTCATTTAAAGAAGGAGTGAAGCATTCACATTTTGATCATCCGTCTTGAGTTTCGTTTGTTCTAGGGATCTAGGGTAATTCAAGCATTTGAGCTAATAGCCACTTATCAATGAGTGCATACCATGTATGTCTTTCTGTGATTGGGTTAGCTCACTCAGGATGATATTTTCCAGTTCCAACCATTTGCCTACGAATATCATAAACTCGTTGTTTTTGATAGCTGAGTAATATTCCATTGCGTAGATGTACCACATTTTCTGTATCCATTCCTCTGTTGAACGGCATCTGGGTTCTTTCCATTTTCTGGCTATTATAAATAAGGCTGCGATGAACATAGTGGAGCACGTGTCTCTTTTATATGTTGAGGCATCTTTCGGGTATATGCCCAAGAGAGGTATAGCTGGATCCTCAGGCAGTTCAATGTCCAATTTTCTGAGGAACCTCCAGACTGATTTCCAGAATGGTTTTACCAGTCTGCAATCCCACCAACAATGGAGGAGTGTTCCTCTTTCTCCACATCCTCGCCAGCATCTGCTGTCACCTGAGTTTTTGATCTTAGCCATTCTCACTGGTGTGAGGTGAAATCTCAGGGTTGTTTTGATTTGCATTTCCCATATGACTAAAGATGTTGAACATTTCTTTAGTTGTTTCTCAGCCATTCGGCATTCCTCAGCTGTGAATTCTTTGTTTAGCTCTGAACCCCATTTTTTAATAGGGTTATTTGTTTCCCTGCGGTCTAACTTCTTGAGTTCTTTGTATATTTTGGATATAAGGCCTCTATCTGTTGTAGGATTGGTAAAGATCTTTTCCCAATCTGTTGGTTGCCGTTTTGTCCTAACCACAGTGTCCTTTGCCTTACAGAAGCTTTGCAGTTTTATGAGATCCCATTTGTCGATTCTTGATCTTAGAGCATAAACCATTGGTGTTTTGTTCAGGAAATTTTTTCCAGTGCCTATGTGTTCCAGATGCTTCCCTAGTTTTTCTTCTATTAGTTTGAGTGTGTCTGGTTTGATGTGGAGGTCCTTGATCCACTTGGACTTAAGCTTTGTACAGGGTGATAAGCATGGATCGATCTGCATTCTTCTACATGTTGCCCTCCAGTTGAACCAGCACCATTTGCTGAAAATGCTATCTTTTTTCCATTGGATGGTTTTGGCTCCTTTGTCAAAAATCAAGTGACCATAGGTGTGTGGGTTCATTTCTGGGTCTTCAATTCTATTCCATTGGTCTATCTGTCTGTCTCTGTACCAATACCATGCAGTTTTTATCACTATTGCTCTGTAATATTGCTTGACTTCAGGGATAGTGATTCCCCCTGAAGTCCTTTTATTGTTGATAATAGCTTTAGCTATCCTGAGTTTTTTGTTATTCCAGATGAATTTGCAAATTGTTCTGTCTAACTCTTTGAAGAATTGGATTGGTATTTTGATGGGGATTGCATTGAATCTGTAGATTGCTTTTGGTTAAATGGCCATTTTTACTATACTAATCCTGCCAATCCATGAGCATGGGAGATCTTTCCATCTTCTGAGGTCTTCTTCAATCTCTTTCCTCAGTGTCTTGAAGTTCTTATTGTACAGATCTTTTACTTGCTTGGTTAAAGTCACACCGAGATACTTTATATTATTTGGGTCTATTATGAAGGGTGTCGTTTCCCTAATTTCTTTCTCGGCTTGTCTCTCTTTTGTATAGAGGAAGTCAACTGATTTATTTGAGTTAACTTTATACCCAGCCACTTTGCTGAAGTTGTTTATCAGCTTTAGTAGTTCTCTGGTGGAACTTTTGGGATCACTTAAATATACTATCATGTCATCTGCAAATAGTGATATTTTGACCTCTTCTTTTCCGATCTGTATCCCCTTGATCTCCTTTTGTTGTCTGATTGCTCTGGCTAGAACTTCAAGAACTATATTGAATAAGTAGGAAGAGAGTGGGCAGCCTTGTCTAGTCCCTGATTTTAGTGGGATTGCTTCAAGTTTCTCTCCATTTAGTTTAATGTTAGCAACTGGTTTGCTGTATATGGCTTTTACTATGTTTAGGCATGGGCCTTGAATTCCTATTCTTTCCAGGACTTTTATCATGAAGGGGTGTTGAATTTTGTCAAATGCTTTCTCAGCATCTAATGAAATGATCATGTGGTTCTGTTCTTTCAGTTTGTTTATATAATGGATCACGTTGATGGTTTTCCGTATATTAAACCATCCCTGCATGCCTGGGATGAAGCCTACTCGATCATGGTGGATGATTGTTTTGATGTGCTCTTGAATTCGGTTTGCCAGAATTTTGTTGAGTATTTTTGCGTCGATATTCATAAGGGAAATTGGTCTGAAGTTCTCTTTCTTTGTTGTGTCTTTGTGTGGTTTAGGTATAAGAGTAATTGTGGCTTCGTAGAAGGAATTCAGTAGTGCTCCATCTGTTTCAATTTTGTGGAATAGTTTGGATAATATTGGTATGAGGTCTTCTATGAAGGTTTGATAGAATTCTGCATTAAACCCGTCTGGACCTGGGCTCTTTTTGGTTGGGAGACCTTTAATGACTGCTTCTATTTCCTTAGGAGTTATGGGGTTGTTTAACTGGTTTATCTGTTCCTGATTTAACTTCGATACCTGGTATCTGTCTAGGAAATTGTCCATTTCCTGCAGATTTTCAAGTTTTGTTGAATATAGGTTTTTATAGTAAGATCTGATGATTTTTTGAATTTCCTCTGAATCTGTAGTTATGTCTCCCTTTTCATTTCTGATTTTGTTAATTTGGACGCACTCTGTGTGTCCCCTCGTTAGTCTGGCTAAAGGTTTATCTATCTTGTTGATTTCCTCAAAGAACCAACTTTTCGTTCTGTTGATTCTTTCTATGGTCCTTTTTGTTTCTACTTGGTTGATTTCAGCTCTGAGTTTGATTATTTCCTGCCTTCTACTCCTCCTGGGTGTATTTGCTTCTTTTTGTTCTAGAGCTTTTAGGTGTGCTGTCAAGCTGCTGACATATGCTCTTTCGTGTTTCTTTCTGCAGGCACTCAGCGCTATGAGTTTTCCTCTTAGCACAGCTTTCATTGTGTCCCATAAGTTTGGGTATGTTGTACCTTCATTTTCATTAAATTTTAAAAAGTTTTTAATTTCTTTCTTTATTTCTTCCTTGACCAGGTTATCATTGAGTAGAGCATTGTTCAATATCCATGTATATGTGGGCATTCTTCCCTTATTGTTATTGAAGACCTGTTTTAGGCCGTGGTTGTCCGATAGCACGCATGGGATTATTTCTATCTTTCTGTACCTGTTGAGGCCCGTTTTTTGACCAATTATATGGTCAATTTTGGAGAAAGTACCATGAGGAGCTGAGAAGAAGGTATATCCTTTTGCTTTAGGATAGAATGTTGTATAAATATCTGTTAAGTCCATTTGGCTCATGACTTCTCTTAGTCTGTCTACATCTCTGTTTAATTTCTGTTTCCATGATCTGTCCATTGATGAGAGTGGGGTGTTGAAATCTCCCACTATTATTCTGTGAGGTGCAATGTGTGTTTTGAGCTTTAGTAAGGTTTCTTTTACATATGTAGGTGCCCTTGTATTTGGGGCATAGATATTTAGGATTGAGAGTTCATCTTGGTGGATTTTTCCTTTGATGAATATGAGGTGTCCTTCCTTATCTTTTTTGATGACTTTTAGTTGAAAATTGATTTTATTTGATATTAGAATGGCTACTCCAGCTTGCTTCTTCAGACCGTTTGCTTAGAAAGTTTTTTTCCAGCCTTTCTCTCTGAGGTAGTGTCTGTCTTTGTCTCTGAGGTGTGTTTCCTGTAGGCCGCAGAATGCAGGGTCCTCGTTGTGTATCCAGTTTGTTAATCTATTTCTCTTTATTGGGGAGTTGAGGCCATTGATGTTGAGAGATATTAAGGAATAGTGATTATTGCTTCCCATTATATTCATATTTGGATGTGAGGTTATGTTTTTGTGCTTTCATTCTCTTTGTTTTGTTGCCAAGACGATTAGTTTCTTGCTTCTTCTAGGGTATAGCTTGCCTCCTTATGTTGGGCTTTACCATTTATTATCCTTTGTAGTGCTGGATTTGTAGAAAGATATTGTGTAAATTTGGTTTTGTCATGGAATATCTTGGTTTCTCCATCTATGTTAATTGAGAGTTTTGCAGGATACAGTAACCTGGGCTGGCATTTGTGTTCTCTTAGGGTCTGTATGACATCAGTCCAGGATCTTCTGGCCTTCATAGTTTCTGGCGAGAAGTCTGGTGTGATTCTGATAGGTCTGCCTTTATATGTTACTTGACCTTTTCCCCTTACTGCTTTTAATATTCTTTCTTTATTTTGTGCGTTTGGTGTTTTGACAATTATGTGACTGGAGGTGTTTCTTTTCTGGTCCAATCTATTTGGAGTTCTGTAGGCTTCTTGTATGCCTATGGGTATCTCTTTTTTTAGGTTAGGGAAGTTTTCTTCTATGATTTTGTTGAAGATATTTACTGGTCCTTTGAGCTGGGAGTCTTCACTCTCTTCTATACCTATTATCCTTAGGTTTGATCTTCTCATTGAGTCCTGGATTCCCTGTGTGTTTTGGACCAGTAGCTTTTTCTGCTTTACATTATCTTTGACAGTTGAGTCAATGATTCCTATGGAATCTTCTGCTCCTGAGATTCTCTCTTCCATCTCTTGTATTCTGTTGGTGAAGATTGTATCTACAGCTCCTTGTCTCTTCTTTTGGTTTTCTATATCCAGGGTTGTTTCCATGTGTTCTTTCTTGATTGCTTCTATTTCCATTTTTAATTCCTTCAACTGTTTGATTGTGTTTTCCTGGAATTCTTTCAGGGATTTTTGTGTCTCCTCTCTATGGGCTTCTACTTGTTTATTTATGTTTTCCTGGAATTCTTTCAGGGATTTTTGCGATTCCTTTCTGTAGGCTTCTATTTGTTTATTAATGTTTTTCTGTGTTTCTCTAAGGGAGTTCTTCATGTCTTTCTTGAAGTCCTCCAGCATCATGATCAAATATGATTTTGTAACTAGATCTTGCTTTTCTGGTGTGTTTGGATATTCCATGTTTGTTTTGGTGGGAGAATTGGGCTCGATGATGCCATGTAGTCTTGGTTTCTGTTGCTTGGGTTCCTGCGCTTGCCTCTCGCCATCAGATTATCTCTAGTGTTACTTTGTTCTGCTATTTCTGACAGTGGCTAGACTGTCCTATAAGCCTTTGTGTCAGGAGTGCTGTAGACCTGTTTTCCTCTCTTTCAGTCAGTTATGGGGACAGAGTGTTCTGCTTTCGGGGGTGTAGTTTTTCCTCTCTACAGGTCTTCAGCTGTTCCTGTGGGCCTGTGTCTTGAGTTCACCAGGCAGGTCACTTGCAGCAGAAAAGTTGGTCTTACCTGTGGTCCTGAGGCTCAAGTTCGCTCGCGGGGTGCTGCCCTCGGGCTCTCTGTGGCGGCAGAAACCAGGAAGATATGTGCCACCCTACCGGGAGCTTCAGTGCATCAGGGTTCCAGATGTCCTTTGGTCTTTTCCTCTGGCGTCCGAGATGTATGTGCAGAGAGCAGTCTCTTCTGGTTTCCCAGGCTTGTCTGCCTCTCTGAAGGTTTAGCTCTCCCTCCCACGGGATTTGGGTGCAGAGAACTGTTTATCTGGTCTGTTTCCTTCAGGTTCCGGTGGTGTCTCAGGCAGGGGTCCTGCCGCTCCTGGGCCCTCCCCCACGGGAGCCCAGAGGCCTTATACAGTTTCCTCTTGGGCCAGGGATGTGGGCAGGGGTGGGCAGTGTTGGTGGTCTCTTCCGCTCTGCAGCCTCAGGAGTGCCCACCTGACCAAGCGGTGAGGTCTCTCTCTCTCACGGGGTCTGGGAGCAGAGAGCTGCTGCGGGCCGGGATCCGTGGGTGTGGGACTCCTGGTAAACACAGGACGTGCCCGGTCCTAGAGGAATTCTGCCTCCGTGTGTCCCGAGCTCACCAGGCAGCTTTCTTGCAGCAGAAAAGTTGGTCTTACCTGTGGTCCCGAGGCTCAAGTTCGCTCGCGGGGTGCTGCCCTCTGGCTCTCTGTGGCGGCAGCAACCAGGAAGATCTGCCATCCCTCAACCTTGTTGAACAATTTTTTATTTTCTCATTTGTCACTCATATTTTACTTATCTGTTCTTGAATGGATAACTATTCCTCACACTTTGTGGCCCGTTAATGGTAATGCCCTCTGTTTATCAGTCTTGTTTTCCCTTGGTTGTTTCCTTATGGTAATCATCAAGCAAGAGGTTGATATCCACTTTTCATTCAATTACACTTTTCTTTATCATGCAAATTTCAAGATTAATAATGGCATAAGCTGATAAGACAAGTCTCTTTAGAGTCTATGTACTTTTACTACACAATGCCATATTGTTTAGACTAAATCATTCCATTTTCTAGACACTTTTGAAATATTTAGAAAGAGTTGAATTATCTTTATAGCTTAAACGAATTCTGCTGGAACAAGCTTTAATACCCAAGAGGTAAGTAGCAAAAGAGTTTTGATCAAAACAGTCACAGTGTAACACACGATTTTCCCCAGTGGATTGAGAACTTTAATGATCTTATAGTTTGTTTGTTTGCTTGCTTTCTACACGTGTCTCTGAAAACAGAAATTATGGTGTTTAAATATCCACCATGACTGTTTAATAACTCTAAAAGTCAAATATTCCACTGGCCACTGAAGTATTAAAGTCATAGCTCTCTAGAATTAACTGTGTAATAGTAAATCTTTTATTTTAAAAATTATCCTATTTTTGTGTATTTGAATTCAAATGTAATCATCTATGTCAAGTGATAGATAGTTCAATGTGCCTTTTAATTATTTGGAACAGGTAGTATTTGAAGACCACCTGAGAGACCAAGTGCTTCAGGAACATAGAGGTGAACGTTGATAATTCAGGTATGAAAGAATATGTGGCTTGTCTACATGTCACATTCAGGGGACATATTCTATAGTTCATGGAGAGTTTCCTAATCTAGATAAATATAAACATTGCACACAGGTATGATGTTGCATTGCAAAAAGCACTCTATATGACTTGATATGCCCTGGAATAAAAACTTACCAGTAATTTAACTGTTAGAAATAGATCTTCCATTTCTGTGAAAGTCAAAAACTGCAATCAAACTAACGTGCCAGCATGACTACCTTCCTCTTCAATGACTCCATGAAGAATGTTTTACTCTGTTATTTGCAGTTTCTGGGGTCTGCCCACCATTTGGATTGTAGCCTCTTTTCCCACGTCCCTAGACTCCATGGAAGAGGAGACTTTTTTCACACTGCATTATTTTGGCCATTTTTGCAACCCTTTGCTTTTTAAGATTAAAATAACTCTGAACTGATTTAAATAATACACACTATTTCGCTCATTGAGAATCAGCTTATTTAAGGGTTCTATGTTATGCATCTTTAGGAAGTGGGTTTCTTCCAAATACATATGTCTTTCACAAATCGGAAATTCATCTAATCATCAATTTTATAACTGCACAAAAAGTATGTAAAAGCTTAATTTGCTTCTCAAGGTCAAAGCATTACCTATTGTGCCCAAACTCATGTCACCAGTTTTAATAAGAGCTTTATTCACAAAGCCATTTGCCTGTCCATATATATAATATTTATACTAACTTATTTCATAATTTTTATTTCAACAAATAGATAAATAGTTATGATATATTTATGTGATCTTTAGAAGGTTAAATCAAGTCATAGAATAATAAACCTTACCTTCCTAGATAAAATTCATATACCTAAACAAAAATATTTTTTAAATTGGATATTTCTTTATTTACATTTCAAATGTTATTCCCTTTCCTGTTTTCCTGTCCATAAGCCCCTTCTTCTACAAGGGTGTTCCTTTTACTCTGCTCTCAGGCAGAAAACAGAAGGGTCCTGCCCCTGATTACTTCTAGGCCCCTGTGCCTTGGGGATACAGATGGCACTATGCGATTTCCTCTTGGGTCAGGAATGTGGGCAGAAATTATTTGTCTCCTCTGGGTTCTTAGGAGTGTCTGCACTTCTGAGGGTCCAGCTCTCTCCCTCATGGGATTTGAGTGCAGGGAGCTGTGGTATCGATTCAGTCCAGTTCTGGGTGCAGCCAGAAACCAGCCAGAAACCAGCCCGTCCCTTCCTCTAACTGCTCCTACATTCCTGTATCCAGAGGCGCTATGTAGTTTCTTCTTGGGCCAGGAATGTGGGCAGAAATGAGCACAAGTGGTCTGAAGTGGGCAGAAGTGTTGGTCTGTCCTGAGCTCTTAGGATAGTCCACACTTCTGGGAGTTCAGCTCTTTCTCCCACGAGATTTGGGTTCAAGGAGCTGTGGGATTGGTTCAATTCTGTGTGTTGCACAGATAGAAACCGGAAGTGTCCTGCCCCAGGGGACTTCTGCCTTTGTGTATCCTGGTGCCACTAGGAAGGTCACTTGAAGCAGAAAAGTTGGTCTTACCTCTGGTCTCAGGTATGTAGGTGCTCCCAGTGACGGGCTTTCCAACATAATATTCTTATACATAGCATCTCATTTTTCATTCTATATGGCAAATGGGATGCAAATTCTAGATCCCCTGCTAACAACACTCCCTCCCTTTTTCTCTAGAATTTTCCATATTGCTTCAAGGATAATAAATAGCAATGGTGATGAAATGCTAGAGAAAGAACAATTATATCTAAGTTACAAGATATTTTATTTCATTCACACCACTATAACAAAATTCCACAAACTGAAGTCGACTGATTCATGACACTCCTCAAGCTTCTGAAAGCTGGGAAGTTCACTGTGAAGACTCTAGGAGCATTGGTGACTTGTAAAGTCTTCTGTTTCCTTCAATATTATGGTGATACCCATCAACTTAATATGTTTTAAGAAGTCTTCATACTTATTTGCTCAACTCCCAAAGCGGACACCTCCTAATATCTGTGTACTGTTGAATTTCAACATGAATGCTGGAAGAGGACACCAGAATTCAAGCCAAGTCAGACTAAAGCAAACTAAGCTGGGAGGAAAAAATCATTTTGGAAAAAAGAACTCTATTAGTTAACAGTGTTATACCTTACACCCCTGACTTTATGCTTGTCAACCTACATGCTTGGAGATAATTATGAGATGGAGAGTTACAACTATTCTTTAAGCAGCCTTGATTTAATAGGACATCTCTCTCTCTCTCTCTCTCTCTCTCTCTCTCTCTCTCTCTCTTTCTCTCTCTCTCTCTCAATAGATAGATGTAGATGCAGATGCAGATGCAGATGCAGATGCAGATGCAGATGCAGATGCAGATGCAGATGCAGATGCAGATGCAGATGCAGATGCAGATGCAGATATAGATATAGATATAGATATAGAGTCTATCCAGTCTGCACCTGGATAGACAATAAAGGGTAATTCCTTTTGATTAAAATAATTGAAAGATGAAGTAATATATATATTCACTGATTTACTTATGTCCAGGACCTTAATTCAGGATATTACCAAGGCTGTTCTATTGCCATTCTAAGGAGAACAAGACAATTGGAACAGGTTATAGTGCTATAATTTTATGATTATTCAGAATGCTGGATGGTTTTCTCAAAGTATGTCTGGGTTCGTAGACAGTTGATTTTAAAAGAAATGCCCTGTTTATTCCTTCAATTTGTCACCCACTTGTTTCTTACTTCTAAATTTCATAGATCTTCTATAATATTGTTTTTTTTCTTCATATGCCAGGCATCAGAAACCAAATTCAATATTGCCTCTAAAACTTTAATGAATCATTGTATAAGGAAACTTTTCTTCCTGATTTATTCAGGTTTGGTAAATTTAGTTTTATCCTCTAATTCTCATCTTTTACTTTGTCAAATTCTAAAGTATGTCTCTATAAATCCTATGATATTTTTTCCATTGGATATATCTTTTTTTCTCTTCACATAATATATACTGACTCCAGGTTCTCCTCTATCTGCTTCTCCCTTCTTGATCCATACCTTACAATGATTTTTCAGGAAAAAAATAAAACTGATTTTACAGGGATAAAAATAAAATAAGATGTAATGAGATAAAAGAAGAAGTAATATATTGGCATAAAATAAAAAATGTGCAAAAAGGCATATGAAACAGATAATGATATAGAACACTCATTCACACCATCAGGAACACGCACGCATGTGCACGCGCACACACACACACACACACATACACACACACACACACACACACACACACACACACACACACACACAAAGGACCTGTAAGGTAAAAGAGAGAATAAACTAACTCTTTATAAATAAAATAAAATTAATAAAAATTAAAATAGCAACAATAACAAAAGCCCTGAAATTACATTATGACACAAGTCACCTCCATGGATGCCACTGACTGTGTTTTCTGTTGTTCATCTATAGAAGGGGAAGCAGTCTACAGGAGCACTTTGATTTAGTAGTGAGTCTTCCTTGGAAAAAACTGAATATTAATTTGTAGTGGTCATCAATTGGAAATAGCTTCTGGTTTAAGGATTGAGGCAGATATTCACTTCTTCCGTCTCTAGGACACCATCTGGTACAGACCTGTGCAGGTCCTGTACATGATGCCTCAGCATCTGTGACCCAGGTGATTATTGGAACAAATCAAACACGAAAATAATGTGTATCTATAGCATTGATTTGGTGACAAAGTCAAAAGATTTGAAGTAAAGATGAGCTGAATACCAAATGTTACATTGTGAAGAATTTTCCCAATTAACTACTATCTTTTCTGAATTAAAAAGAAACATATAGGGATGAATATTTCATGTTGAAACCATAATGACTTAATTTTGTTTCCCGATCAAGTGATAACCTACCCTGAAAATAGCAACCTAGGACAGAAAAAGCTTCTTAAAATTTTTATTGGATATTTTATGTATTTACATTTCAAATGTTATCCGCTTTCCCCCATCTCGCCTCCTCCCTCCCCCTGCTTCTAAGAAGATGCTCCCACTCCCACCCATCCACCCACTCCCACTTCAATGCCCTGGCATTCCCCTACACTGGGGAAACAAGCCTTCACAGGACCAAGGTCTTCTCATCCTATTGATGCCAGACGATGCCATCCTATGCTACATATGAGGCTCGAGCCATGGGTCCCACCATGTGTACTCATTGTTTGGTGGTTGGGTCCTAGGAACTTTGGCACTGGGATCTGGTTGGTTGATATTGTTGATTTTCCTATAGGGATGCAAATCCCTTCAGCTCTTTCAGTCCTTTCTCTAACTCTTCCAAATTTCAGGTAACAATGTATCATTCTGGGATGGTCACAATGGCAGGAATTTGAAGTAAATACATGTATACTAAAGGGCAGAGGATGAATGTAACCATAATAAAAATTCCCTTCTTACCAAACAGCAATTCTCAACTTCATATGATAAAACAAAAAACCCAAGATAGCCAAAACAATCCTGAACAATAGCAGAACTTTGGGAGAAATCACCATTTCTGACATCAAGCTGTACTACAGAGCAATCGTGATTAAAACTGCATGGTATTGGTGCAGAAACAGACATGTTGATTAATAGAGTAGAATCAAAGACCCATACACAACCATGGATACTTGATTTTTGATGAGGAAGCCAATCCCATACAATGGCAAATAAAAAACATCTTCAACAAATGATGCTGGTATAACTAAATGTGTAAAAATGCAAATTGACCCTGCACAAAACTGAAGTTCAATGGATCAAGGACCTCACCATAAAACCAGATTCACTAAATGTCATAAAGGAGAATGTGGGAAATGGCCTTGAATGCATTGGTACAGGAGACAAATTCCTGAATAGAACACCCATGATTCAGGCTCTAAGATCAGCAATTGATAAACGGGTCCTAATGAAACTGAAAAGCTTTTGTAAGGCAAAGAAGACTTTGAATATGACATAATGTTAGACTACAGATTACAAAAGGATCAAAATTTTTAAAGAACTCAAGAATATAGATACCAGCAACCCAAATAACCCAGAATGGCTAAGACCTTTGAGTATAGGGCATTTGTGATGATTCTATGATCAGTTATTCCTATTACTTTTCATATAGAAGGAAAATATCAAGACATATTAAGTAAATTGCAAGGATGGTTTAGAACTTAGGATAATGGTTAACTCACTCCTAAAAGACTGCAGAATGCAATGCCAAATATTTGATCACTTGGCCTTACAGAGAACTTTATTGGATTCTACAGTATGTCTCTTTTGTATCCTCAATAAAGTTTTATGAAACAACAACAACAACAATAACAGCAACGACAAAACCCTCAATAATGTAGAGCCAGGGGAACACTCCTACATTCCCAGTGGAACTGCAAACTTGTATAATCACTTTGGAAATCAATTTGGCAGTTGCTCAGAAAATTTGGAAGAGTTCTACCTCAAGACAAGGCTATACTACTTCCGGGGATATACTCAATAGATACTCCACCACCCCACAAAAACACTTGCTCTACTCTGTTCACAGCACCTTTATTCGTAATAGCCAGAAACTGGAGATAATCTAGGTGTCCCTCACCTAAAGAATGGATAAAGAAAATGTGGCACATCTACATGATGGAATACTATTCAGCTATTAAAAACAAAGACATCATGGATTTTTCAAGCAAATGAATAGAACTTGAGAATATTTTTCTTAGTGAGATAACCAAGTTCCAAAAGACATACATGGTATGTACTCATTTTTAATTGGATATAAGCCATAAAATTCAGGACACCCATGCTACAATCCACAGACCAGAAGAAGCTAAAAATGATGGAAGTTTCAAGTGAGGATGCTTGAATCTAACTTAGAAGGGGGAATAAAATTGTCATAAGAGGTAAGTGGAGGGAGGGAACTGTGTGGTAGAGGAGACGAGGAGCAAAATGAAGTGTTTCAACATGAGGTGTGGGGAAGGACAGGTAAGATGACTAGATGGCCACAAGAATAAATGGAAATCTGCAACTGACTGTGGTGGGCATATGGGGAACATCTCCAGGATGTGCCAGAGATCTAGAATAGGGAAGATACCCAAGGATCAATGGGGGTGAGCTTTGCTGTGACTCTTAGCATTCAGAATACGGGATCTGAAGAGGCCACATCCTGTAGGCAAGCAGAAGCCCCAGTGAGGAGAAAGAGACACCAATGTACCCATGAAAATTTCAAGCCAAAATTTATCTTGTATAAAAGAATGCAGGGATGGGGGATGGAGCAGAGAATGAGGGAATGGCTAGCCAATAACCAGACCAACCTGAGAACTATCTCATAGGCAAACACCAATCTCTGACACTATTAAAGATACCCTGTTATGCTTGTAGACAGGAGACTAGGATGACTATCTGAGAGGTGCTATCCAGCAGCTGATTCAGACAGATACAGACACCCACA
Source organism: Rattus norvegicus (assembly GCF_021556685.1). Taxonomy (NCBI): domain Eukaryota; kingdom Metazoa; phylum Chordata; class Mammalia; order Rodentia; family Muridae; genus Rattus; species Rattus norvegicus. The sequence goes on along the minus strand of NC_141548.1, from coordinate 62,336,732 downwards.
GCCAAACAGTGAATGGAGGTTGGGGACTCTTATGAAAGAATAGGAGAAATGATTGCAGCGCAAAGGAAATAGAAACTACACAGAAATATCAAAAGATAGCCTGGCCCTTGGGGCTCACAGAACTACCAACCAAAGAGCATACACAAGCTTGACCTAGGACTCCCTGCACATATGTAGCAGATATGGAGCTTGGTCTTCATGTGGGTCCAAAACAAGGGGACCAAGGGCTATCTCAAAAGCTATTGCCTATTTGTGGGATATGTTCTTCCAGCTGGACCACCTAGTCTGACCTCAGTGGGAATGCATACATCTAGCCCTGCAGTGACTTCATATGCCAGCATGTGGGGATACTGGGGGAGCACCCTCTCACAGGAGAAGGGGAAGGGGTGGGGAGAAGGACTGTGGGAGGGGTTGACTAGGAGGAGGCAGTGAGCAGAATATAAAATGAATAAATAATAAAAAAAGAAATATTAAATATGCTACAAGAATTTCTTTGTATTGAAAGAGCTGTATAATTTAATAGACATGGTTTCATACTTAGGATATTACTTAAATTTATCCCAGAGGATATTTTAGAACACAAGGAAGAAGAAAACCATGGTGAGCAAAAGAGTCTATAACAACACTCTACAGTTTAGTAATTAAAGATTTTCTAGTTATCAGGTCCAAGTTCCTATTGGATGGTGGACCAAGCATCATGCTGAACCTTGAAAAACCTTACCAGACTTTTGGAGCAGACACAGGGAAATCACATTTATAACTAGATCCAGACTTCCCATATTAATTAATCTGTATTAGGCAGATTATAATCTAAAGTGTAAATTTTCAAATAAAGGTGTTTTCCAGGCAGAACCGGAAAAATTAACCAAACATCAAAAATGTATTGATACTATATGGTAAAGACAAATAGTAGCTTTAGTCTTTTCAAAAAATAGTCTTTAAAAATGTTCCTTTTAAAACTAAGAAGTAACATGATATCTTCATCACTAAACAATTTTTTGAACCAAAATATTTGCCTTTTTCCCTTTTATTTTATTTTCTCAGAATTAATTAAAATAAAATTTCCATATTTGTTTAATAATTTTCCAGGAGTTATCATTTTTAACTTTACCAACTATAACCCTCTTAACAATTTCAAAATTTCAACACAATAAGGCATGCAATTGAAAATCTTGCCTAGCACATTTTTCTTTTAATATATATTGAAGAAGCCAAATTTTATGACCTAATTTGATTTTTTTCATGCTTTTGGTGACACAGTAATAGTCTCACAGGAGTTTTATCATGTTGAATTAGTTCAAACCGAAGAATATTAAATGTTAGGCATTGCAGAAACCATGCTTCAGATAAAACACACCTTTTTCAATAAAAGGATATGACCTCTCTGCCTAGTATGTTCACAGAGACAAATCATAGGCTTTGAGCATTACACCTTAAGGTCTTGAAGTCAAAAGCTCTATTTTTGTTCACTGATATGATTTAAAATAAAAGAGCACTTGAGTCTTCAATGACATTGTCACATGACATTACAGAGCCTTGGAAATCCAGAGATAGAAACCCATACCTCTTTGCAGCATAATATATTCGTATTAAGCATAGTACCCCAGAGTCTAGCCTCAAGGGCTGAGTATACTGTGACAGGATTTGGACCACAGTATGTAAACAGCAATGGCATTTGCAGAGGTATCAAAAGAACAGGTTTCTCTGAATGAGGCCAGAGAAGAGACACCAAGTCGCCAGGTGCCTCCAGAAGTAGCTACCCAGCTTTTGGTATTCTTATTTCTTATTTTTATGTGGCAGTTTATAATAAAATAGAGAATTGTTTTTTTCTAATTTCTGCAAATATAAACAAATTATCACCTATTCTTTTCAAAAATAAAGCAAGATCCATACCTTTTGTTACCTCAAGTCTTTGTTTTCTTCTATTTACATTTTAATTTTGATACTGCCATAAAATTATGGGTGGTATGAAATTGTATAGACACAAATTTAGTTGTGTATGACAGAGTGGTTTATTGATTTTTATAGGAGTGGAGTTCTTTCACTTTTTACTTTCTTTTTACTTTTATAAGTGTATGTATGTTAGTTGGGTGGTGGTGATAGCACACATCTTTATACCCTGCACTAGGGAGGCAGGGGCAGGCCTATAAGTTCAAGACCAGCCTAGTCTACAGAGCAAGTTCCAGGACAGCCAAGGCTACAGAGAATCCAGGTCTCAAACAAAACAAAGAAAACTCCCCCAAATAACAACAACAAAACCTGTATATTACAGTGGTTCTTTTTGTGAAATTTGTAGTGGAGAAGTGCTAAGAATTTTTGTATGATTTGGAGCTTATTTACTTCTAATTTGAATCACTGCTGTTGCAATGATTCAATACTTCATGGTAACGTTACAAGAAAGACACTCTTTCTAGATACTTATCGTATCCTTTTGTCCTGACATCATCTACTCCTGATATTCTTCCTCCATTGTAATTTATGTTTCTGTCTCTTTACATTTAGCTTTTAAATGATCTCTTACATTCCTGAACGTCTTTGATCTTATTTTATCAGATACACAGCATTGTTTTTGCTTTTTTATTGGATATTTTATGTAATTACATTTCAAATGTTATCCCCTTTCCCCCCTCCCCATCCCCATCCCCCTGCTTCTATAAGGATGATTCCACTCCCACCTACCACTCCCACCTCAACATCCTGGCATTCCCCTAAACTGGGGAAATGAGCCTTCATAGAACTTCTCCTCCTATTGATGCTGGACAATGCCATCCTTTGCTATATAAACAGCTGGAGCCGTAGGTCCCATGTGTACTCACTGGTTGGTGGTTTAGTTACTGGGAGCTCTGGGGGCTCTGGTTGGTTGATGTTATTGTTCTTCCTATGGGGTTGCCAACTCTTCTGCTCCTTCATATCCTCCTTCTTTCATTCTTGTGTGTGTTTCTTTAAAATTTGAGGGGCATCTACAAGAATTCTATATTGTTTTCTCTGCTCTGCCAGCTTCTAAACAGAAAGGAGGATTGGCTGTATGGGGGAATTTGTCCCACAAATACATCAAGAATTAAATAAAATATATAGCTACAAGGACAAATTTTACTATTTTCTAAAAGCAAAGAATAAACATCCTGTTGAGAAGTAGATAGAAAGCAGAGCTCCTCATCTTGCAGAAATGACACATCTGGATCTTTGTCTTTTGTTTGGTAATCATTTTGGTTTCTTTCAGAACTGATGATTGAACACAGCCTTTTACACATACCAGGGAAAATGTGTGAGCCTCTGTTTCTAAGATATTAGTATATCCACACTGTACTCAACGTTAGTAATGAAAACAAGTCTCTCAACAAAAAGGAGTCACTGAAAGACTGGGTACCATAATTCAACTCTGTAAATCCAAGCCAAGCACACACACACACACACACACACACACACACACACACACACACACACACAAACACAAAAACCACGAGAGAGGGGGAGGTGGAGAGGGAGAGGGAAAGAGAGAGGGAAGGAGGGAGAGACAGAGAGACAGAAAGGAGAAGAAAACCTGGATCTGGAAAATGCCATAAAAGATGATGTGTTGAATTCTTGGTTTCCAGCTAATAGCATAACTATGGAATGGATGGAAAAGATCAGGAGAGGGACATAGAGTGAATAAGCCACGGATACTCATGTAGACAGTAAGACCACCCACTAGCCCTTGTTCTTTCTTTTCCTCATCATATTGAGCAAATAGTCATCTCTACCAAATGTTCCTGCTCCCTTCACATTCAGCCCCACTAAAGATCCTAAGGATGCAGGAAAACTTCCTTTGATACATCCTAGAATGTCCCAGTGTAGGAAAGCTAAAGCAGTGAGGTTGGAGTGGATTGGTGCAGGGAACACCTTCATAGAAGCAGGAGAAGGAGAATAGGTTGTAGTTTAGCAGAGGGGAAACAAAGAGGGGTTGAGATATAAGTAAATAAAATAACTGATAAAAATTTTTAAAAAGAAAAAGAGAGAGAGGAAGTAAACAGATGTGGTGTGAGAGAAGAGGAGCCAGAATGATATGAATACACTACTAAAGTACTAAATTCTTAGGAGGAAACGGCAGAGACATTCTCTAGTCTGTGTTTGAATCTATGCATATTTTTATTGGCCTGTTTCTTTTAGCGTCTTGACCAATAAAATATGTTCGCATAAAAAAGAAAAAAAGACAAAGCCTAGAACACCAAGAGTCAAAATAAATCTTCTCATCTTTTGCTTCTCTTGTTTATTTTGACCATAGTAACCAGAATCTGACTAACACAGGATTGCTAAATACTGAGGACACTCTGAAAAATCAAAGCTCTTTAGGATTTTTCTAAGGGACAGTTAAGAGACAAATGATAAAAATTATTTTTGAAGGTGAAGTGCTAAGGAAGTGAGCAGATTTGGAGAAAGAGGAACACTCCTCCATTGTTGGTGGGATTGAAGACTGGTACAACCATTCTGGAAATCAGTCTGGAGGTTGAAAATTGGATATTGAACTACCTGAGGACCCAGTTATACCTCTCTTGGGCATATACCCAAAAGATGCCCCAACATATAAAAAAGACACGTGCTCCACTATGTTCATTGCAGCCTTATTTATAATAGCCAGAAGCTGGAAAGAACCCAGATGCCCTTCAACAGAGGAATGGATACAGAAAATGTGGTACATATACACAATGGAATATTACTCAGCTATCAAAAACAATGCCTTTATGAGATTCATAGACAAATGGTTGGAACTGGAAAATATCATCCTGAGTGAGGTAACCCAATCACAGAAAAACTCATATGGTATGCACTCATTGATAAGTGGCTATTAACCCAAATGCTTGAATTACCCTAGATGCCTAGAACAAATGAAACTCAAGACGGATGATCAAAATGTGAATGCTTCACTCCTTCTTTAAATGAGGAAAAAGAATACCCTTGGCAGGGAATAGAGAGGCAAAGATTAAAACAGAGATAGGAGGAACACCCATTCAGAGCCTGCCTCACATGTGGCCCATACATATACAGGCACCCAATTATACAAGATGGATGAAGCAAAGAAGTGCAGGCTGACAGGAGCCGGATGTAGATCTCTCCTGAGAGACACAGCAAGAATACAGCAAATACAGAGGCGAATGCCAGCAGCAAACCACTGAACTGAGAATAGGACCCCTGTTGAAGGAATCAGAGAAAGAACTGGAAGAGCTTGAAGGGGTTCGAGACCCCTTATGAACAACAATGCCAAGCAACCAGAGCTTCCAGGGACTAAGCCACTACCTAAAGACTATACATGGACTGACCCTGGACTCTGACCCCATAGGTAGCAATGAATATCCTAGTAAGAGCACCAGTGGAAGGGGAAGCCCTTGGCCCTGTTAAGACTGAACCCCTAGTGAACGTGATTGTTGGGGGGAGGGCGGCCTTGGGGGGAGGATGGGGAGGGGAACACCCATAAAGAAGGGGAGGGGGAGGAATTAGGGGGATGTTTGCCCAGAAACTGGGAAAGGGAATAACACTCGAAATGTAAATAAGAAATACTCAAGTTAATAAAAAAAAAAAAGAAGAAGAAGAAGCCATGGAATTTCAAACCTAGTATAGAAATTAAGTCTAAGTTCCTATCACAAAGAAAATCCAAAAATGTAGTACTATAAATTCCAAAGTGATCCATGCTAGCAAAACAATCCTGCCGTGTGCCGACCTAGAATCGCCATCTAGGATCTCATGGCTGCTGCTGATTACTGGTGCTTGTGAGGCCCTGGTTCCAGGAGTCACTTTCCCATTCTACCACACACAAGGGACTGAAACTTCCCTCGGAAATAAAATCTTAAGTGGCCTTGATCATTCTAGTTTGCTACTTTATTAGCTATGGAGTTGCTCTAAATGCTGAACTCTTATGCTGCCTTTGCTGAGCTTAGCTGTCTTTCTGTCATTATGGCGGTGGTTATCGATCCTCCGGCTCTATAAAATACTCTGTTTGGAAAGCAATCCTTTGAACCAGATTTTACAGCAGAGGATGCCTTCACTCAGGTGAGAAGTCTTTAAAGAGGGCTTTTGAGAACCATGTAAATGTATATTTGTACCTCATAATAGCTCATAAGCAGTCATTTCTTCCAGGCTGAGGGACTCCAAGGACTTCTGCTTTTTTTTTTTCCCAATTTCTATTTATAACCTCGCCAATTTTAAAGAACACATTTATGAGGTATAATACTTAGTAAGAATAGTATGATATAAATAATGCCTGCAAAAAGGCTACCATTTTCTAAATCTTTCGCTTTTGAACTATGCACAGGTATCTCTTTACCATGCATGTATCCTGCCTTCCAAATTACCAGAGGCAGCACTGCTTTCATAATATCTGTATAGCAGAACATGAATTGCTGGTTCTCCAATCGCTATATTTCTTTCTTTCTTAATAGATCATTTGTCTTTTATGGCAATGCTATATATTTTAGCTATACCATTAGATCCCACATTCAGGATTAAAATCAACTTTTGTGTGGTAAGAATGAATGCGTAAGATGCATAGTACATAAATAGACGGTGTAAAAATGGTTTATTTCTCTTGTGACATGAGAGTACTTTCAGATTGCAAATTCCTGTAGTCTCATAGTAACTGGAGTTAGAGTCTTATAAACCTTCTTTTCCACCATTTCCTAAAGCACTGTTGACATTGAACTTGGGAAATGATACTGTTTAGCTTGAAGATGCATCAAAGGACAGTATCTAAAATATATTCCACTTTTTATTGCATCCTATAGTCTGAGACATATTTACTTATGTGGTTCCTCCTAACTGAACCAGAAATATCCTGCCCATAGCTCAGTATTTATGTTCTGGTTTAGAGTTATACCCGGACAATGAAAGATAAAATGGGATAATGGATATCAGAGACAAATTTTATCTCCATCTGAAATATAAGGAATTAGAATTAAATATTCTTCAAATATTGAAATATATGAAAGAAGATGTAGGCTGTATTACACAAAACTAAGGGACACTACTAGCAGATATTTAAGAGTGGAAAAGATCAATGTATAACATTTGATATGAGACAAACATCAAGATTTTTATCTGCAATTTCTTTGCACTAAAGTTTTAGTTAAAAATTATATAGAAGGCTTAGGTGTATAAATTTTAGATTTTTAAATTAAAAAATTCAATGGAGAAATTAAACAAATGTAATGATCAATTCTAAGAAATGTTGAATATTAAAGGACATTGATTTATGTGTTTTACTTGTCTTAACTCTATAGGCATGTGGTAGATCACAAAAGAGATTATTGAACTAAAATCACGTAGGCTATTATACTGAGAATGGACGAGCTGCAGAATTGTTAAAAGAATGGTGACATGGAAAGTAAAGATGGAAACATTTCTTCTTAGAGTGGTTCTAAAAAAATGATTCTAGAAAGACTAGAGTAAGATCATATTTTTAAAAGATCACTGCTAGATTGATTAAAGGAATGGCAACTCAACCCAGCAGGACGTTGACTATTGCACCTGTAGAAGCAGCACAGTTTACATTTCCATGGCGCTTTCATGTGTGTATGAATTCAAAATTCACTATAGCTGAAAAAAGATTTTAAAATATCCATTTCCCTATCCATTCATATATTATTTATTTAATATTTGCAAGCACACTGCTGGCTTCTTTCCCAAGCATATCCATCCCTACCTCTTCAATGTAATATCTGCATCTCATTTAATGTCTTAAATATATTTATTGATCTTTAGATTAATTTTTCTATCTTGGGTTATTGCTGTTAACATCTGTTCTATAACACTAGCTTTTCTGTTTTTTCAACACTGTTCCCTTCCACCTTGCACCCACTCTTTATTAGATACTTCTAATTACGAGTGTCCACGAGGCTTATTTGAGGTAGGGTTTTATAAAGTCCCATTAATTTTACATAAACATCATAGATCCTCAATGGCTTGGATTTTATAATTCTAATATACCTTAAATGAACAAACATAGCACTGTCTCTAGGGAAAATAACTCCAATGCTACTTATGTCTAATCAATGTGAAAATATCTGGAGGTTTAATGGCTCCAGACTAACTGCCACATGAGAATAGTTAACCTCCCAACTTGTATTGCCACTTAAAGGAAGTGATTGATATTAAAATGCAGGAATTGGCAGGCTGTACATGGACTTATGAGGAAATTACATCCCTTGAAGGTAACATTCACCTTTTAGTCAAAACCCAGTGTTAGTGTTAATTCTTTCTTCTCCCCTGCCCTTCCCCTATGCTTTATCTGTCTGGCTCCCCTTCAAACTCTCACTGTCTCCGAGGGAGCGAGCGTTCCCAAATCTGACATTCACTCCTCTCTTCTGTTTCTTCCTTGCCAATTTCAACTACTTTTAGTATTTCAACTGTCACTTTTCTTTCATGCAAATGATTGCCAAATATACATCTCTAGTCGTAATTTCATCACTGAGATCTTGGTGTGATTTTGCAACTCTTACAAAAAAGAATTTGGTATACTTAATCCAATTAACATTTAGCCCATTGTGTCAGAAAAAAAATAAAAAGCACACTGCTTCTCTTCCTCAGAAATAACACAGAATTGCTTCGCGTTCTGCCTTTTCATTCAGGGCTCGTATTTCTCTGTTAGTCAGTTATGAATCATCCAATCATTTATCAAACTTATGTAAAATAAAGCTCAAGTGGGTAGTAGAGATAAAACATCCTGACAAAATAGTTACCTTCCTTTTACCATTACGAAATCCCTGCAACAATTAACTCATTAAGAAAAGAGGTTAGTCTCACCCACAGCTATGGCAAACAGCATAGATCAAGTAAACTGACTGCTTTGAGTCTGCAGCAAACATACTATATGGCAATGGTACAGAGAATATAACAGAGTAAAGTTTCCAATGCACAGTCAGAAAGCAGAAGAGAGGCCAGGATCCACAATCTCCTTAGACAGCTCATCTCCAGACCACTAAGAACTTTCCAAAGGGCACCCCTTCTTGGCTCTCCCCAGCATCACCCAATAGCACACTCATGGGAGCAAACACAGTGACTTCTGGTAAATATTCACGATGCAAGCTCTGCACTGACCTTTGCATCTCTTTAACAGTAGCTTGCATAATTTCAGATCTTGTATGTGTGGGTCTGTGTGTGCTTATCCAACCCTACACTGCATATTAATAAGCAGTGTGTCCTTATGGAAGCTATGGAGTGAGCTGAGGGCTTGGTCAAGAAGTCTTTATTATGGAGACTGTTTCAGGAGCTCTAGAGGACCTAAAATACTGTGATTTCAGCAGATGAGAGTTAGCACAGGGTTCCAAAATGAGAAAGAATTTTTTTTCTTATGTTCTGAGATCGGTGACAACAAAGAACAGTTTGAAATACAGTGGGAAGTTTGGCATATTCTAAGCCTCAAGGGTAGAATTTGGATTCAGTTCTAATGCCAAATGAAAGCTGCCCTACAGAGGTAAATTTGTGAATTGCAATCACCTAGAGCTTGGTAATTAGTGAAATGGTCTAATGATATATTTTAGAGGTGGAATAATTTTTAGAATGAAGGCCTAGTGTCATAGTGTAGACTATTCTAGAAAACAAGTTAAAAAACAACCACTGATTCTCAGTGGAAGAAGATAAGAAGAGACTGTCTCTAAAGAAAAGAGGACATTAAAGCTAAGATCATGGTTCTCTGGTTTGTCAAACTGAGGGGTACCCATTCAACCTGGTACAACCTTTCAAGGCAAAGAGTGAGCAAACTTTCTTCTGAACTCAACTTACAGGGGAGTCTTCCTAAAAACATTTCTTTATTTTATTCCAAATATATGCAATTAGAATAGTTTAATCATCCTATAAAATTGAGTTATGAGGTTCACCTTACAGGGGAATCTTCCTAAAAACATTTCTTTACTGTATTTCAAACTTAGGCAATTAGAATAATTTAATCTTCCTATGAAATTGAGTTATGGAGTTGGCCAGATATTTCATGAGGTAAACGGACTTAAAGCATTCAAGAAAAACTAAGTTCCTAGAACCCACTTAAAGGTGAAGGAAAGATCTGATTTCATAAAGTAGCCCCTTATCTCCATTTGTGTGCTGTAACATGCACATGCATCCCCATTCTACATAAGCAGACATCTCACAGACGGAGACATAGAAACACACGCAGATAGACGATAGGTAGATGATAGATAAATAGATAGATAGATAGATAGATAGATAGATAGATAGATAGATACATACATACATACATACATACATACATACATAGATACATAGATACATAGATACATAGATACATAGATACATAGATACATAGATACATAGATACATAGATAGGTTTAGAAAAAACACAAACACAAATGTCCTTAGCACTTACTTGTCACTGATGCTACAACTCAAGGTCAAGGGGTATGTGGACATGTCTATGGTTGCTTAATCTCTAGATGGGATGAGTAGGAATACTTCTATATTATCTGTGGGTAGTGATTGCTTATTTATATGTGTTATGGTTTCAGTTTATTTCCCCTTAATGATAAACTATATCCATAACTTATTACTGTCTTTGTTAGCCTGCTTAAGGAAATATATTTTTATTGAAAAATGAAATAAAAACACAATTCAAGTTTCATTTGATATGAACGAAGCTTTATTTTAGTTGTATAAATAAGAGGATAAATCAATCAGTGTCATTAGTGAAAAATCCCTTCCAAAATAGCTGTGAGAAATGTGAGAAATGGCACATTAGTAGAATTGTAGCATACTTCGTAAATACGGACACAGCTACTGGATGAAAACTCTACTCATTTTCTTAGAAAAAAATATTGCCAGCTGTGGTATGGTGCTACATGTCTTCAATCCCAGCACTTGGGAAAGAGAGGTGGGCCTATCTCTGTGAGTTTGAGGCCAGTCTGGTCTCCAGAGTGAGTTCAGGACAGTTAGATCTACCGAAAGAAAGTGTGTCTCAAAAAATGATTTTTGTGTTCTTCTCTGGGCTAGATATTTGGGTGGAGACTTGTATACTTGCCTTTACTAGCATAAGTAGTGATGGACCAGGGCCTAGTATTTCCATATTCTTACTATTAGACTTGAGAACTGAAAATTAATATTTACAAATTCATAGAAGAAGCAGAAAAACTTTATTCAGAACAAAGAGATATGAAAGACTATAGAGAAGCAGTTCTTAATATGTGGGCCATGACCCCTTTGAGGTCAAAAGACATTTTCAGAAGCCACCTAAGACCACCAGAAAACACATTGCTATAAAGAGATAAACACCGATGTCTGACACCAGGAGGTAGAACACTCCAAGATGCTGGGATATGGCCTCGGTTCTGTATTCATAGAGTCTAGATGGAGGAGAGGCTGGTTACTAAGGACCACAGTTTGAGTGGTTCTTTGTTTTGTTTTCATTTTATCTACAGTGTATTTTACTTTCCATAATGAATCTTATTTTAATTAGATGCAGGCCCATTTATGCATAGGTATGTTTGTAAGTAAGAGGTTATTCATAAGAATTCACCTAAATGACCCTGTTTACAATACTAAGCATACATTCAAAACCAGTTCAGTTAAAATGGACCTATTCAAATTTAGGTGTATTGAGAATATACTTGAAGAGAAACTATGTTGTGTTGTTTCTAAGTGTAGCAAAATATATAGTGTTGTTCAAAGAAGAGAGTAAATGTAAGCCAATACAGCAGGTGGGTTGAGGGGTTGCAAAGTTCCTAAGGGCATTGTTTGGGAAAGGGTGCTTATGGATAGTATATGCAGGTGTTGGAACTGGGCTGTCAAGTGCATTACAGAAAAGGGGACATTCATAATACAATCCAAAGAGGGTCTCAGTCTAAACTACCTCTTACATTTGTCTGACTGGTGATTTTTATAGCACAAAAATGGCTTGTTCTTTACCTACATGACAGGTTATTTTGATCTACACTCCTTCTCTGATTCTGAATATGTGGTAGGTTGGTTAAGATTGCCTCCACATGACCTCAGGGAGTCAGGAGATTTTAGGAACTATCTTTGCTGAGTATTGTGTAACAGAATTTGCAAAATATGAATGGAACTCATACAATTCCACTGAACTATTATGTCTTCCCATTTAATCCCAAGATAATAGTGCAATAAAGAAGAAATAAGCTATTTTGGTGGCAGCTATTGCTGAAATACTGGTTTTCTAATTCAGGATACCCGTCTCAGAGGCCCAGGAACTTTGCTGTACTGTTTGCTATTCCAGAAAATAATTGCTCAATATGCTAAAAGAGCGAAATCAAATTACCTAAACAATAGTCAGAATGTTACATACAGCGTTAGATTCTGTTTACTTTAATGTATGAAACTGTGTCTGTTCATGCTGCTGGAAACAATACACTATAGAGGAGAAATTTTATTACAACACAGTATTTAGATATGAATTCTGATTATAATTACCTGGAGCTTATACGTAACCATTAATTTACCCTGTAAATCTAAAAATAAGAAGTTAGGCCAGAGGCAAGTGAAATCTGCTGGGTCATAAGGTAAGAATGCCTTCTTTCTCATTTATAATTCTTGTCATTCTAGAGTGGTAAAATCAGGATTCCTGGTGATGGAATCAAAGTAGAGTAAGCTTATCAACTGAGCTGCATCTAAAGCCTATGTAATATCAAGAGATTTATAAACCACATCAAAATAAGGTAAAGAACTGTGTGAGAAAATGACCAATTCTTTTGTTCACCTGTGACTGTATCAAAACTACAGATAGTCATGAAATAGGGAAATGTAATAACAGCTTTGAACTCCTTACTGTAAGTAATGTTTTTGAATGAGAAATGTAGAGCTGGCATGCCATATTCTCCCTTCATCTGAATCACTATGGCAACAGCTTAGTCTAACGATACTAAGGTACATAAATGCAATGTCATACATTATTGTTATGGGCATTATATAAGCAGTAGGGAATGAGAAATGAGGCTTTTCTTTCAATGTGCTTTGTTTTTCTAACACTAACCGAAGACAGAGGGAAAATTAAGCTTGGATAATTATGACCACAGCTAAATTCATTTTTGGAGATCATCTAGGGGTATATGGCAATCCCCACCTGCCAGCAAAAAGTTTAAAAGCTTGTCAAACATGTCTGAACGGTGGCCGATCTAATCACAACTAAGAAATAACCGTCCGGTGTGAAAAACATTAGTATGATCACCGTTGGCAACACAGATGACCTAACCACATCCATCTTGACAGGTTACCATCATGGCTGTAGCTCTGAGCAACCATGGCCTCTTATCTCCACATAGGTTCACAACACACTTGAAATAATCGAAACCAAGACATGCATACCTGGAAATGTAATAGCAAACCCTAGAACTCTCAATAGAGTCTACATCTACACGTAGGGATTGAAGTCCCTTTTGTCCTGAATACTATGTATCTCTCTCTCTCTCTCCTCTCTTTCTCTCTCTCTCTCTCTCTCTCTCTCTCTCTCTCTCTCTCTCTCTCTCCCCTCTCTCTCTCTGTCTCTCTCTCTCTCTCTCTCTCTCTCTCTCTCTCTCTCTCCTAACTCTATTCATTTACTCTGACATTGCAGCTACCTGGACCTCACTTATGGAAGTTGACAAAAGCTGCACCTTGTATTGAGTTTTACTCCTCCACCTATTGTCACAGGGTTCCCTCCATTTCAACGCTGCTTCACTGTGTTGAGTTTGCTCAGAGCCGTCACTAACTAAAGAGAACTTGATCTTGATTTTGTTTTGCATTTACTATACCAAACAACAACAATGACAAAACAAGGGAACTTAGAAAAGGTAATTGACAATTAATAGAATTTTATAAGACTCATAGGGCCATACCCTGTGACAAATTTCTTGCTGTATCACATGATAGAAGGCTTCTCATGCAATTGGTGTGCAAGGTGCTAAAACTGTCTTCTATAAAAATCCTATGGTAATTATAATAGCACTAACTACTGAAGAGTCCATCCTTAGAACCTAGTGACTTTTGAACAATGCATTTCTCAACACTATCGTAGCCCACAATGTTTACCAGGACAAGAATGGTGTAGGACAAGTCCAAATCACAGGAGTAAGTCTAGCCACTTTTTGGAGAACATCTTATGTATTTAGGAGACCAAATAGCTCAACATTTCACAATATGATAGTATATAGTTTGGAGAGGTTACAGTACATGTTGACTCTACATTACTAGTTCAATACTGTGTTCACAATGTAGTTAACTTTATACTGTTTGTGAAATTATCTTTTAAGTTTGGGCATAATGCTCACATTTGAGAAGTATGATATCCAATCACAGTTCTTCATGGTAGTTGTAAAATGTACTCATCATAATTGGTAGTTCTATTTCATTTCCTTGTAAAACAAGTGTGATAAAATGTATTATTAAGCATATATTAATATTTTACTTGTTTTCCTATTAATTTGGAACGGCTGGAACACACTTGCAGATGTGGTTAAGTATTGACTGATATTTTTTAAACAAACACACACATGTACCTTAGAATCTTCAGAGACAAAGAATGAAACATTGTGGCTATCACTCGTTTGTCCTTCTATTGTAAACCTCACTAACAGGAATCTGAGAATTATTTTCATTGTATGAAAGAGGAAGTTGAGTTGAAAAGAACAATGAGTGTTTTTATGATATAACAGTGTAGAAGGCAGAAAATATCTGAAGGAAATTGATAACGTAATTTATATTCAGTCATTGCTCTTTAGCTGCTAGAGCACTTGAGTGAAAATTTCCCCTAAGTCCTATTTTGCTTCAAGAGGTGAAATGAAACATTCTACAATGCTCAGATAGATTTGTATTTATTTCCCAGATGGAAAGTGAGACCAATGCCTAACAAGGATATTTAGTTTATGAAACAAAGACGAAAAGCAAATAATTCATAATATACAGAATAAAACAAAAATAAAAATAATAATAGATATATTTACTGTTATAAGATTCTGAAATTATATTGACAGTGAGTTAAAATTGGATGAATAGGTATAAGATAAATAATATAAGATATATATTCAAAAATTAACTTACAGATTTCAATTAACTGAAGTAGGTTAAAGAAAATATAGTCAAAATTTTTAAGCGTTTAAATTTTATAGATGATTTGAAACTTTAGATTATTTTGCCTATATTTTTAATAAACATTTCTGGTATTTATATATCACTCTTGTTCAAAACAAAAGATCTTTGGAGAGAGTAGAAGTTAGATAGACTCCTAATAAGCAAGCAGGTAGGTAGAGGGATCATGGTTAAGTAATGAAGGTGACAAATTTCCAAGGTGGCCAGGTTCTTCCTCCCTCTACTGACTTCAGACAAAAACATGTCAGGTTTTTAACAAAGGCTCGGTAATTTTGGGTCTCCTACCAACAGATACAGGATAAAAAGTTCAAGATCTTATCAGGACAGGTAAGAAAACTGCTATGGACCAATCTAGCATACCATCTTTCTGAATTTGAATAACCTCATTCATGCACTGAGGATGATCTTTTTTCAAGTTGTGTCCATTTACCTGTAATTTCATGATTTCATCATTTTTAATGACTGAGTAATACTCCATTGATATACACAAATCTATTAAAATAAATCCTGATTGTTTCTAAATTTAAAATATTAAGAACAGTCTACAAGTGACCGTGGTGGAATGGAGTAATCCTTGGGTAAATGCCCAAGCATGGTACAACTGGGTCTTGAAATAAACTGATTTCCACCTTCTTGAGGAACTTTCACAGTGATTTGCAGATACAAGTTTTCACCACCATCAACATTGGAGGAGTGTTTCCTCTACTCCAGCATGAGCTGTCATTTGTTTAATTGATCTTAGTCATTCTGACATATGTAAAATGAAATATTTGATTTCTATACCCATTTTGACTAAGTATGCCTAACATGTCTTTAAATAAATCTCAGTTTTTGAAAATTCCCTGTTTACGGTTATGCCACAAATTTTAATTGGGTTATTTGTTTTATTGATGTTTATTATTTTAATTCTTTATATATTTTGGATATTAACCTTTTATCAGATATGTAGTTGGTAAACATTTCCCATTCTATGGGCTACCACTTGAACCAAAAGGCAAACCAAGTAGTTAACATTAAAAAGTAGAGGAATAAAATGAAATCTAGAGATTTGGTAATATAAACTTCTGTTCTTCAGTTAAAAAGATGGTGATCTGTTCTCTAAAAGTCATTGTCAGAAGGACAAAGCAGCTGCCCATAGATTGGGAAATGATCTTCACCAAGCCTACATTAGATAGAGGGCCAATATCCAAAATTTAGAAAGAAATAAACACCAACAACCTGTTTGCAGACACCAAACCTGGCGCTGTTGCTGTTGCTAAAAGGCACTTCCTGACAGGAACCTGGTATCTATACTCCTTGGGTGGTTCAGTCAGCAACTGACCAATCCAGACGTGGATTCTTGGAGCCAACTATCCAACTGAGCTCAAGGACCCTAGTTGGGTAGCTGGTAGAAGGACTGGAGGGTCTGAGGGCTATTACAATACCATAGAAAGAAAAATTCAGCTGCCCACACCACCTAGTGCTCTCAGGAACTAGACCACCAACTAAGGAGTTTACAAGGAGGGAATCCATGGCTCCAAACACATAGGTAGCAGAGAATGGCTTTATTTGACATCAATCAGAGGGAGCCCCTTGGTCCTGTGAAGGTTTCATCAAACCCCTATGATGTTCCAGCATAGGGGGATCCTGGAGGGGTGGGGGTGAGAGAGGGTGAGTGGGTCAGGGAGCACCTTCATAGAGGCAAAGGGGAGGGAGGAGAGGGACGTTGTCAGATAGGGGCTTGTGGAATGGTAACCTGGAAATGGGATATCATTTGAAATGTAAATGAATGGAATGATTAATAAAAATAAGTAAAATACTTGAAAAATGGGTACAGAACTAAACAGAATTCTTAGCACAGGGATCTCAAATGGCCAAGAAGCACTTAAAAAATGTTCAAAGTCTTTCATAATCATGGAAATGCAAATCAAAACAACTAGGCGACTCCATCTTATAGAGTGGCTAAGATTAAAAACTCAAGACATAGCACATGCTGGCAAGGATGTGGAGCAAAGGGAATACTACTTCATTGCTGATGGGAGTGCCAACTTGTATAACATGTTGGAAATTAATTTGGCATTATCTCAGAAAATTGGGAACAGTTCTACCTCAACACCTAGCTGTACCACTCCTGAGAATATACCAAAAAGATACTCCAACATCCCACAAAGACACTTGTTTCACTATGTTCATAGCAGCTTTATTCGAAATAGCCAGAAACTGATAACAACCCAGATGTCCCTCAACTGCAAAATGGATAAGGAAAATGTAGTACATCTACACAATGGAATACTATTCAGCTATTAAAACCCAAGTTAGGTAACCCAGTCCCAAAAGGACATACATGGTGTGTACTCACTTATAAAGGGAGATAGACCATAAAATCCAGGTACCATGCTACAGTCCACAGATCCAAAGAAGCTAAACAAGAAGGAAGGCCCAAGATAGGAAGCTTGAATCTCCCTTAGAAAAGGGAATCAAAGGCATCAGAGGCAGATGGAGGGAGGGAACTAGAAGGGAGAGGAAATGGAGAGGGGAATAGGGGATTCAGGATCAGGTGTGGGGAAGGACAGGAAAGATGGTCAGATAGCCACAAGAATGAATACAAATCTGCAACTGACAGGGATGAGGAGTTGGGGGTTATCGCCAGGAGGAGACAGAGATCTGAGATAAGCGAAGTACCCAAGAATCAATGGGCGTGACCTTAGCTGAAACTCACTAAATTGGAGAAATGGAACCTGAGGAGGCCACCTCCTATAGCCAGGTAGGAAACCCAGTATAGCAATAGAGAAATCAACCTACCCACAAAACTTTCAACCCCGAATGTATCCTGTCTACAGGAAATGCAGGGAGAGGGCATGGAACAGAAACTGAGGGATTAACCAACCAATAACTGGTCAGCCTTGAGATCCACCCCATGGGCAAACACCCATTACCGTACACTATTAATGACACTCTGTTATGGTTGAAGATAGGAGCATGTCCTCTGTGAGGATCCACCTAGCAGCGGACTCAGACAGATACAGACATCCACAGCCAAACAGTGGATGGAAGTTGAGGACTCTTATGGAAGAATAGGAGGAAGGATTGCAGGGCTTGAAGGGCATAGGAACTCCACAGGAAGACCAACAGAGTCAACTGTCATGGACCTTTGGGATTCTCAGAGTCTGAAGTACCAACGAAAGAACACACACGGGATAGACCTAGGTCTCCTCTCTCATATGTAGCAGATGTGGAACTTGGCCTGCATGTTGTTACCAAATAACTAGAAAGGGAGCTATCCCAAAAGCTGCTGCCTGTATGCGGAATATTTTCTTCTATCTGGGCTGCCATATCTGGACTCAGTGGGAGAGGAAGCACCTAGCCTATCAGAGAATTGTAGTGCAGGGGTGCAGGGTTCTCAGGGAGTCCCCTTCCGTTCAAAGGAGAAGGAGAGAAGAGGATTGTGGGAGTGAGTGACTGGGACAGGAACAGTGAGCAGGATGTAAAGTGAATAAGTTAAAAAAATTAATTTAATAAATAAATACTATAAATTGAGGGTGAATTTGACTGGAAACCAATATTTGATTTAGCAATAAACAATTTCAAGAGGTCTACAATACATATACTTAAAAAATAAGAAGAATTGGTGTTTCGATTAAATATTTAAACTGTTGTTATAATGACAAATGTGGAATTTTAATAAAGAAATAGAAATTATAACAGGAAATGTAATAGAACTTCAACAAATGAAACCAAACTGGCAAAATTAAAATTTACACCATGTGAGCTCAATGATAAAGAGGTTGAAGAAAAGGGACAATGATCCCTGACAGCCACTCACTTTGTTGAACACAAAGAAAAATACCGAAGCTTTGACATAATAACAATAACAAAAAATCCCATATTGAACCCTTATGTAATGCACATGTTCACAGACAATAAAGACATTTAAAGCAGCATCTTCGAATCCTAGATTGATCATTTACTTTGGATTTTGCAGTTCTTGTATTTCAAATTATTGGCATTTTATTATGGCCTGATATTAAAGATTTTACAAAAATACAATGTTAACTTAAAAGTACAGTGACACTAGTCTTTCACATTTACTTATAACGGCCAACTGAATTTCTGTTTATAGAATTGTAAGCATCTTGTTTCCCCAAAGATAATACTTTCCTATTATTTTAAGAATTTCATCATTACCAGCCTATAACAGCATAGTTAAAGTAGTCAGAAAATCGAATACCTGTCTATTTTTTTCTTCTGCGTCTTGACTTGTCTGCCCCATAACTTTGTCTAACGAAACACATCCAAAATAAATTCCACATTCTTCTTCCTAAGCTTAGTGCTATGGGAAAGGTCTTCCCAACCCTTCCTGGTTTACAAATGGCATCATGATCAATGCAGTTGCACAGCACAGACCTTGTAGGACCTCATAGGACTGTGTCATACTTTCCTTTCTCCGTTTCCAACCAATCACTATGTTCTGGAAAATGAACCTTTTGTATTGCACTCTTACATGTTCTCAGTGTCCCATTTTCTTTTTTCAGTCCCCCATTATCGTTCATCTGGATTAAAGGAGCAGCTTCAAAGAGAGTTTCAATCACTCTTCCACAATATAATTGGATTCATTTGCTATTTATTTATTTATTTATTTATTTATTATTTTGGGTGTGGTATATTATATATATATACATATATATATTGATATCATTATGGAGGTGAAGGCAGGTACAGGATAGAACAAGGCCTGTCATTGGACGAGAAGAAAGGATAGGCAGAAGAAAAGTTATAGAGAGGCAGAGGAGGCCAGAGCAACGGGAGGCAGCAGAGAGAACATGGCAGTAGATGTTAAGATTCCCCTTTGCACATATTACAGGTTGTTATGACTGTTCTTAAGGGATGGATGTGTACAGGATTTTGTGTTGTCTAGATGAGCAAATTATATCTTATCTAGGTGGATGGTTTATATCCTTATCAATTGGTTGTAAGTTTATTGTGTGGATGTATTGTGGATTGAGAATTTAACATGCAAATCTGATTGTTACACTATACTTTGTTGAGTCTTGATTTTACCGGGTGGCTGGAACCAGAGAGTTATCAGAGAGCCGAAGGGAGAAATACTAATCTGTGATGAATTAGTGCTAGTTACAATGGCCCTTAGAGCCAGAACTAGCGACCTCCAAGGTATGTGCAGGAACCGGTTCTGCCACTTACTTATTTTTACTCTGTGTGTGTGTGTGTGTGTGTGTGTGTTTGTGTGTGTGTGTGTGTGTGTGTGTGTGTGTGTTTCTGCTTGGCCAGGTGTGCATGCTTGTACACAGACGTGAAGGAAAAGGATTCCTGGGGTCCTGCTCTATAATGCTCCCCTTCATTCCCTTCAAGGAGAGGTTCTAAGTGGAGCTGGGCTGGCAGCCAGCAATCCCCAGTAATCCTCATGTCTTTCCCCATGCCCTGCAGAGTGGAGCTACAGAAGAGTGTGGCCATGAACAGATAGTTACATGGGCTATTGAGTATTTAAAAATCAGGTGATCATACAAATCAGCAAAGGCTCTTACCCACTGGGACATCTCTCCAACCCTATCATCACCATGTAAGAACCATGCAGACTCTTATTTCTCTCCGTTAACATAGGCACCTGCCTTCAGCTGACTTAAGGCCATTCCGACGACAGAGTCACCTTGCTCTGTGACCACTCATTGCATGACTCTGCCTCCATCCTTGCAGCTCCTCCTGCAGAATGACACTCCGTGCCATTCCTCCTTTGATCACACCACCTTCCTCCAGCTGTCCTTCATCTCTCAGGTGAGGTGTTACTTTCTTGGTGACATTTTCCCAGGCTTATCTCCCATCTCTGTTCTGTGATCTCTTATTACCACTTGTCTTTCCTCTGGAGTGCTTTTTCAAGTGTGCTTAAATAATTAATTGAATAATTTATTGTGTAATGTCTGTTTCTCCTACTAAAATGTGTGCTTCAGGGATCTTAAGAACAACTTCCACGTTTCCCTTCCTGTGTAATTTAGAGGTGCTGTTAGCTGGGGAGAAGTTGATGAGAGGTTTTACTTCAAAGTGGAGATTAGTTAGAAAGTGTTTGTCCTCAAGAGCTTTAGTTCAGGGGCATGATTCTTGTTTGGTGCTCTGTTTAAAACCAGAGGCCTGGTACCTAGGCTGTGAATAATTTTTTATGGGTTTGATAAGACAAAGAACATAACTTAAAATCTATGTATGGCAGACATACATAGAATGCAATTAGTATTGAAAATAGAATCCATATTTTGCATAGTAAGCATATACCAAAACTGAAACTTTTGTTATATTAAGAATTTCCAAACATTCCTCACTGATTATAACTTCTTATTATTATTCTTGTTGTTGTTGTTGTTCTTCTTCTTCCTATTATTATTATTATTATCATCATCATTATTATTATCTGTGGTTGTTTTAAAATCATGCATTATATTACGACAGGTTATTTTGTACCCTGATGCTATCTTCTGTCTGTATCATCTCATGTACAGATTATCATGGATTAGTATTCAGCAGTTAATGGAATGATACATTTACATTTTCTTTAGAAAAATCTAGACTAACATACCTATGTGTGTTCATCAGTAAATATGTGAATGAGAGAGAGAGAAAGAAAGAAGGAAGAGAGATAGTTTTTAATTTAGGTCCACCATGTACTTAGATTTGGAATATATTTATTAAACTGTCAATATCTTCTATGGAGTTATATTAACATAGAGGCCACAGACAAATTGCAAATGATTCATTGAATATAGGTGGAAAGAAAATTAAAACATTATATTGTTAGGCTGAGAATAAATAATTTAATATTCAAAATTGTGTTCATACAGCAACAAAAGGTTTGCTTGACCCTCCATTTTATACTTCTGCTCTAATTTAAAGTTAAAATATTCTAATTCCAAAATGAAAATGAAAATCCTATATGACACACTGGAATTTCTGCATTACTCGTTTGTATGCAGTTCAATCTATCTTAACTGAATCTAGGCAATATATTTTGACTTCAAGCCACAGAGAGAGTGCTTATTGGCATAACTACAAACTTTAAATTTCAATTCCCTACGGGATATTTAAACTCCCTGGTTAATGAAGGAATAACACCTATTAGTGTAGAGCCTAATGCTTCCAACTAATAATATTGACTGCTGCTTCAGATTAGAGAATATAAAAACAGCTAAATTAATCACCAATACCATTTCTACCGAGAAGCAAGAAAACATGCTTACCATATCCCGGGAGTATATTCTAGGGATGTGAGCAGAAGCATAAATTCAGAACTATTATATCTTCCTCCTGGTAAAATGCCTCAGCTACTTAATTTTTATCTGGGCAATGATGCAAAACTAAGGCATTGGTCAGCTCCAGTGCTTACAGAACCAGTGCAGAAGAAATCTTTATTTCATGTACCTGGGCCTCGCCTCAGAATTTTTTATTTAAGAGGCACCAGACATTCTGTGTAAATGTTGATTATAAGCTAAACTTTGGCTGTTATTTTGGGTAAAGAAGATGAAGGTTTGGAATAGGCCAGATGACTTTAATGAATATCTAAACCTCTAGTAGGAAAATGGGAGCTGACAGCAGCAAACTTACAGAATCAGAGAAGCCAGAAATATTAAAGTGGCACTGGATGACATCCTTAGGATCAAGATTTGAAAGGATGGCATGGAATTTTCTGCATATCCAATCAGTCATCAAGCCAAATTGCAAGTGAATTTACCTCCTATGTAAAACTTTGGAATTCCCACAGAGAGGACTTGGAAGGCAAACGTATCCCTAGGTGAGCAGTCAGAGCACCTGATTCCTGTATAATTACATGGAATGAGAATTTGATACATGACAGTAATTACCTAGCTGAAGGTGCAATTAGCCATTTGTGACCTCATTCTGAGTGGCAACTAATTAACCCTTAATGTCAAAAATGTCAACCTTCATCAAGACACCAAAGAAAAGTACTACACGATCAGCTAATACTTGTTCCAACCTATTAATGGTTGAATCTGTCATTAGAGAGGTGAATGTTTCATTTTTATATCAACCTGTATGTTAAGATGTGAATTATGTTCCATTTTCTTTTCTTTTGAGGCCCATTCCTATGTTATCTTTGTGTGCATAAAAATTCCTCACCAAAATAGAAAAAAAATGTCATTTGCATCTAGAATTATCCTCCCAGTAGTATAAAATGCAATCAAGAAGATACACAGAGGACTGCAATGACCTGGTGGTATGTGCATTGGTTTTGAGTATCTTTGGTTTTAAATAAGTCACCAAATTAGAAACAGTATATAACTACAATATATTTATGTTCACCAGCATCTCTCAATTATTAGCACGATGAAAATTGTCACTAGTACCTTCTTTTCATAAATGTAGAAGAAATAAAAAATTTTCTCTCTGTTTTTCTGAAAGCATAAAATCACCATCATTTTTTATGCCAGCTTACACTTGTCGAATTCTTATTTATTGCTTTTATTTGATAGCTTTAGATGTACACAATTCGGGCAGCTGGCCCCAATCTATGCAAGTTTGATCCAAATAAATAAAAGTTTTATCCAAATAAAGAGTGTACCATATACACTCTTCGTTCAAAATTTTAGGATCTATCAAGGTAACCTCAAAAATAATATTAAAATAATTTACATGGACCCACAGTCATTTAGTCTGAAATAAATCCAATTATTAAATAAGATCACCATGGCACATACTTGCCTTAGAAACTGAAAATAAAGTCTAGTCCTGATAAGCCATTCTTTTGGATTTATCACTGAAAAGTGTGAAATGTTGAAATGTGTTACTGAAATTTTGTCAGCTCTTTGATTTTTCCATTCTTTCTACAAGGTTGTTTCAAGGATCTAAACTTAATTTAGGTAATTCAGTTTTTATGGAGACTGAATCATTTTCTCAAACATTCTACAGCCTCATCTTTGTGGAATAGCAGCTGCGAGCAAAGAAACGTCTGTGAGTAATGTAAGGAACAGTGTGCAGGGGCCTTAACTTCAGTGTCTAGTGCCTCAGCTTCCTCACCTTTTTACATAGTTCAGAAGCGACAGCTTATTAGAACTTACCAATACATCAATGTGTTCTATTATTTACAAATAGCCATAAAGCCTAACTTTGCTTTGCATAGAGAGGCAAATAAATATACAGTTTCTATTTACTTTAATAAATTCTAAAGGGTTTCTTTGTAGTTTATACAGTTGGCAGTAGTATTGTTTCTCCCAGCAACAATGAGAATTTTTCCATTTACTTATGTATTTATATTTAGTCAGTCAGTCAGTCATTCACAGTACGTCCTGGTTAGGTAGCTCCCAACCTCCTCCTCGCCCCCTGCCCCATACAGTCTTTTCCCAATAATCTTTCTCCCTTTCTCCTCTGAGAGGGTGGAGACTCACCTGCCTGCTCTTCCTCCACTCTGGAACGTCAGCATCTGCAGGGTAGGTTTATCCTCACCCACGGAGGCCAGACGAGTCAGCCCAGCTAGGGGAACAAGATCCACAGAGAGCCAACAGCTTCAGACTCAGTCCCTGCTCTACTCGGGGGACCCACAGGAAGACACATGTGCTACAGAGCAACAGGGAGAATTCATAAGCAGAAATCACCAGGAAGATGGAAGATACTTCTGGGGTTCTGTCACGCAGCACACCCGCAAGGAAGAGACATTTAGACTGGAGAAGGAGCTTTCAGTTCTGTACAAGTAGCTGCTGAGAAGGCGAAGTACTAGATTGTACAATAGGTGTACCCTTAATATTTGACAGGCCTACTTAATACTCTTTAAATGGCGAATCATGCTTTATTCCCAACAGCATTGACTAGGACTCCTTATGTTCTCCTCACTCAGCAACCCTTGTTAACTTGCCCGTTTGATGAGTAATTCCGATACACATGTGACCCTCATTAGTATACACTGATGACCAGGGATGCACCCAACACTTCATATCATCTCTTACATGCCTGTTCAAATCATTTACTGCTATCAATTTGGGTTTTTCATATTGTTTTCGGGTTTTGCATCTGTTTTTGGTATCCCACCCATGAAACCGCCGCTTATATCAATGTCGTTAAGATATTCCTCTCTTGAGCTCTTCTAAAATATTTTAAGACATGGAGTATTATATTTTAAGTCATTGATCCATTTGATTTGATCTATGTCTATGTTGGAGTTATGCCAAAAGGGTAAGTAAAAAGCTGTATTTTGAAAAAAATTTAAATACATTTTGAGATTAGTATATTTGAGGACTCTATGTCTTTATTTTTTTTTCTCAAAGCGGATCTGATGAGTCATGGACGGCAGAACATTGCAGAATTATGTTATTATTAATTTCAGTATCTTGAAATATTCTTTTTTAAAAAATATTAATCAGTAGGTTTGTGAATCTGCATCTAGAACACACACATGGACACACACACACACACACACACACACACACACACACACACACACACACATATATATACCTGGTGGATGTTGCCTACAGAGGCTAATGCATTCAGTCTTCTGGAGCTGGATCTACAGATATAGTGAGTTATCTGATGTGGCTGCTAGGAACTGAACATATATCCTTTTAAACTTTGAGCAACCCCTTTTGTCCCTATTAAAATTTCTTCAATTTATTTCTGTTTTATATTAACATCTATTTAATTGTGAGACAAGAAAGTGTGTGTGTCAAGGCACATGTGTGGAGAACAGAGAACTAGCTTCAGGTGTTGCTATTCTTCTTTCACATGGTTCCAGGTGTGGATGGAGGTCATCAAGTTTGGCAACAAGCACCCTTGCCTCTGATTTGTCTTGCTGGAGTCCTCTCCCTCTCCCTCCCCCTCCCCCTCCCCTACCCCTCCCCCTCCCCCCACACAGACACACCTTATTATATTTGATTTAGTGAGAAGTTCTTGAGTAAAGGTGCTTGTTGCACAGGCCTTAAGACATGTTTCTTGGACTCAGGTAAAGGGAGAAGGAAACAACCAACTCCTTACAAAGTTATATAGTTACAAGATACTTGTTTGGCATATATGAAGACATATGCATCATGCATACAAATATAACACACACACACAGAGGAATAATACATGATATTTTAAAACTTAAAACCTGTCAAATATCCCATTTACATATTTGTGGAAATATTCATAATACCCAGATGGCAGAAAAAAAACTCATTTCTCATCGACAGATGAATTCTGCCACTTATGTTATATACACATGGCAGACTACTGTCCAATATTAAAGAAGAAATTATAAAAGAATATGGGTAAAACTTGAAAATATTATTCTTAGAAGGTAAACCAGTCCCAGAGGTATGAACAAGGGCCAAAATCACAAAGCGAGATAAATCTTGCCTAGCAGTGGTGTGTGCGTGTGTGTGCGTGTGTGCATGTGTGTGTGTGTGTGTGTGTGTTGTAGCAATTGGCAGTTACTAATCAATAGTTATTTATTTTCTAGAAAGCAGTATAAGTTAAAGATTTGCTGTACAATAATGAACTTATACTCTATAATATTGGACTCTCTAATATTTTGTCATGACTCAGGTTTTCTTCTTAACACAATAAATGCACTTGTTATTGTGGTGGTGGTGGTGGTGGTGGTGGTGGTGGTGATAAAGCTTCTCGTATAGATAATGGGTGAGAGAAAACCAAAAGTTTAAAGAGAAAACTTCTGTAATGCAACTGAAAGCAAACAAAAGCTGCTCCTTGACAGTGAAATACAACCTGAGATGATGGCAATCGATGCTGTCCTTCCAAGGAGTTAGAGCTTCGCTTCTGCCTCCCATTTGTTCAGATTGGAACGGAAAACAACAGAACACAGATGGGAAGCTTAGCAACCACAGCGGCTATGGCATTGGCTATTTCCAAAGCTGCCTTTGCTTCCATGTCCACATTTCCAAGTCCACACAATGTAGACTGCTGCCCAGGTACTCACGCTCCCTGCTGTTCTTGCAGTGAGGGGCAGCTCTGGCCTCTCTGACCACCGTTCAGTGGGGCATGGCTGTTCTTTCACTCCAAATTATAGTTGTTGACTCAAACCCTTCTGTTTCCACATATCAGTGTATTGGCTGTGGGAGAAATTCACACATCAAGCATGTATCCAAGTGGCTGATTTTGGCTTTCTAATTGAATTACACAGGGAAAAAATGTGTAAAATCTGTCCAGAGTCACACATTTCATATGTGTGAATACAAGTCATTATTCATTCAACAGGGACTTCAATATTGGTACATTAGACCTAGTTGCTTCTTAGAACTGCTTGCTTGGTAAATATTTTAACAAATATTTTATAAATTTGGCCATAATTTGAAAAATTTAAGATGGGGCCTATTATTATAGCTAAAATTATTATTGGAAAAAACTAAAAGTTCATCACTAATGAGAAATTATGAATTATTTTTAAGGCATCATAATTAAAGAACGTGGTAAATTTAGTGTATAAGAGGTCAACAAGTGAACTTTGCATTATTTGAGTTTTCTAAATATTTTGCCTTTTTATTTTCTAATGTAACAATCCCACCTTTAAAAATATGTAGGTTCACTCATCTTCACTCAAGTTCCAGAAATATAGTATACATCATTACAACTCATATTTCATTAAGTAGGAATGGGAATTTTAAATAAAAACAAAAAGCTAGTTTTTTTGGTAAGTATTAACTTCATTTTTAACAGTTCTAACCTTCAAGGAGGCAGACACATAACACCTTGAAGATTGGAATGTAGGTTTTTGTAACATTATTTTTATGTAGAATATGCCAGAATTTTCTGCTTGCCTTACTTATCAGGTGAAACTTAAGCACCATAAAATTATAGACATGAAAATAAAAACATACAGATATCTATAGATATATACATAGGGTTGTTATCAAATATATCTTTTATCATATAAACTTACCTACTACCATATATAGTTAACAGATATGTGTTATACATGTTTATAACTATATATACATATACATATATTTATTAAAATTATCTTG
Organism: Rattus norvegicus; assembly: GCF_021556685.1. Lineage (NCBI taxonomy): Eukaryota > Metazoa > Chordata > Mammalia > Rodentia > Muridae > Rattus > Rattus norvegicus. The sequence continues at coordinate 62,308,740 of NC_141548.1, read as the reverse complement.
AAAATTGTCATAACAAATACTTTAAAGATATGATTTTGAGAAAACCTTTGAAAATTATTCAGAAAGAAACAATAAAATTTATCAATTTGGGGAATTCTTGCCCACATAGTAAGATTTTAAGACAAGCAATTCATGCTGGGAAAACAAACATTAAACGTAAAAATATCTATATAACATAGAAACTCTATACTGAGATACATACTGTGGTAATTTGAATGAGAAAGACTTGAAGAGATTCAAATAATTGACTGTTTGGTTCACGGCTGGTAGAACTCTTTAGGAAGCTTTAGGAGGCATGACGCTATGAGAAAAGGTAGGACAACGATTGTGATTGTGAGCTTCAAGGTTTCAAAAGGCCCAGTTTCTCTTGCTCTCTGTCTCTGCCTTTGTCCCTGTCTGTCTCTCTGTCTTACTATTTCCCCTTTTACCTCTCCCTCCTTCCTTCCCCCCTCTGTTTGGCCTGCAGATCAGATGTAAGCTTTGATCCTGTTCCAGCAGCATGCATTCCTACATGATGCTATGATCCATGCCATGTTGTTCATGTACACACCCACTGAGACTGTAAAAACAGGTCCCCATAGGCTCCCATTAGGGGCTCTTTTTTTGTATCTTGCCTTAGTCCAAGTCATGGTACATTTTCACTGCAATAGAAAAGAAACTAGGATGCCTACCTAAGAAAATGCAGGTGTATATCTAAACGAAAGCTGTACACAAACGACACGCATGAATGTTTGTTCAGGGCTACGCATTGAAGTCAGGGACTTGGGCATCATAGGCAATTGTGTTGTTGAGCTTCACAGCTGTACTGCAGCATCCTTGACAAATATCCCATGTAATAAACAACCTGATAGTGAAGCATCAATAAACATAAAACATGGAACAATCTTGAAAAGCTCACTGTCAAAGAACACAAGCCCAGTGGCTCTTCTCACATAAAAACTCCAAAGTGTCTGTAGAGAAATGTAAATGTAGATAAAGAATTGATCATGGTTTGGATGGACAAATTTCATGATGTAAGAATTGCATCTCTAGAAAGGATTTAAATGAACGCGTAAAACAAAAAATATAAAACGACAACACAAAATAACATGCTTGCTAACTCACTTAAACAATGAGTTCATTTCAGTAAAGTAGGGATCAATGAGGAATATTCTAAAATAAGGAAATCCATGAACAAATGATTATTAAATCTTCTACTGAATTTCAATACTATAAACAGCAATAAGATAATAAGATAAAAATAATCACCAGAGTTGGTATAATATATAACCTATAGATGTTATATTTTACAGGGTAGGCACAAATATATGCTACCTGGGTCTTTCTCAACTCATTTTTTTTCTGCAAACTCCTTTACTAAATATGTGGCTTTCTGTTCCATAGCAAATGTCCACTGTAGCTTTTTTTAGTCACCCGCTCCGTAACAGAAATTTCTCTCAGACTATTCTTAGGATTCTTCATTCAATGCTCATAAACCACTTCCCCCATTTTTTTTCCTCTGGCATACAGCATGACTGGAAATCATATAAAGTAACATTCCTGGCCTCTTGTCATCTGCTTAAGAAGCTAACCTTTACAATAAATTACATTTAGAAATTGCTTCAGTCTTCATGCTCAAATATTTATCATGAGCATGAACCATCATCTAGAGTTTAAGGTCACATGATTAGGTGTATTTAGTTCAGCCCCTATCTGTTTTGTTGCACAAATTTGTGGTGACCTCAGAATTGAGCTCTGTGAGAGCAATACAATGGCTGCCTTTTGCAATTATAATGTTTCCTTGGTCATTAGTAGTTAGTTTTGGAGCTAGGACAAGGAGAATTATTGCCACAGAAGATTATTTTTCGATTTGTAGACAAAGCATCTATGAGACAGATGTTTAGCCATGAACAGACACTGTGTAAAATTATTCCATTCTTTTAAATTTCTCATTGTAGTGTACCAAACATCAACTTCTACCAATGCAATAAAAAAATTAAGTCATCTGAAGAAATTTAATATATTTCGTTTTTACTAAGTAGCTTAAACAAATTAAAAAAAAACTTTGAGACACAACAGGATTTATATACATATAAATTTGTCAGTATGCATAAGACCTGTACAATTCCAACACTGACAATATCCTAGCACTGAAAAAGGAAACATGAACACAGGCACCCACCCCTAACGCAGACACTATCTCTAAATGGTAACTGTTTGCAAAAGAAAATTGATTTTTTTCCAATGGAGTATGAGTGAGAGCATTAACTCCATCTAAGGCCAGGTTCCAGGCCCAAGGGTGAACAGCCAACATAAAATGAAATGAATGGTATTTTTGTAGATATATTTTTGTTTCATATTGCTTTATGTGAACATTTTTCCTTAATCTTACTGGCCTTTTGATTGTATACTATGTTTTTTTAATTTTGTGTTTTTATGAGGGGTGTGTGTGTGTGTGTGTGTGTGTGTGTGATATTTTTTCCCATTTGTTTTGTGAAAAGAGAGAAAAAGAAGACCTGAAGTTGGATGGTGGGGAATTAGTGACAGCCTCAAGGGAGATGAGGGAGGAAAATCGTGATCAGCAAAGAATTCTCAACTTGTGGAATATTAAATGGCCAAGAAGCAGCTAAAGAAATGTTCACCGTCCTTAGTCATCAGGGAAATGCAAATCAAAACAACCCTGAGATTCCACCTCATATCAGTCAGAATGGCTAAGATCAAAAACTCAGGTGACATCAGATGCTGGCGAGGATGCGGAGAAAGAGGAACATTCCTCCATTGTTGGTAGGATTGCAGACTGGTACAACCATTCTGGAAATTAGTCGTCAGGTTCCATAGAAAATTGGACATAGTGCTACCTGAGTACCCAGCTACATCACTCCTGGGCATTTATCCAAATGATACTCCAACATATAACAAGGACACATGCTCCACTATGTTCATAGCAGCCTTATTTATAATAGCCAGAAGCTGGAAAGATCCCAGATACCCTTCAACAGAGGAATGGATACAGAAAATGTGGTACATCTACACAATGGAGTACTACTCAGCTTTTAAAAACAATGACTTCATGAAATTCTTAGGCAAATTCTTAGAAAATATCCTGAGTGAGGTAACCTTCACAAACGTACACACATGATATACACTCATTGATAAGTGGATATTAGCCCAAAACTGGCCTACCCAAGATACAATCCACAGACCATACGAAGCTAACAAAGACGGAAGACCAAGGTGTGGATGCTTCTGTCCTTCTCTGAAGGGGGAACAAAATACTCCCAAGAGGTAGAGGGTAGGAGGCCTTGGAAGGGAGAAAGAAGGGAAAGGGGAGAAGGGAGGCCGGATCAGGTATGAGAGGAGACTGGGATGATAAACAGAGGGTCAGCAATTTGAAAAGAGGTATGTAGCAATGGAGGATGGGGAACTGAGGTTAACTACCAGAAAGTCCCAGATGCCAGGAAAACAAGAGGTTCCCAGGACCCAACAGAGATGATATTAGCCGAAATGCCCAACCAAGGGTAGGGAGAACCTGTAGAGACCATATCCAGAGGTTAGGCAAGGCACCCTGTTGTGGGATAAGTCCACCCACTCTTCTCAAACTTTTAACCCAGAATTGCTCCTGTCTAAAGGCAATATGGGGACAAAGAGTAGAGAATGAGCTCTGGGACTCCAGTGGAGGAGTCGTTGAAAGGACTGAAGGGGCTGAAGGGCTTTGCAACCCCATAGGAAGAACAACAATATCAATCAACCAGATCCCTCACCCCCTTTTCCCCCAGTGCTCCCAGGACCTACATCAACCAAAGAGTATACAAAGAGAAATGCATGGCTCCAGCTGAATATGTAGCAGAGGATGACATTTTCTGGCATCAATAGGAGGAGAAGCCCTTGGTCCTGTGAAAGCTAGATTCTCCAGTGTAGGAGAATTCCAGGCTGTTGAGATGGGTGTAGTTTGGTGGGAGGGGGAGCATCCTCATAAAAAAAATGGGAGAGGAGAATGGAAGAGGGGGGACTGGGAAAGGGATAACATTTGAAATGTAAATACATAAAATATCCAAGAAAAAAAGAAAAAAAGAAAGCTTATTTTTAGAAAATATAGGCAACTATAAGTTATATATCTGAGATATCATATCTACAAAGAAATATTAAAGATACAGATGTGTTTCAGAAAAAAAAAATCTCTTAATGTTACTATTTCCCAATAATTTTGGGTAATTAAGAAATAAACCTAGATTTATATAATCTTTGTGATATGTTTATTATGGTGGCTGTGACACAAGTCTGCTTACTGAATAACTGAAGGAAGAAAAAAAATAGAAATGGTCTTGCAAAAAAGTTTTCAAAAGGTACAATTATCTTGTTCTTTTGCACAGTTTCTCAGCCCTTAATGGCATCTTCCCCAGTAAGAATCCCCAGAGAACTCTGAACAGAGACAAAGAATAAGAAATACAGTAAAACTATGTTAAGTGACTGGATTCCTGGCATCTAGAAACTCTTTGTTTTCAGCAGAAAATAAAGTTATTTATAGAATTAAAAGTTTTCCTAAACAATAAATTAAGGAGCTACAGATGCTGTAGAGAAGATATAAATATGATCATATATAGTTTATTTATAAGTATATTAATATTAATATCTACAAATATTTCTATGTATCAGATATTAATAGCTGCACAAACATAATTTAAATTTAAATAAAGGCTTAGTAAATGACCTTTAACGTTTGAACTGGCCTACTAGGATGTCATTGTTATTTGAAATCAGAGTTGCCTTGTTTTACTATAGCTGAGGTCTAAACTATCCTGACTGACCATATTTTGTAAAGGTGAGATTGTGTGGTATAATTTGCATACTTTAAACTCAGTCACCACCACATTTTGTAACAACATTCCAGTATTCTCATTTATAAATCCCAGGATGCTTTGGGCACTCTGTAATGAAAGAAAGAATGCACACCCATTATTTTAAAATACAACAATATCGCCATATACTTCTTTAAAACACAGTCTTTCAAAATAATGAACATTCATAACAAGTTTATTAAGATTACAAAACAAAATTTCTGTCCACAATTTGAACCAACCAGAAGCTTTAGGAGAAGAGATTTGTGGTGACTTTTCCTTGTTATAGAATAGATTACAACTTCAAGATTGTCAACACTGAATGGCAAGTCGGATCATGGATGGTAAGACCAGGTTGAAGTGGCCCTGGAATAGTAGTATGGCAACAGGATGATTTCTTCTCGTGTGAAATTGGATAACCTCTCTATTTGCAAGAACTTTTTTTCTTCTTCCTTTTATTATTGAGACCTGTGAGTTGTAACAGGACATAGGAATTTTCCTTTAGAATTAAGTTCCTAATCTTCCTTATAACTAGGTGCTAGGCAGGAGACTTGAGATCAAAGTGTATAAGATATAATTGAGCATTGTTGTTAGGTCTCTTGTGAAATGCAGCTGCTCTTCAGATACTCATCCTTGCTCACTTTCAGCAAATTCTGAAGCAGCTTCCCTGCATGCAAAGGTAGAAACTGGCACTTTAGGGGGATGGACGCCAAGCATGTTTGGGACATGGATAGTTAACAGAGAGCAGCAATCATAACTTCTGCATGAACTACTAAATATGAAGAAAGTAAATATCCATGGCGTTATCATTTTTCTTTTTTTGTTAGTTCATTAGTCTATGTTTGTACCATAAAGATGTCCTACTTCATAGCATTGTACCTTCTACATGAATTACCAAACATAAGGATAATAAATATCTATGTCATTAAAATTTTACTTTCTTTCTGTCAGTCCATTAATCTACATTTTACCATAAAAATGTACTACTACATAGCATTATGATGAACATAAATGTCCTACTGTGTGCACAACATCATAAGCAATGCTTGACAACACTAACTAGTACGAAAGTGTTGGGCAATGCTTCTACATCTATTGTTACTAATTTTAAAAGCAGTATGCATCCAGAAAAATACCAGTAGATTAAACACTCAGAATGATTTATTGTTAAAGATGGTCTAACACAATGATTAAGTATTTAACACTGTACTCACATAATACTGACCCAGATATATTTTACTTTTCAAAGTTGCATGAAACTACAGGGAAAAATAAAGTGAGATAATTTAGAAAAACTGTATTAAATTTAATGTAGTCTAGTTATTTTTCTAATGAATACAGAAAGTTATAGAAAATTAAAGTTATAGAAAATTTTTACTTTAAAAATGAGTTGATTAATAGTGGAGTCTTTGGAGTTCACCTTATGTTCCAGCTCAGAAACTTTATGCCCAGAAAACTATTACAGTTTTCAGAGTTTGAGATCTTTACCAATAAAAAGTTATTAATTATTCACTTAAAGTACAGTGAGCTGCACCTTCTCTCGGTCCCTTGGTGGGGCTGACTGCTCTAAACCAGAGTTGGTAATGACTACACCTTGGCTGCAGTCAATAACCTCAGTCAATAAACCCATAGCGCTTGTGGCCACTGCACATTTGTTTTTAGGGAGATGGAACCTGGATGAATCCTATCATTGTATCTAGATGTACCAGATACCACTATCTATTTATCCCTAAGTGATTAAAGAAGTGATATGCTATAGGTGAAGACATCAAAAAGAACCTATATAAAGATGAAATACACCAAAACAAATAAACAAAGCAACAGCAAAAAAAAAAGAGTCTAGAGAATTTAAGGTGAGGTCTCTTATAAACCCAAGGAAATCACAGATTTTCAGTTCTACAAAACCAACCTTTAAAGAATAAATTAGCTCTGCACCCAAATCCCGTGGGAGGGAGAGCTAAACCTTCAGAGAGGCAGACAGGCCTGGGAAACCAGAGGAGACTGCTCCCTGCACACACATCTCGGACGCCAGAGGAAAAAGCCAAAGACCATCTGGAACCCTGGTGCACTGAAGCTCCCGGAAGGGGCGGCACAGGTCTTCCTGGTTGCTGCCGCTGCAGAGAGCCCCTGGGCAGCACCCCACGAGCGAACTTGAGCCTCGGGATCACAGGTAAGACCAAATTTTCTGCTGCAAGAAAGCTGCCTGGTGAGCTTGGGACACACGGAAGCAGAATTTCTCTAGAACCGGGCACGTTCTGTGTTTACCGGAAGTCCCACACCCGCGGATCCCGGCCCGCAGCAGCTCTCTGCTCCCAGACCCGGTGAGAGAGAGACCCAACCGCCTGGTCAGGTGGGCACTCCTGAGGCTGCAGAGCGGAAGAGACCACCAACACTGCTCACCCCTGCCCACATCCCTGGCCCAAGAGGAAACTGTATAAGGCCTCTGGGCTCCCGTGGGGGAGGGCCCAGGAGCGGCAGGACCCCTGCCACAGACACCGCCGGACCCTGAAGGAAACAGACCGGATAAACAGTTCTCTGCACCCAAATCCGTGGGAGGGAGAGCTAAACCTTCAGAGAGGCAGACAGGCCTGGGAAACCAGAAGAGACTGCTCCCTGCACACACATCTCGGACGCCAGAGGAAAAAGCCAAAGACCATCTGGAACCCTGGTGCACTGAAGCTCCCGGAAGGGGCGGCACAGGTCTTCCTGGTTGCTGCCGCTGCAGAGAGCCCCTGGGCAGCACCCCACGAGCGAACTTGAGCCTCGGGATCACAGGTAAGACCAAATTTTCTGCTGCAAGAAAGCTGCCTGGTGAGCTTGGGACACACGGAAGCAGAATTTCTCTAGAACCGGGCACGTTCTGTGTTTACCGGAAGTCCCACACCCGCGGATCCCGGCCCGCAGCAGCTCTCTGCTCCCAGACCCGGTGAGAGAGAGACCCAACCGCCTGGTCAGGTGGGCACTCCTGAGGCTGCAGAGCAGAAGAGACCACCAACACTGCTCACCCCTGCCCACATCCCTGGCCCAAGAGGAAACTGTATAAGGCCTCTGGGCTCCCGTAGGGGAGGGCCCAGGAGCGGCAGGACCCCTGCCACAGACACCGCCGGACCCTGAAGGAAACAGACCGGATAAACAGTTCTCTGCACCCAAATCCCGTGGGAGGGAGAGCTAAACCTTCAGAGAGGCAGACAGGCCTGGGAAACCAGAAGAGACTGCTCCCTGCACACACATCTCGGACGCCAGAGGAAAAAGCCAAAGACCATCTAGAACCCTGGTGCACTGAAGCTCCCGGAAGGGGCGGCACAGGTCTTCCTGGTTGCTGCCGCTGCAGAGAGCCCCTGGGCAGCACCCCACGAGCAAACCTGAGCCTCGGGACCACAGGTAAGACCAAATTTTCTGCTGCAAGAAAGCTGCCTGGTGAACTCAAGACACAGGCCCACAGGAACAGCTGAAGACCTGTAGAGAGGAAAAACTACACGGCCGAAAGCAGAACACTCTGTCCCCATAACTGACTGAAAGAGAGGAAAACAGGTCTACAGCACTCCTGACACACAGGCTTATAGGACAGTCTAGCCACTGTCAGAAATAGCAGAACAAAGTAACACTAGAGATAATCTGATGGCGAGAGGCAAGCGCAGGAACCCAAGCAACAGAAACCAAGACTACATGCCATCATCGGAGCCCAATTCGCCCACCAAAACAAACATGGAATATCCAAACACACCAGAAAAGCAAGATCTAGTTTCAAAATCATATTTGATCATGATGCTGGAGGACTTCAGGAAAGACCTGAACACACTTAGGGAAGCACAGGAAAACATTAATAAACAAGTAAAAGCCTACAGAGAGGAATCGCAAAAATCCCTGAAAGAATTCCAGGAAAACACAATCAAACAGTTGAAGGAATTAAAAATGGAAATAGAAGCAATCAAGAAAGAACACATGGAAACAACCCTGGATATAGAAAACCAAAAGAAGAGACAAGGAGCTGTAGATACAAGCTTCACCAACAGAATACAAGAGATGGAAGAGAGAATCTCAGGAGCAGAAGATTCCATAGAAATCATTGACTCAACTGTCAAAGCTAATGTAAAGCGGAAAAAGCTACTGGTCCAAAACATACAGGAAATCCAGGACTCAATGAGAAGATCAAACCTAAGGATAATAGGTATAGAAGAGAGTGAAGACTCCCAGCTCAAAGGACCAGTAAATATCTTCAACAAAATCATAGAAGAAAACTTCCCTAACCTAAAAAAAGAGATACCCATAGACATACAGGAAGCCTACAGAACTCCAAATAGATTGGACCAGAAAAGAAACACCTCCCGTCACATAATTGTCAAAACACCAAACGCACAAAATAAAGAAAGAATATTAAAAGCAGTAAGGGAAAAAGGTCAAGTAACATATAAAGGGAGACCTATCAGAATCACACCAGACTTCTCGCCAGAAACTATGAAGGCCAGAAGATCCTGGACTGATGTTATACAGACCCTAAGAGAACACAAATGCCAGCCCAGATTACTGTATCCAGCAAAACTCTCAATTAACATTGATGGAGAAACCAAGATATTCCATGACAAAACCAAATTTACACAATATCTTTCTACAAATCCAGCACTACAAAGGATAATAAATGGTAAAGCCCAACATAAGGAGGCAAGCTATACCCTAGAAGAAGCAAGAAACTAATCGTCTTGGCAACAAAACAAAGAGAATGAAAGCACACACATAACCTCACATCAAATATGAATATAACGGGAAGCAATAATCACTATTCCTTAATATCTCTCAATATCAATGGCCTCAACTCCCCAATAAAAAGACATAGATTAACAAACTGGATACGCAACGAGGACCCTGCATTCTGCTGCCTACAGGAAACACACCTCAGAGACAAAGACAGACACTATCTCAGAGTGAAAGGCTGGAAAACAACTTTCCAAGCAAATGGTCAGAAGAAGCAAGCTGGAGTAGCCATTCTAATATCAAATAAAATCAATTTCCAACTAAAAGTCATCAAAAAAGATAAGGAAGGATACTTCATATTCATCAAAGGAAAAATCAACCAAGATGAACTCTCAATCCTAAATATCTATGCCCCAAATACAAGGGCACCTACATATGTAAAAGGAACCTTACTAAAGCTCAAAACACACATTGCACCTCACACAATAATAGTGGGAGATTTCAACACCCCACTCTCATCAATGGACAGATCATGGAAACAGAAATTAAACAGTGATGTAGACAGACTAAGAGAAGTCATGAGCCAAATGGACTTAACGGATATTTATAGAACATTCTATCCTAAAGCAAAAGGATATACCTTCTTCTCAGCTCCTCATGGTACTTTCTCCAAAATTGACCATATAATTGGTCAAAAAACGGGCCTCAACAGGTACAGAAAGATAGAAATAATCCCATGCGTGCTATCGGACCACCACGGCCTAAAACTGGTCTTCAATAACAATAAGGGAAGAATGCCCACATATACGTGGAAATTGAACAATGCTCTACTCAATGATAACCTGGTCAAGGAAGAAATAAAGAAAGAAATTAAAAACTTTTTAGAATTTAATGAAAATGAAGATACAACATACTCAAACTTATGGGACACAATGAAAGCTGTGCTAAGAGGAAAACTCATAGCGCTGAGTGCCTGCAGAAAGAAACAGGAAAGAGCATATGTCAGCAGCTTGACAGCACACCTAAAAGCTCTAGAACAAAAAGAAGCAAATACACCCAGGAGGAGTAGAAGGCAGGAAATAATCAAACTCAGAGCTGAAATCAACCAAGTAGAAACAAAAAGGACCATAGAAAGAATCAACAGAACCAAAAGTTGGTTCTTTGAGAAAATCAACAAGATAGATAAACCCTTAGCCAGACTAACGAGAGGACACAGAGAGTGTGTCCAAATTAACAAAATCAGAAATGAAAAGGGAGACATAACTACAGATTCGGAGGAAATTCAAAAAATCATCAGATCTTACTATAAAAACCTATATTCAACAAAATTTGAAAATCTTCAGGAAATGGACAATTTCCTAGACAGATACCAGGTATCGAAGTTAAATCAGGAACAGATAAACCAGTTAAACAACCCCATAACTCCTAAGGAAATAGAAGCAGTCATTAAAGGTCTCCCAACTAAAAAGAGCCCAGGTCCAGACGGGTTTAGTGCAGAATTCTATCAAACCTTCATAGAAGACCTCATACCAATATTATCCAAACTATTCCACAAAATGGAAACAGATGGAGCCCTACCGAATTCCTTCTATGAAGCCACAATTACTCTTATACCTAAACCACACAAAGACACAACAAAGAAAGAGAACTTCAGACCAATTTCCCTTATGAATATCGACGCAAAAATACTCAATAAAATTCTGGCAAACCGAATTCAAGAGCACATCAAAACAATCATCCACCATGATCAAGTAGGCTTCATCCCAGGCATGCAGGGATGGTTTAATATACGGAAAACCATCAACGTGATCCATTATATAAACAAACTGAAAGAACAGAACCACATGATCATTTCATTAGATGCTGAGAAAGCATTTGACAAAATTCAACACCCCTTCATGATAAAAGTCCTGGAAAGAATAGGAATTCAAGGCCCATACCTAAACATAGTAAAAGCCATATACAGCAAACCAGTTGCTAACATTAAACTAAATGGAGAGAAACTTGAAGCAATCCCACTAAAATCAGGGACTAGACAAGGCTGCCCACTCTCTCCCTACTTATTCAATATAGTTCTTGAAGTTCTAGCCAGAGCAATCAGACAACAAAAGGAGATCAAAGGGATACAGATCGGAAAAGAAGAGGTCAAAATATCACTATTTGCAGATGACATGATAGTATATTTAAGTGATCCCAAAAGTTCCACCAGAGAACTACTAAAGCTGATAAACAACTTCAGCAAAGTGGCTGGGTATAAAATTAACTCAAATAAATCAGTTGACTTCCTCTATACAAAAGAGAAACAAGCCGAGAAAGAAATTAGGGAAACGACACCCTTCATAATAGACCCAAATAATATAAAGTACCTCGGTGTGACTTTAACCAAGCAAGTAAAAGATCTGTACAATAAGAACTTCAAGACACTGAGGAAAGAAATTGAAGAAGACCTCAGAAGATGGAAAGATCTCCCATGCTCATGGATTGGCAGGATTAATATGGTAAAAATGGCCATTTTACCAAAAGCAATCTACAGATTCAATGCAATCCCCATCAAAATACCAATCCAATTCTTCAAAGAGTTAGACAGAACAATTTGCAAATTCATCTGGAATAACAAAAAACCCAGGATAGCTAAAGCTATCCTCAACAATAAAAGGACTTCAGGGGGAATCACTATCCCTGAACTCAAGCAGTATTACAGAGCAATAGTGATAAAAACTGCATGGTATTGGTACAGAGACAGACAGATAGACCAATGGAATAGAATTGAAGACCCAGAAATGAACCCACACACCTATGGTCACTTGATTTTTGACAAAGGAGCCAAAACCATCCAATGGAAAAAAGATAGCATTTTCAGCAAATGGTGCTGGTTCAACTGGAGGGCAACATGTAGAAGAATGCAGATCGATCCATCCTTATCACCCTGTACAAAGCTTAAGTCCAAGTGGATCAAGGACCTCCACATCAAACCAGACACACTCAAACTAATAGAAGAAAAACTAGGGAAGCATCTGGAACACATGGGCACTGGAAAAAATTTCCTGAACAAAACACCAATGGCTTATGCTCTAAGATCAAGAATCGACAAATGGGATCTCATAAAACTGCAAAGCTTCTGTAAGGCAAAGGACACTGTGGTTAGGACAAAACGGCAACCAACAGATTGGGAAAAGATCTTTACCAATCCTACAACAGATAGAGGCCTTATTTCCAAAATATACAAAGAACTCAAGAAGTTAGACCGCAGGGAAACAAACAACCCTATTAAAAAATGGGGTTCAGAGCTAAACAAAGAATTCACAGCTGAGGAATGCCGAATGGCTGAGAAACACCTAAAGAAATGTTCAACATCTTTAGTCATAAGGGAAATGCAAATCAAAACAACCCTGAGATTTCACCTCACACCAGTGCGATTGGCTAAGATCAAAAACTCAGGTGACAGCAGATGCTGGCGAGGATGTGGAGAAAGAGGAACACTCCTCCATTGTTGGTGGGATTGCAGACTGGTAAAACCATTCTGGAAATCAGTCTGGAGGTTCCTCAGAAAATTGGACATTGAACTGCCTGAGGATCCAGCTATACCTCTCTTGGGCATATACCCAAAAGATGCCTCAACATATAAAAGAGACACGTGCTCCACTATGTTCATCGCAGCCTTATTTATAATAGCCAGAAAATGGAAAGAACCCAGATGCCCTTCAACAGAGGAATGGATACAGAAAATGTGGTACATCTACACAATGGAATATTACTCAGCTATCAAAAACAACGAGTTTATGAAATTCGTAGGCAAATGGTTGGAACTGGAAAATATCATCCTGAGTGAGCTAACCCAATCACAGAAAGACATACATGGTATGCACTCATTGATAAGTGGCTATTAGCCCAAATGCTTGAATTACCCTAGATCCCTAGAACAAACGAAACTCAAGACGGATGTTCAAAATGTGAATGCTTCACTCCTTCTTTAAATGAGGAAAAAGAATACCCTTGGCAGGGAAGGGAGAGGCAAAGATTAAAACAGAGACTGAAGGAACACCCATTCAGAGCCTGCCCCACATGTGGCCCATACATATACAGCCACCCAATTAGACAAGATGGATGAAGCAAAGAAGTGCAGACCGACAGGAGCCGGATGTAGATCGCTCCTGAGAAACACAGCCAGAATACAGCAAATATAGAGGCGAATGCCAGCAGCAAACCACTGAACTGAGAATAGGTCCCCTATTGAAGGAATCAGAGAAAGAACTGGAAGAGCTTGAAGGGGTTCGAGACCCCAAAAGTACAACAATGCCAAGCAAGCAGAGCTTCCAGGGACTAAGCCACTACCTAAAGACTATACTTGGACTGACCCTGGACTCTGACCCCATAGGTAGCAATGAATATCCTAGTAAGAGCACCAGTGGAAGGGGAAGCCCTGGGTCCTGCTAAGACTGAGCCCCCAGTGAACTAGTCTATGGGGGGAGGGCGGCAATGGGGGGAGGGTTGGGAGGGGAACACCCATAAGGAAGGGGAGGGGGGAGGGGGATGTTTGCCCGGAAACCGGGAAAGGGAATAACATTCGAAATGTATATAAGAAATACTCAAGTTAATAAAAAAAAAATAAATAAAACCAGAAGACTGAAAAAAAAAAAAGAATAAATTAGTTTGATCTCTTATTATTGGTTGATATCACAAGTGTCATGTTACATTTTTGTTTCAACATAATTATGTAAGAAATACATTTATTTGCATTTTATAATGAAAAATTCTGTCATGACATTTACATATTCTAAAAACTTTTGGAATATTGAATTTTCATGAGTATTTGTATATAATTAACCTGATCTCTGTGTCCTTTCAATATTAATATCTGCATTTCCTAAAATATTATGTTGGATGATTTCTCGGAGTCTGTGAACATAGGAATTGCCCACTGAACAGTATTTTTAAATTTTATATTTTATAGATAAAACACCTGTATATTATAAATCAAGCTAAATCTAACTACAGTAGGCTCATTTTAGCGAATTTTGGCACTTAGGAAATCTCTTGCAAGAATTTGAAAGGTGGGAAAATGTCCACTTACAAATTTTGCTTCTGAAACCATTCAAAGAGATCTCAAACAGGGTAAGCAAAACACAGAATACAATTAAATGCCATACATAAAATGGTGAATTCAAGATGAAGAGCAGAAGAGTACTGTGAGAAAGGAAGGTTAGCTTTAATTAAAATGGAGCCTTGGGAGTTAAAATGTAGCTATTCCTGAAAAGCCAAATGCATAGGGTGAGATTTCAATGAAGTCTAATCACAACCTTTGACTGAACAGCACACTAGGAGAATCCGTGAGTAGACATGGCCTCTGGCCAACAGATGCCTCACACACAAAGAATGTCACATCATATGCTCTTTAATCCAGGCATCTCTTAAAGAGTCACAGTGGAAAAACGTATGAATTGATTTTGCTTTTGTTAACCATTTTTCCTTTGATAAACTGGCTGGCCATTTGGCCACCATAGACTTCTGTGTAAAATTAGCACTACTTCCAGATAGGATCGCTGCTTTTAAAAAGAGAAAAAGTCCTTGTTACAGATAACAATCACAGAAGCATTTTCCTGTAGGTCACTGAACTAGCAAATATTAATTTGCTTAATAAGTTAAAATTTACATGTCATCTTAATCTGTAGTATTAAAGTGAAAATAGAGGAAAATGTCCTTAGTAAAAGGAAGAGGCACACTAGAAATACAATGATGGAAGACAGATAATTTTTCAAGAAGAGGAAAAATAAGTTTTATCACATTCTATTGGATTCCCTCCACCCTCAGCCATCCCACATGTATTCAGATATAACACCATGGGTTCTGAGCTCTGAATTCACTTCTGAGTCTTCCATATTTTGCTTCTGCGGTAAAACTTTTTTTTTTAGCCTCAGTGTAGTCACAGTATAAATAGACATCTTTATCTCTTAGGCTTGCTATGAGGATTAGGAAAATGTGAGTAAAATGCTTTCAGTATTAAAAATAAGTGATTTAATGTCTATGTAAAAATCATTCAGTGAATAGAAAAATATCATTATTGGTATGCAGATTAAGGAGAACTCCTCAGGAGTACACAGTCTAAATATTGTAGTTTCATATATTAATTTGGTTCTATAGCATGTAACAGTAAGGATTGAGTTTAATCTTGTGGAAATATACTCATGACAGCTTTATAATATTCAACTCCAGCTTCATCAGCAATCTTAGGCTTCTACGTAGAATAGTCAAAGAAAGCAAAAAGCACACTGATGATCATTGTAAGGATAATTTATGGGCGAAAGTAGCTCTCCACTGTGAAATTCACACCTGCCACATGTACACCAGTGTGTCTGCACATGCCTAAGGAAAGTCTGATCTTTGCAAACTCTTTATGATCTTTGCTACTGCGGTCATTCCAGCTTTCAGGGCCCATGTACAATTCTCTTCATGTAGGAACTACTTAGCTAGTCCTTTCTCAAAGAGGCAAACCAAAGTTTAATCCATGTAAAAACTGAGGGACTCTGGATGACTTTAAACCTTCCCAACTGTATCTGCTCATAATTCAACCCCTAGATAGGAAAGCAGAAGTTCTTTGGTTCCGATCATATTCAATGTGCACAACACAGAGTGTGAAGCACAGAGTTTGTAACATTGCCATTAAAGAAAACGGGGTAGAAGCACTTGCTTATTAAACGGTAGAACCCCTGATTTTCCTGAGCCTTTTAGGACAATGACCTCTTGCTGGCAACTAGAAAGATTGTTGGACTGGATACTACTTTATTTTACATTATATTGGCCTCCCCCATTCTTTTCCGATTTTTTTTCTTTACATCTAACCTGAAATTGACTGAGTTTGGGTATGAAATCTGACACAATATGGTCACTAATCCAAGGCAATAAATATTAATATTCTCATATTTTAAGCAGTACTGAATTAAAATTTAATTTATCTCACCTGGGTTTAACTTAATTTACTTGGGCTTACCATGTTCAAGTTTTTATGGGGTCCTAAATATCAGTACCTATCTCTTTCTTATTTAACAATCCAGCAGAACACTGAGGGTATTAAATTTCTTTTTCTTTTTCCTTTTTTTTTCTTTTTTGCAGTAAGAGATATTTAATTCTTCTAAAATGAGCAATGTTTTGAGACCTTAGTGGTAGAAGATCAAAGAACAATTATTTTGGACTCAAACACATCTCTTTTATCTTTATGCTAGGTTTATGACTTGGAGCCTAGTACCCAGAAATTTGTTTGGGAGGTTAGGCTATAGACTTTAACCCTCCCAAAGAATTGGTGTCAATCACCCCTTACTAATGGCCTATATTTAAGATATTCTTTTATTGCAAGACTGGTGAGAAGATACTGAAAATACTAGCATCCCAAAAGGGCAATAAAATAATTAATAATTACAGTTTTCTATAGTAAATACCATATTAAAAGATAGTTCAGGGGCTACAAGCCAGAAAGAGGTCTGCCCAACGTCTAATCAAATTAAGGAGAATAGGCCTCAGTCAAGAGTCATCTAGGGAAAATGTTTAATGATCCTTTGACCACCTTTAATAAGAGGTGTTCAAGCTCACCTTGCAAGGTCAACGAAAAAATACAAAAGGCATGGGAAGCTCACCCCAGCAGTAGGCTTTCATCAATCACTTTCTTCCAAATGCTACTCAATGTACTTAGTCCATATTCAATTTAAAGGTAATATCTTCTCAACCCTAATGATTTAGCCCTTTTCACGATGTGAACATGAGCTTCTGATAGTGATCTTTCTCTTCCAACACATAGAAAATATCAAAATAGATAAACACAGACATCAACCAACTAAAGCTAGAAAGAGGAGATGAGAGCTTAACAAGTAAGGATAATTAAGAAAAAAGTAGATATAACCATCATCCTAACCCCATCAATAGGCTATCACCAAGTGGCAGAAAACCTTAATAAAAAGCACACTTTAGGTGATGTTGTAGAAAATCATTTATATTTCAGAATAAGTATTTTATTTCAGGAACAGAAACCGGGTGTAGGTATTTGTACAGAAAAGAGTATTTAGAAATACTTTGTAAACTATCTTGGAGAAAATCTATCTTTAAATGGTTACCTAAATTAAAAAAAAAATTATCCTGGGAAGTAAACTGCCAAAGCTAGTGGGCGGGAACTACAAATGCCCATAGATTCTACCAATACGTGCATAAAAAAACTACAACCAGAGATAATAGCAATACAAGATGAGGTTGTTTGCTGTTCTGTCATCCTCAGAAGGACTTAGTGCTCGCTGATTTGTGTGGCTAGCTATCAAATAAAAATCTGGAATGACCGTGTAATATCCATGACAGGAGCATCAATTTTTCATGTTACTTGCAAGAAAGTTTGAGGAAACGTCTGCTTCCCGTGTCTATTAGTTCTACATCCATGGATTCAATCTATGGCTGAGAGAATTGACTTTGAACACATTGCATGGTAATGTATATAGATGAGTTTTTCTTATCAGTACTTAATAAACAATGCATATGAATACATGCTGTAGGTACCACTTTGTATTCAATATTACAGCTGACATAATCTGAGGTACGTAAAGTGTGTGCAATGATACAGATAGAGGAAGCTTGAGCATCTTCTCAAGTTCACGTCTACCAGATGTTCTGCCACCCTACCAATTTGCCGCAGATTCTCAAATTATACTCTTTCTGGAATTTTAAATTTCAGAAAAATGATGAATTCACTATGATAAAGAAGATGACATAGATGACAAGTGTAGTTAGGACGAGAGAGGAGAGTAATGGTTAAAAATTCAAGGTAACTTGTAAGAACTAATTTCTTCGTTTTAAAATGCATTGCTTATTTAATGAATGTTGATTCATTAATTTGTATTAACTACACTTCAGGGTGAGCCAAGAGTAGTTGCACTACACAAAATAAACTCAGCAGTATTTTATTTGGATGTTTTGACTCTGTTTGGGCTTTGAAAAAATAGTCTCATTGGTCTTTTGCTTGTATATTTTGTTTCTGAGAAAGGGCTTTGTGGGGCGTTCTTTTGGTTTTGTTTGTTTGTTTCTTTGTTTGTTTTTTAAAGAGAAAGAAAACAAAGTTAAGTGGTAAGGTTGGTAAAATAATTGGGAAGTATTCAGGGAAGAGAAATTATGATAAAAATGTATTGCATGATTATGTTTTCCAAAATGGAGTTTTCTTAGAAAGATTTATAGTCTAGAAAAAAAAAACCCAATGTTCTTTAAGTTTTATCAATTCAAACATGAGTGCAAATTTGAAAGTATATTTTTTATTCACAGCATAAGCATTAGTATCTTCAAATTTTACTGCTTTATTTCAATAAACATCATGGAAATTACGTTTTGGTGAAAAGAATATATCTGACATCCCTCAAATTATAGTTGCTAACATTCAACTGTCTCCTTATAAAACTGTTAAATTTGGAAAACAAATAGAATGAGAAAATTGAATAATGCTGTTTTTAAATAATAAAATACTAATTTTTTCAGTTAGATAAAAATTTACATCTTTATTTGATGTCTTCAAATGATGTCTATTTCATGTGTTTCCAGACAAATGCTGGGAAAGGAATAAAAAAAGATTTTTTAAATAGGAGTTTGTGATGGTGCTAGTAGTGAGTGACCGCCCTAATTTTACAGCTCATTAAACTAAACTCATGCTCCTGTTGAAGAAACAACTACTAAAAGTCATTACATGTTTTGCATTGTGAATTTTTACATATCCGATCAGTTTTAACTTCTGAAATATTGTTTCTTTCAGTCAGGCAATATTATCCCTATTTTATAGATGCAATTCATATATAAAGCCCTTCAGATCTGCTTTCTTTCCCTCTGTAATCCATCTCTTTTCTACAATTTTAGTAATTCCAGATTCCATGCCATGGGCCCAGAATCATGCAATTTCTTAAGTAGTTAACAAGGATTTGCAAATCTTGTGACATTGCCCACAGTTTCTTTCTAGCACATTTTGTCAAAACAATGACAAACACCCCAGTGAAGAAGAAATTTAATTAGGCTTCTTGCCTGCAAGAGGCCAAACATCAGGACATTTTAAACCAACTGGATGACTAAATGCTTTTTTATATCTTCTTAAAATATAAAAACGGAGTTTATAGTGAGGAATATATATATATATATATATATATATGTATATATATACATATATATATATATATGTGTGTGTGTGTGTGTGTGTGTGTGTGTGTGTGGTGTGTGCGTGTGTGTGTGTGTGCATTACATAGAATGTAGCAAGAAAAATATATCCAAAATTAGCAGTCACAAGCATAGTATTATAGATGACAGCAATGAAAAAGACCCTAAAACTAAGACCTAATAAGTAATATCAGCCAGCATATGTACTTTGTAAAAAGCAACATGATCTAGTAAGCAAAATTTTAATTACTAACAAATTACAAATTCTAACTCTTGCATCCTTTGTCTATAATATAATTTGTACCAACATCAAATGAAGACCTCTCTTTAAGGACTGGGGCACAAGGACACAGAGGAGTAAACAAGGGAAATAACCAGCAGTCAGAAAGTAATCCTGTCTTGTTCTCTCAAGGATTGTTTTCTCATTTTATTTTAATGACTACTTAATCAAGATGTATTAATTTCTCCCTGAAATGGTACAAAAAGTCAAGATTGAAATTAAAGCAATTTTACTGCAAGTGGAGAATATTTTAAAGGTAGGAAATCTTAATAAATATGATTGATGGAATGACAGACACTTCAGTAGTTGAGGTAGAGCCTGGTATGAGAACGATTTAAGCAAAATATGCACTTAGGGCTTTCAAAGAACAAGCCATGCACACGCTGAACTGTATGACAGTCACTCCTGTGTTTACAAGGCTGCTCGCCTTGATGCCAGGGAGCACTAAGTTTTCCCAAGGAACTCAGTGAAGCTCGCAAAGCATTCTTAAGATAAAGCTAATGTTAATAAATACATATGTTGGAATAATTTGCAACATATGAAAAGAGCAAAGAAACCATTAGTGGCAGAGAACACATTTTATTACTTGGCACAGAGTTGAATATGTCACAGCTGTCAACCTAAATAATTATTGGTGAAGATGATATTGAAATGTATAAAACCTCTTGGGTACATCTATCTCAAATCAGAAATGATATGTTCCATCTCATTTAATATTTATAGAAAAAGCATATTGTGTATTTTAAAATTATTTTTACTATGTGATGCAGTTTAAGGTAAACTGATCTTTTGTTAAAAAAGATCAGGAAACACACTTTCTGAGAATACTAAAGTACTGGGATATAAAACATTTATTAAACATGACAGTAGAATGACCCTGCTAGCAGATGGGCATTGATACAAGGCAATGGAACTGAAATATATGTATATACAGGTAGTAATTATCAAAATGCATAAATTATCTAAAATAAATAAATATGTGTGTATATGTGTTTCTCAAAGTATATTTGGTGACAAAACCTAATTTAATGTGATTTTAAATTGTTAATAGTTATCTGTATTCTGACATGAATACCCCTTTACCAGTGCATTTAAATGCAAGTGTAAGAATAATATGTTGGAGGAATTTTATAGCATAGGCATAAAACCTCTACTGTTTTTTTTGCAAAACTTAGGTATTCTCATCTGCTGAAAATTTTGATAGACAGGGTCTGTGGTGACATCCTTTGAGGTTAACTTTTCATTGTGATCTTGGATATGCAACCTATGTTCCCAGTGTTCCCATTATGGTATGATGATGTTAATTAGGAGGGCAGGCGAAGTGCTTAAGTTTAAGGTGAACAGTGCAAGGACCATACTGTGTCCTCATCAAATGAAAACTACCACTTCCCGGCTGCTAGGAACAATGGAAGCAGGAATATCACTTTTCATCCACATATTGACTTTTCCTTTATCCTACAAAAGTGAATTTTTTGAACTGTTGAATTGTTTCTGGTAAACTGGCCATGCAAGGTGACAGAAAACTGAAGATTACCCCCATGTACTGAGAGCATTTGGAAAGGTCATGTTTCCCCAACTGATACGGGAAATGAGAAACAAGTTCCTAGAGTCTTTTGTAAAACCTGAGTTATGAAAGTTCTTGGGAAGGACAGGCAAGGGCTGTGAAAGAAGTGACCAGATACCTCCAGTCCTACTGAGAATGAAGGAGGAGCGTGGCCTAACTGTTTTTCTAAGGATGACCCTAGGAAACCCCTCATTCAGGGACAAATAAATGGCTCTGTTTCTTACATGGGCAAGCTGACAGGATGAGAGACAAATATTAACAGTGAACAGGCAACAGCCAGATAAATATTTATACTTTATTTCCATGATGAAGTATGAGAGCAGTGTCAATATCTGCCCAAAAGCATCACAGTTGGGAATCTGCAAGAGAGCTGTATACACAAAAAGAGGGCCAGAATTATAATAGGAAAATGTACAACTGGCTATAGACCCAAACCAAAATGATAGAAATGTATATTACATTAAAGCAGAAGAAAATACATTGAATGTAAGTAAAGGAATACATTACCAGGCAGAGTTCAACCACATCTCTGTATTCCTTGTCTATACTGAAAGGTCTTAAGATGACAAGAAATTTTGTTCAATAGCTACTGTGTATTGAATAAAAGGCTTGGCAGAGTCTCAGCTTTGCTATGAAGAAAATTAGATTTTGACACAATGAGGAAATCAGAACAGTATTTAGAAACATGAAGTTGCCAGAGTCAGGAAATAAATCAAGCATTCCATGAGAACCCAAGAACTGAAGCAGTAGGGAGAAATGTGACAAATTCCCCTGTGAGGGAAAAATTCCATATCCAATGACATAGCCACTGATGACCATTTACAGGTGTCTAGAAGTCCATGTATCAGATATCATTTCTTTTGTTTTTGGTTTTATCTCTGTCATCACATTTAGCTGGTGTCATTAGGTAAAATGTATAATAGAAAATATTGTTGGTGTATACTACATTCAGCCTGGAACAGGGCTTAGAGTAGATAAAATGGAAGGTCTCAAGTATGACACAAAGAAAAAGCTAATTCTGCTTGTCTCTCTTTGGGGAAAAAATTTCTGCTTATCTATAAGATCCAGTTGAAATGATTGTTTAATTACATACTTCAGAATGATTTCTGGGAAAGTACTTGGTACTAACCTTCATACATAAACTATACAAACCACAAACAAACAAAATCAAAGTTAAAGTCAGAAGGAGGTCCAGTGTGCAAGCTGAGGTGACATGATTACTGAAAAGCACAGCTAATGAGAAACACGGGGCCCAGGTTACTTAGGACATTTTAGCAAGCTAGGGTATATGGATTTTCTCCTCTGCAATGGGAAATCAACTAAGGATTTAAAGTAAACAAGGCCATAATGATCATCTGAGTTAGGGCAGTAGTAGGGCAAATCTAAAAGGAAATGATTAATTTGGAAGCCATTAGAACAGTAGTGTAATCAATAGAGAGAAGGTTGGTCTGCATATATAAAACAGAGAATTTTATAGATAAGAATAGAAAAGTGGAAACTCATTTTTTATATAATATATGTCATTATGATTACTTTTCTCAGTGGGTCTTGAAATGGCTAGCAACTACGCCAACTTCATTTTTGAACATATATATATATATATATTTTTTTTTGGTTCTTTTTTTCGGAGCTGGGGACCGACCCAGGGCCTTGAGCTTCCTAGGTAAGCGCTCTACCACTGAGCTAAATCCCCAGCCCGAACATATATTTTTTTAATAAACCACAAGGACAATAATTTTTCAAAGGGACTATTGAAGAATCATAAATGTCAGGAAATGTTGGGAAAAATCCAAGTTCATATGTCCCTTTATCAGAGATTATAATTTCGACAGTTTGTGAAGCTATCAAAATTTGCATTAAAACAGAACAAAATACCAAAATCTCCCAATAATTCTGATATTTAGCCAGAAATGCAAAACACAATGAAAACGCCTCTGCCTTTGGCTACATACCACAAAATTCTAGAGGAATTCTTAATGCATAAACATGCAGAATGATGAAAATAACCACAAAGCTGTGGGTATAAGTAAACTGTCAAGATAAGAACATAATTATGAGTGAAAATAAATAGATTTTTCTTAACACAAAGTTCTAATTTCATTTTATCTTAAATTGCTTTTTAAATTTTTAATTTGGGAGAAAATTCTATTATTCCCTCCATTCCTTTTGTAGTTTCAAATACTTGCTCTGTAAGTGGGCTCAGATATCTTATTCAAGATTTTGCAAAATTGCTGGATGTGATTATTTTATGTATATTTTTTCTTGCTGCTTATAAAGCTACAGGTTTATTAAGCTGTCACTGTGTTATGTACCATTACTTGACATTTATTGGGCATACACAATAGATCAGATGTTGACAAACTATATTAATTTTTCTACAGGCGTCTTTGTCGTCTTCCTTTTTTTTTTTTTTTTGGATGTGCTCTAATTTTCAGGCCCTCATCCCTTAAATGGCAATCACCCTAATAGTTCTTCTTTTATTCATGATTTTAAGCTTTATATTCTATTTGTCACAAATAAGTTTTCAATTAATATCTATGAACATAGAATAAAACAACTTCTTCATTTCTGGGTCCATGAGAGAAAAAAAAGAATAATTAGAAAGGTTTGAAGACTGAACTGCATTCATTAAGCACTTTGGTGTTTATCCAAATGGCAATTTTCTTCTAGAATAAAACAATGTGATGGTTATCCAAGGATGAAGAGGAGCAGGATGAGTTCAAAAGAAGAGCTAACTTCGGAAACATGGAAGCATGCATAAGATGGAGAATTATTTGTAGGTCCCGTGGTGTGTCCACTAAGATACCCACTTTCACCAAGATCATGTGTTTCTGAAGTGAACCAGAGTCTTCCAGGCTCCACCATCAGTGCCAGCAGATAACACACAGGAGTCAATGGAGGGAGAACCCAAAATGCTCCCAGTGTTCAGCAGAAAAGACTTTCTGTGACAGTATTGTGACATGACACGCTAAGTACATGAAAGTGAAAAATGACCCATACCCACCTCAGAACTATTTCAAGCTCTCCAAGTATACAGCCAAACTACATCTATTGATCCTCATTTCAAAGTTAGAAGAAACTGGTTTTTAGGAACTCTTTAAAGTGTCAAAAGTAACTGTAAACAACTTCTCAAAAAATTTCTTTCTGAATAAAATTTCTAAAATGGAGCAAGAGGTCATTCCCCCTTTGACAATATGGACAGGCAGATAGCTACTATATTACATGGCTGCCACTGACTGTTAATTTTTCCAGCTAGGATGACCAAGTAGCTGCTCCATTCTGAAGGCTAGGTCACCATCAGGTCTAAATTTAGCATTCCCTATGACTTTCCTATTAACCTTGGGTCTGTAAGCTAACGCACACCAGAATGCTCCAGCTGAGTGGACAAAGTAAAAACAATGCTCATTCCGAGATATGCTGAAGGCTACTATTTTTTTGGTAGAAAGGTCAAGTATCCAGAACTGAAATAGGGGAAGACAGTAGCATATGGTCACTTGTTAGATTAGAGGGCAAGGTTTCACATCTGTTAGAGAAGAAGGGCAGAAGTTCAAGTTGATGAAATAATTTTATGGTACCATGACAACAACAGGAGATGAGAAGGAGTGGGGGGAGCAAGATGAGAAAGGAAAGAAGAGGGGTCCGTGTGTAGGGGAGCTTTTACTTCAGTGCTGAGCTATCTGCGCTATCAGCAGTACTAGCGCAAGTGAGCACTGTAAGGTCATGCTTGTCCATTTTCTGTGTCAGTATAATAACAATAAAATGATTTTTAAATTAATATTTTACTTCTCTGTAATACTTCATAGACAGAACTGTTCAGGAGCAGTGCAGAATTCCTGTACACCTTGAACCTAATGTGCAGTTTCGAATGGAAACATTCGTTGTACATGTTATATTTTTCAAAATTAAGACAATAACATTGACACATTAATATCAAGGGTACTCCAGACCAATCTTTAATGACATATACTGCTAAACATTTTATTTTTGAATTACAGGGTCATTTATTAATTAAACAGTCATGTTCTCTACCCAAAGAATGAGCAAGACATGGTCTCTAACATTGAAAACATTGGGATACAAGAGACAGAGGTTAGCAGAATTGGAGGGATGCTTTGACTGTTAAGAGAGGGCACCGCTCTCGTAGAGAAGCTGAGTTTGGTTCCTAGAACCCAACT
The DNA here is from genome assembly GCF_021556685.1 of Rattus norvegicus. Lineage (NCBI taxonomy): Eukaryota > Metazoa > Chordata > Mammalia > Rodentia > Muridae > Rattus > Rattus norvegicus. Next base: position 62,283,060 of record NC_141548.1, on the reverse strand, counting down.
ACAAGGCAGTTACAAGGCAGCTTGCAGGTCTAGCTCCAAGACACATGCTCACATGCATATACTCCTGGACACATACACACAACTGAAAATAAAATAAATCATTTAAAATCTAAATAAACAGATAAACACACTTGTGGTTGGCTACGCAGTCACCAGCATTCTCTTATCTAATTCCTCATAGTCATTAGTGTGATAGCAAAATCCTCAGGGCTTTTATCTTAACATGGTTATGTATTCTTCAAATGTTCATTCTCTCCCAAAAATTTTAAATAAGGATTGTAGACTCTTTGTTGGTAATACTCTTTTGTAGGACTACAATTGGATGATTTATTTCTGCATTTTAGTGATCTTCCCTTAACATTGTTTCAGTGGCTAATTCTACCTTACAGATTTGGGACATAGGTTTCATTATCATATTTGCATATGGCTGGAGAGAAAGGGGGGGGGGAGTGAGCTTTATATTCTCTGTTTTCCTTGCATTTTCTTAAAAAAAGAAACCTACAATATTTACAATGACTCAAAAGACAGAATGTGAGTTCCTGGAAATGTAATTGAATTTGTTAAATAGAACCGTGGAATCTTTATGTTAATAAGGCAGCAGATTAACAAGACCTTAATTTCTTTCAACTTTCCATTAAAAAGCCAATGAAGCTACCCGTGTAATGCTTATGAAGCCATAAGCCAAATTACTACTAGAATGATGTTGTAGTTAAAACACACACACACACACACACACACACACACACACACACACACACACAAAAGGGACATGTGCACTTCAATATTCTCAAATAGCAAGTACCGTTTATACATATCAGCTGGTTGATTCACTCAACAAACACCGATGCATCTCATTCCTCTTTTCCTTTGTTTTCATATACCATAATTATTATAAGACATAGGCTATCAATAAATGTAATGCATGTGATGTTTTCCTCTAATTACTAGATGAGAAGCTTGTCAGAAGGAGAAAAAAATACTTGTGGAAGATCTATCTGGTTCAGAACAAAGAATAGTTTATAAGAAAAACAGCAATAAGCAGAGTGTCAATATCACCAAGCAGATATTTTTTATTAATCATTCAATGAATTTACATCTCAAATGATAGCCCGCTTCCAGGTTACCTCTTCACAAATCCCCATCATGCATTTGCCCTTTCCCTTCCCCTTTGCCTCTATGAGGGTGCTCTCCCAACCACCTACCCTCTCCTGTCCCACCCCTCCAGCTGGGGCATCAAACCTCTACAGGACCAAGGGCCTGCCTTCCCATTGATTTCAGACAGGACCATTCTCTGCTACCTATGTCTCTGAAGCCATGGATCCCTCCCTGTATACTCCTTGGTGGTCTAGTCCCTGGGAACACTGGGTGGTCCAGCTGATGTTGTTCTTCCTATTGGGTTGCAATCCCCCTTAGCTACTCCACACCTTCTGTCAGCTCCCCCACAAGGGTCCATGAGCTCAGTCTGATGGTGGGATCCAACCATCCACCACTACCAAGCAGATTTCTTAACCTGAAAGACACAAAGCAGAAAAGTTCAAACAAAAAAAGAGTGGACTCACTCAATAAGAGAGAAAATCATTAACCCTGGGATCAAAAGTATTTTAGGATGTGTACATGTTGTTTGGTAGAGCTAGAGAAGTTCCCTTTATTGCTCTTGACCTGCAGAACCACCTGAACCCTTGATTGAGAAAAATACTTCATATTTACTGTAGATGATTATTACACAGTCTTTTGAAGATAAATCTCAAAGAATATCAAATATCAATGCATAACACCCAAGAAATGCAAAGACAAGACCAATGGAGACTTGTCATCCTATAATGATTATTTTGCCTGCTGCTTCCATTATTTTTCACTACTCCTATCCCTTAATTCACAATATTGTCAGGATTTTCTATGAAAAGGCAATATTTCCCATAGTTAATAGTAGAAGTTGGCAGGCATCAAAACATGTGTCCTGTTGGAGGTTTATGTGTGAGAGATATGGCAGAAATAGTCTAGGGATACTCATAAGTGGCAACTTTGTAGATTTATACAGAACACAATATCAACAATTGGAAAGTAGCAATTTTGGATTGTTTCGATATCAATATTTGCTTAAAATTTTTATGTGTAATTGCTTTAAAAGTATTTTTAAAGGCTTCATTTTAGAAAGACACTCTCTTATCTTCTAAAAGACAAAAAAATAAAATAAAAGGGAGTAGATATAATATTATCAGTTCCTCTTCCCTATTCATGCCTGATTCTGACAGCTTCAAACTATTATCAGGAGATGTACTGAAGAAATAACTCAGTCGTTACCATACTAGTCCTATGATCTGAGAGGCCAGACTTCACCAAGCTCAAAAAGTAAACACTAAGGTATGGTGGTTTTATAAATGGAGGATCTACCTATAATTGGACCATATTATCTATCAGTATCATTGTTTGTAACTGTGAAAACATTGCAGGTACCCACGATTGCAACTTTTTGAGGACAGAATAGACTAGCACATCTGTCCAGATGCAGCAACTGGATATTTTCCATGAATCAGATATGATCCCAGGACATCATTCCTATGACCCTGAATTCTTCCAACTCTCCATCACTGCCTTCCCAAAAAATTCTTCTATATTGTTTTTCTGAAATTACAGATATTAAGCTTGTGTTTATCATGAAACTCAACAACCCAGGGAGACTTGTTCCTGGAAAGCAAATATAAAAATATGTTTGTAAAAGGTAATAAAGTGTTTGTGATATGTGCTGTTCTCTAAAAGAACAGCCATCTGTCACTAGAAGAGAAACATAGTGTTTCATTTTAAACATCATTGCTTTTTTCTCAGTTATTTGAAAATCATATTTCTTAATTTATCTCAAGCTCTTTAAGGTTAACTTTTAATCATACAGAAAATTAAAGTCAATAATAAGAAATACTTTCATCCTGCTTAAACAAATATCCAGAGTCAAACTTGCTTCTGCTTATATGCCAAGCTATTTGTATGCATGTTAAATTATATTAAAAATAGAACTGCCACATCCTTGCTAGCATGTGCTGTCATCTGAGTTTTTGATCTTAGTCATTCTGTTTGGTGTAAGGTAGAATCTCAAGGTCATTTTAATTTTCATTTCCCTAATCACTAAGGATTTGAATATTTCTTTAGATGTTTCTCATTCCTTTAAGACGCCTATTTTGTGAATTCTCCATCTCATTCTATATCCCAGGTTTCGATTTGGGTCATTTGGGTTTTTTACTGGTTAGCTTCTTGAGTTCTTTATATACTTTGGATATTAGCCCTCTGTCTGATGTGGGGTTAGTAAAGATCTATTCCCAATTTGTAGGTCGCCAGTTTGTTATATTGACTCTGGCCTTTGCCTTACAGAAGCTTTCCAGTTTCATGAGGTCCCATCTATCAGTTCTTGATCTTAGAACCTAAGACATTAGAGTTCTGTTTAGGAAATCTCCCCCTGTGCCAACGAGTTCAAGACTGTTTCCCAGTGTATCTTCTATTAGATTCAGTGTATCTGGTTGTATGCTGAGGTCCTTGATCCACTTAGATGTGAGCTTTGTGCAAGGTGACAAATACGGATCTATTTTCATCTCCTTACATACAGATTGGCACCATTTATTGAAGAAGTTTGCTGTTTTCCACTGTACATTTTTGATTTCTTTGTCAAAAATCAAATGTCCATAAGTGTGTGATTTTATTTCTGCATCTTCAATTCTATTCCATTGATCAACCGGTGTCTCTGTCCCAATATCATGCAGATTTTTTATCACTATTGCTCTATAGGAGAGCTGGAGGTCAGAGATGGTGATTTCCCCAGGCATTCTTTTGTTATTAAGAATTGTTTTCACTATTCTGCTTTTTTGTTGTTGTTTTGTTATTTTGTTTTCTAGATGAATTTGAGAATTACTCTTTCCATATCTTTGAAGACTTGTGTTGGGCTTTTGATAGTAATTGTGTTGAATCTGTAAATTACTTTTCATAGAATGAGGGCTTTATGAGTTTTGCAGGCAAATAGATAGAACTAGAAAATATTCTTCTCAGTGAGGTAAATCAGACCCAAAAGGACATGCATGGTATGTACTGACTAATAAGTGGATATTAGCCAAAAATGTACATAATACCCAGAAAATAATCCACAGGATTCAAGAAAGTTAACAAGCCAAAGGATCCAAGAGAGGATGCCTCAGTCCCGCTTGGGAAGAAGAAGAAAGCAATCATCTGGGAGGGGGCAGAGGGAGGGAAGTACCTAGTTAGGAAAGGGGACAGAAAGGGAATGGGAAATCATGATTAGGTACTGGGGAGGGAACAGGACTGAAGACCTGAGATCCAGCAAAATGTTAGAAACAGAAGCTCGGGAGCTTGGAGGTGGGGGAACCTTCTAAAATGTACTAGAGGTGTGGAAGGTGAGACTTTCATGACTCCAAGGGAGGAACCTTGGATGAAGTGCTCTACAGCGGGGAGGGGCTACTTACAGAGTCCACCTCCAGTGGAGGGACAAGACATCAATGGACCAAGTTGCCATCCCACAGTCCAAAGCTCTAACCCAGAATTGTTCCTGTCTGAAGGAACTGCAGGAACAAAAGATAACAGCATGAGAGAAAGGAGGTCCAGTGACAGGCCCAAATTGGGATCCAGCTAGAGGGGCCCTGATACTGTTACTGATGCTGTGGTGTGCTTGCAGACAGAAGCCTTGCATGGCTACCCTCTGAGAGGGCCAACAAGCAGCTGAATCAGGTACAGATACTAGCACCCAACCAAAAGACAGAAGCTGGGAACTCTGTGGTAGAATTGGGGAAAAGCTGGAAGAATCAGAGGAGGAGGTCAGCCCCATGGGAAGAGTAGATGTTTCAGCTGAGCTGGACCCCTGAGATCTCTCAGACACTAAGCCACCAACCAGGTAGCATACACCAGCTTATATGAGGCTCCTGACACATATACAGTAGAGGACTGATGAACATAAACCTCGAGAGACTCAAGGCCCCAGACAGTGGGGAGGCCTGGTGCAGAGCAGGTGGTGAGATAAGGACATCCTCTTGGAGACAGGGGTAGGGTGAGTAGGTATGGGATGGGAAGCAGTCAGGGTGCAGACCAGGATGGTTATGGAGTCTGTACTGTATAATAAGCTTAAAGAATATAAAAATAAATTTTAAAAATTAGGAAAACATAGAATTGACCTCAGATCTAACTAAACTACTTCAGTACATATACCTAAGGGAATCTAAGTCAGCATGCCATTACGATATTTGAGCAACTAAATAGTTGGTTTGCATCATCTTATTCTGGTTTGCTTGTTTTACCTTATCTCACCATATTGTTATTTTTAGATGTCTATTTGTATTCTAATAAAAAAGAGAAAAATATTGCGTGAATCTGGGTGTTTGGGGGAGTTTGGGAGTTTCTGGATTGGAAAACCATAATCAGAATACTTGGTGTGAAAAAGTGTACTTTCAAAAAACCAAACCAAACTGTGGAATCCATCTAGGTGTCTGCAGAGTTAAAGAAACTGCCAACCTAGTGGCCTCTTGTATCACCTGGAAGACAAATGACAGCCTCTGGGGAATTGTGTTGACTAGAGTCAAGATAGAGCCAAGATAGGAATGCCCCTTCTAAAAGTGGACAGTCCCATTCTTGGCTTGCATGGTAGACTGACTAAAAGTGAAAATATAAGCAGAATATCAAGATGTCTTCACTGTCTGTTTGGTTAGTGGAATCAGCTACCCAACACTTCTGGTTTTGGGACTCACCTGATCTAGGATGAGCTGGGGCCTCAAGCTGTGTGCCTAAGTAAATATTTTCTCCCTCACGTTGCTTTCTAAGTGTATGTAATCACAGCAATGATGCAACTAATAAGGATGCACTAATCAATCAACAAAACTACTGTATACACAATGGACATTTACTCGGTGATAATGAACTCTATTGAATGTTCACAAATAAAAACTAGAATTATTTGTCTTATTTACATTATTTTCTCTATTATATTTTGCATCCAGTAACATTTATTTTTCCTTTAGACAAATATATTTCAGAAAAATAGGAAAGCATAGGTACTAGATATAATGATTGTATGATGTGTTTTAGAATTCATACAGTGCACTGAGCTGAATTTGCAATTCAGGGTATGTGAGTTAGAACTGTATTTTCTCCATTGATCAGATAATTTAGCAAAACCAAGCCCCAAAAGCATCTACATTACAACCAGCACATAATAGATGCAATAATGGAAGTTAGGAGTATAAGTAATGGTCAGTTCACACTAAAGAATAATGGGGCATGCTAAACTTTACTTGAGAATATCTGAGCAGGACCCTACTTAGGAAATTAAAGTAGTGCAAAGAACACTGTGCACCTACATTGGGTTCTGGGAGTAACAGGAATTAATGTACTGCAAAAGCAAAATGGATAGAGTCCACCTAAGCTATAGCTGCTCACTGCAGAAAAGTGAGATGAAGTGAATGTGTGGAAAGGCCAAGAAGCTAGACACTAAGCAAATATATTAATTCTTAGAAAAGTTCATCTTTAAAATTAAAGGGAGGGAGGGAGAGAGAGAGAGAGAGATAAAGAGAGAGAGAGACAAAGAGAGAGAGAATAGAGATGCATGACAGAAAGGTAGGTATGTAGGTAGAGAGACAAGAATTATAGAGAGATAGATCATAGGTAGATAGATGGATAGGTAGAAGAGGTGTTCAGTGATCTGGATGTAAATAGATAAGAAAAAAAGGAAAAAAATAAGAAGGCATGCCTCACGTTAAAGTTTATCTTACCACCTCAAAATCCAATCTAATGGGATGTATCTTCCCACTTCAAGATCAGGACAAAAGGTGTGGTCAACTCAAGAACATGTCCAAAATTTGGCTCTTCCAGCCACAAGATCCCAAGAAAAGTCCCATTGTCTTCACTCTTCAAGATCCACATCACAGACATATCTTCCTACCTCAAAGATCTAGACAAGAGGCGATTTTTCCATTCAAACTAAGCACAAAAAATTTCACAGATGTCCCTTCTATTTCTGGATTCCCATATATATGGGGATTCATTTTAATATATATATATATATATATGATTGGAAAATTTATGTATTTACATTTCATATGTTATCCCCTTTCCTGGTTTCCCCCTCTCTTATTCCCCCTCTCTCTGCTTCTATGAGGATGCGTGCCCTCTCATTACCAACTCCCACCTCAACACCCTGGCATTCCTCTACACTGGGGAAACAAGCCTTGACAGAACCAAGAGCTTCTTCTGCTATTGATGCCTGACCATACCATCCTCTGCTACATATGCACTGGAGCCATGGGTCCCCCGATGTGTACACTTTAGTTGGTGGTTTAGTCCCTGGGAGCTCTAGGAAGTCTGGTTGGTGATATGGAGTTACAAACCCCTTCAGTTCCTACATTGGGGGTCCCCATGCTCAGTCTAATGGTTAGCTGCAAGCATCTTAGTCTATATCAGTAAGACTCTGGCAGAGCCTCTCAGGAAACCTCCCTATCAGGCTGCTATCAGCATTCACCTCTTGGCATGAGCAATAGTGACTGGGTTTGGTGGCTGCATATGGAAGAATCCCCAGGTGGGGCAGTCTCTGGATGACATTGTTTCTGCTCCGCTCATTTTCCTTGTATTTCATCCTATGAATGTTTTGTTCTCCTTTCTAAGAAGAACTGGTGCAATTTTGGTCTTCCTTCTTCTTGAGCTTTATATGGTCTGTGTATGGTTGTATCTTGGGCATTCCAAGCTTTGGGGTTAATATCCACTTATCAGTGAGTACATACCATGTATGTTCTTTTCTGATTGGGTTACCATACTCAGGATGATATTTTTATGTCAATTTGCCTAAGAATTTCATGAAGTATTTTTTTTAATAGCTGAGTAGTACGTCATTGTGTAAATGTACCACATTTTCTGTATCCATTCCTCTGTTGAAGGACATCTGGGTTCTTTCCAGCTTCTAGCTATTATAAATAAAACTGCTATGGACATAGTAAAGCATGTGTCACACCTATGGTCACTCGATCTGTAACAAAGTAGCTAAATCCATCCAATGGATAAAAGATAGCATTTTCACTAAATGGTGTAGGTTCAACTTGAGGTGAGCATGCAGAACAATGCAGATTGACCCATTCTTATCTCCTTATACAAAACTAGAGTTCAAGTGGATTGAAGATATCCACATAAAACCAGATACACTGAAACTAGTAGAAGAGAAAGTGGGGAAGATCCTCAAACATTTTGGCACAGGAGAACATTTCCTGAACAGAACACCAAGGGCTTATGCTCTAAGATCAAGAATCAACAACTTGGACATGCATACATTTGCAAAGTTCCTGTAAGTCAAAGACACTGTCATTAGGACAAGACAGCAACCAACAGATTGGGAAAAGTTCTCTACCAATCCTACATCTGATAAGGGCTAATATTCAATATACAAAAAACTCAAGAAGTTAGACTTCAGAAAATCAAATAACCCCATTTAAGATGCAGTATAGAGCTAAAGAAAGAATTCTCAGCTGAGGAATATCGAATGACCAAGAAGCCATCCTTAGTCATCAGGGAAAAAGCAAATCAAAACAACCCTAAGATTCTACCTCGCTCCAGTCAGAATGACTAAGATCAAAAACCCATGTGACAACAGATTCTGGAGAGGATGTGGAGAAAGAGGAACCATCCTCCATTGTTTGTGGGATTGCAAGCTGATATACCACTCTGGAAATCAATCTGGCTGTTCCTGAGAAAACTAGAAATAGTGCTTCCTGAGGACCCAGTTATACCATTCATGGCCATATACCCAAAAGATGTTCCAACATATAACTAGGACACTCACACACATACACACAAATAAACACACACACACACATATACACACATATATACACATATATATATAAATATATATAATTTATAATAGATATATATATTAAATTTATTATAGATATAAATTGTATATATCATCCACATATATTATAATTGTATAACAATTTACTTATATATGTATATATGTGATATATATTTTTTTTGGTGGAAAGTGGCAATATTTAGCCAAGAATGTGAGCTCAGGTGACAGAAGTTTCCACAGAAAGCAGAATAAGGTTAGTTTTCAGACATGAAGACAGGGATTTGAAAGATGTATGTGTTTTGAAAGCTAGATGGCAGGAGGTAAATATGGTGGGGATTTGTCAATCTAATTTAGACTCTACTCACAAATGAAGGTTGAAAGCAATATGATTGTATTTTCCATGCCAAAATTGGTTTATAACTTATAGAGAATATGTGTTGAGTTTTGATTCAATACAGGAAAAGTCCATTAAAAATAATGTCAAAGAGCCTAGGTAAGAACTCACAAAGTTGGATGGGTATGCTGATGGGATATGACCTGACTGAGTTGGTGGAAAGTGGTAATTATGAGCAAAATGCTTTTGTATAAAATTCTCAAGGAATTAATAAAAATGCTTTATGAAAAAGCTATATAAAGTCTTGGCAAAGATGATGCAGGCACACTTTATCATAGTAAGAAAAAACTGTGGTCATGATATTGACTGTCCATGTAATACAGAGTCACTTAAAACATGTAATTCTTATCACGTCTGTCAGGGAGATTCTGAATTATATTAACTGAGATAAGAGGATTCATCCTGAATGTTAAAACCAGTCCACAGACTGCATCTCAAACAGAATATAAAGGAGAAAAAAAATCGGATTCTAGGCAATCATTTTTCTTTGATTCCTGAGACACTATGTATCCAGGTGCCTCTTGTTCCTGCTGGAGGACCTCCTTGCCGTGATGCGACTGGACCTTCAAATTGTGAGTTAACACAAACCATTCTTTCTATATGTTACTTCTTGTCACGTATTTGATGACAATGATGAGAAAAGTTGGTCTATTGGTATGGATATAAATGAACATTTTGAAAGGGACAGATTTCATACCGGCTTCTAGAGTTAGGTAAATGGTGGTGACAACATCATGAAAACTTATTAAGTAGAAATAAAACCATTAGGAAAGTAAAAAAAAAAAAGAAAGAAATAGAAAAAGTAATCGCCATCCCTCATCTTGCCTAGTGTCTGAAAGGCTGTGTATGCCAGCACTACCACAATGAACGGGAACAGGAAAGCTTCCTTAACTTCCTTAACTAACTCCCAAATTAATAACCCTAGAAGACAGGCTTCTGGATGTTCCTCCTGCCCTTCAAGTAACTCTCCATGTTATTCTGTCTGTCCTACTGCAGGATATCCTCTTGTCTTCTAGAAACTTAAGAATGAAGTCTATATAACTACTTAAATAGGCTTGGGTAATGATTTTGAGTGACCACAAGAAATCTAACTAGATCCATACTTGTTACCATCCTCGGATTAAAACTTCTGAAATTCTCTGCTATTCTTGCAAGCTCCTGGGATCAACACTGTCTTTGGTCATGTGTTTGAATACCAGAAGATCAAAATGTCTGCAATTCTGTTTTCCGAGACACTCAGGAGTGCTTTGACATCTTTCCATTCATACTCAGCAGCAAGTGACCTTTCAGAAAGCATCATGATGGTACATATGAGTAGCAAAACACCACGTTCACATCATCTTCAATGCTGAGAAACTTGGTCACAGATGCGTATACAATTATTGGCAAGAAATATTAACAGTATACAGAAATAGTCTCCATTAAATAGGGTAATTAATACAAGAAATTCAACAGTCAAATACTGACTAGGAAGAGGTAACCTCTAGTGTCCCTTTCAATTCACTGATTATATGATAAGCTATCTGTCTTATAAAACAATAAAAATGTTACCCTTGGGCAGGCTTGAAAATACATCTACATACATCACTGCCACAACTTTACAAGGAGGAGCAACTGCACAAGCTGTGACCAACTCCACATGCCAAGGGATTTAATGTGATATATGACCAGACTCATTGGACTGGACTACTTTATTGCATTCTCCAGTACCAACATAGCTACTTGTCAAGAGCTGAGTTTGTGTTAAAACTACCTTAAGCATAAAAGCAAGAAGAACTGAAGCAAAACCGTTGAGTAATATAGTTCTCCCTATTTCTCCACAGCTGGCCTGCCTACTCACACGTAGCTCACCATTAAGCTTTACTTATTTTACTTTGATTTGGTAACATAGTAACCGTTCTTTAAATTTTGCTGTAAAGATGTAATCATATAATGGAAAGTTCTTCTTTCTGTCTTGTAAAACAAAGGTCTTACTTTCCCTTCCTTTATTTTGTCATATTGTTAAGAAACAACAAATATTATAAAGATGTCTTACAAAAATTACAGGTACTCCCACTTTTAGTATCCATGAGCCGAATGCTCATGTTTTTAAGTCACCAAATAACGCAATTATTAGGATTTATCTTGTCTCATTTTAAAGCAGTATTTGCTAATGTCATACTCTGGAAATCACACATTATACCCCTTTTCTAACTGTTCTTCCTTAAATAAAGATTCCTTTGCCTTAACCACTGATGTAGTTATATTTGTCTTTGGACCATCAATATGAATATATGAGGTGACTCTGTTATTATGATATCTTGAATTTTTGATATATGAATTTCTTCATTATTAATAAGAAATATTTGTATATTTGTTTCAATAAGTATTCAACAATATATTCAATAAATACATTGAATAAGTATATATAGTATATATTTAATGTTTGATATTATACTGAGGTTGATTTCTCAATAACTCTCATTTCACTATCATGTCTAAATTTAAACAACATTGATATTTCAGAGCCTTCTCCTTTATTGTATTCTATAATTTGAATAAGCTTGCTCCTCAAAGGTCTGGATCCAGTTTCTCTCTGACTTACGCATAGATAAGCTTCTCTTATAGCATCCAAATTTTTATTGTTTTCAAATTCTTTCTTCTATTTTCCTCTCTTTGTCTGTCTCTCTGTCTATGTCTTTGTCTTTCTGTCACTCTCTCTGTCTCTCTCTTCTCTCTGTAACATACACACATACACTCTCTCATTTCTATTTCTCAACAAACACACACACACATTCACATGCCATTCTTATAAAGTGGAAATATCAAGTGTTTTTTTGCATTTAATTTTAACTAAACACAGGAAGGTACTCTAAGTGCCTCCTAAAGAGAAATGAAAACACCAATTTCAATATAACATACAATAAAATGTAAACAAATCATAAATCCTTTGATCTACAATGATTTCCTGTCTGCAGGATATGTTAATACAATGGCACCAAACTTGTCGGTAGAACCAACCAATATCAGATTTATATTAAGGCTCCCTCCACAACCTGGGACCCATACATCACACTGTTTGGTGACAATAGCTAAGGGACCTTGGGTAAAAACAAATATTACTATAACTACTATTCTTCCAAAAAATTTTGTAATATGTTAAGTATTATGTTATACTCATAGATCCATGCCTTGTTCAGCCATCGTCAGAGAAGCTTCCTCCTACTGTACCAGATAAGAATAAGTGCAGAGTCCCATGGCCAGACAATATGCAGAGAGGAGAACCTTAGAACACTCAGCTCTAAATGAGAGGACTTTACCCAATTTCTTCTCTCATACTTAGGGAAGGTGGGGAGAAGAGGAGGGAGTAATTACAATCAGAATATACTTTGTGAGAGACAGAAAAGCTATTTTCAATAAGAGGGAAAAATTAAAATAGTGAATGCAAAACATAGCTATTAAGTCATGGTGATTTAAATGGGATTGGCCAACAGAGGCTCATACATTTGCATGCTTAGCCCTCAGTTGATCTCTCAGGAAGGATTAGGAAGTGTAGCTTTGTTGGTATAGGTGACTTGGTACTAGAACTGGGCTTTGAGGTTTCAAAATCGAATGCCAGATTCAGCCTCAGTGTTTTGTTTCTGTCTTTGTGTCAGTCTCTACCTCGCTGTCTTTCTCTGTCTCTTGCTGTCTCTCTCCATCTCTCTCTCTCTCTCTCTCTCTCTCTCTCTCTCTCTCTCTCTCTCTCTCTCTCTCTCTCTCTCTCTCTCTCTCCAGAATGCAAAGCTTCCAGTCATTGCTTCTGCACCACAACTGCCCATTGTTGTGCTTCCTACCATGATGATAATGGACTCACTTCTGAAACTGTAAACAAGCCCCCAATTAAATGCTTTCATTAATAAGAGTTCTCGTAGTTATGGTGTCTCTTCACAGCAATAGAAGAGTGACTAAGACAACAGGTAAATTTTGGACTTTGAAACATGCATAAGGACCTGAGTTTGAGAAATAATATATCAAAATATTTTTCAGCCAATGGCATATTTAGAAGGCATCACTGTTAACAGTATACATATTAATATTTCATATTCACTTGCATGAGAAATTCAATATCGATTTTATCTTTTTTATTTTGCTACATTTAAGAGGCATTAGAGTGGTTGAAGTGGTGAAAAACTATTAACTGTGCACTCTGAAGCAAATTACTCTTCTGTCTATCTCACTTTGTTCATCTGTAAACTGGGGTTGGAAACTTCCTTCTGCAGTGCTGTCAGGTGTAAGAAGTTAATCTTTCATGAGAGGCCTTTACCAGACTTGGAGAAAGCACAGTTGTTTCCTGAACTCCTGGCAAACACCTAGGAGTTCTAAAAGGGAGGTGTTGTTTCATACTTATGGAAGCAGCTGGAACTCACAGAGTGTATACCATCCCAACTCTCACTATTCCAAGAGACAGAGTGCCAGAAATACTCTATAATCATCAGACAAAGAGAATAAGAAATATCCGAAAGAGAATAACTTTTTCTTGATCCTCCTAGAAAAAAATGAGAAATATGGGGAGAATGCTATTTAAGGTTTTGGAGACTCTCAACCTTTCTATTTCAAAAGATTTTCCAAAGATGCATAGCTCTAAGGAAATATTATCCAAAAAATGTCTAAAAGCCCATGCCCCCATTTTTACAACAGCTGAAATACAAAAAACAAAAACAAAAAACAAAAAAACCAACAAAAAAATGACTGTGTATAGATGAGTGGATAAAGCAAGAGAGTACAGACTATATGGAAATATTATTTGACCATATAAAAGAAAAAATCCATATAGATAGATAGATAGATAGATAGATAGATAGATAGATAGATAGATAGATATGTAAAAAACAGATGAACTTTAAGGTAATTGCAGTAAATACAACAAACCAGGTTTGCCTTATTTGGTGCATGCCTTTAGCCCAGCACTAAGAAGGCAGAGGAAGGCAGATATCTGAGTTTGGGGTCAGTCTGGTGTACAAAGCCAGTTTGAGGTTAGTGAGGACTATACAGCGAAACCCTGCTTGAAATTCACACACTCCAGATTTTCCAGTTTTGTTGAAGATAGGATTTTGCATTAGGATCTGATGATTTTTTTAATTTCTTCAGATTCTGCTGTTATGTCTCCCTTTTCATTTCTGATTTTGTTAATTTGGATACACTCTCTGTGACCTTTGGTTAGTCTGTCTAAGGGTTTATCTATCTTGTTGATTTTCTTAAAGAATGCTCCAACATACAGCAAAGACAAATGCTCCACGATGTTCATAGAAACCTTATTTACAATAGCCAGAAGCTGGAAAGAACCCAGACGCCCTTCAACAGAGGAATGGAATCAAAAAACATCTACACAATGGAGTACTATTCAGCTATCAAAAACAATGACTTCATGAAATTCATAGGCAAATGGAATGGACTAGAAAATATACTGAGTGAGGTTACTCAATCACAGAAAAACACACTCGGTATGCACTCACTGGAAGGGGATATTAGTCAAAAACCTTGAATTACTTAAGATGCAATCCGCATACCATAGGAAGCTCATGAAGAAGGATGACCAAAATGCGGATGCTCCCACTCCTTCTTAAAAGGGGGGAAAATATCCATAGGAGGGGATATGGAAGCAAAGTTTAGAGCAGCGACTCAAGGAATGGCCATTCAGAGCCTGCCCCACATATAGCCCATATATATACAGCCACCAAAACTAAATAAGATTGATGAAGCTTAAAATTTCATGCTGAAAGGGAGCAGATATAGATCTCTCCTGAGAGACACATCCAAAGCATGTCCAACACAGAGGTCAATGCTAGTAGCAAACCACTGAACTGAGCACAGGATCCCCTTGGGGGGAATTAGAGGAAGTATTGAACTTGCATCCCCATAAGAACAACAATGCCAACCAACTAGAGTTTCCAGGCACTAAACCACTACAGAAAGACTAACATGGACTGACCCTGGGCTCCAACTGCATATGTAGTAGAGGATAGCCTTGTTGGGGCACCAGTGGAAGGGGAGGCCCTTGGTCCTGCCAAGGTTGGACCCCCAGTGCAGGGGATATGTGGGGCAGCAGTAAGGGGACTGTATGGGGGGTAGTACTACCCGTATGGGGGAGGGAGAAGGGAGGGGAGGAGATAAGGGATTATGGACAGGAAACCAGGAAAGGGAATAACGTTTGAAACGTAAGTAAAGGAATATATCTAATAAAAATTTTTAAAAAAAACAAGAATGGATCAGTTTGCATTCTTCTACATGCTAACAGCCAGTTGAAGCAGCACCAGTTTTTGAAAATGCTGTCTTTTTTCCACCAGATGGTTTAAGCTCCTTTGTCAAATGTCAAGTGACCATACGTGTATGGGTTCACTTCTGGATCTTCAATTCAATTCTATTGATCTACCTGCCTGTCTCTGTACCAATACCATACAGTGGTTTTTGTTTGTTTGTTTGTTTGTTTTTTATCACTATTGCTCTGTAATACAGGAACAAACTCAAGAAGTTAGACTCCAGAGAATCAAATAACCCCATTAAGAATGGAATACAGAACTAAACGAAGAATTCAACTGAGGATTTGGCTGAGAAGCACCTATAGAAATGTTCAAAATCGTTAGTCATCAGGGAAATGCAAACCAAAACAACCCTGAGATCAGAATGGTTAAGTTAGAAAACTCAGGTGACAACAGATGCTGACAAGGATGTGGAGAAAGAGGAACACTCCTCCATTGTTGGTGGGATCGAAAGCTGGTACAACCACTCTGGAAATCAGTCTGGTGCTTCCTTAGAATTTTGGACACAGTACTACCTGAAGACCCAGCTATACTACCCCTGAGCATATACCCAAAAGATGCTCCAGCAAGGACACAGGTTAAACTATGCTTATAGTAGCCTCATTTATAATAGCCAGAAGCTGGAAAGAATCCAGATGTCCTTCAAGAGAAGGACACAGAAAACATGCTACATTTACACAATGGAGTACTACTCAGCTATTAAAGACAATGACGTCATGAAATTCTTAGGCAAATGGATAGATAGAACTAGAAAATAGCATCCTGAGTGAGGTAATCTATTCACAAAAGAACACACACGATATGCACTCACTGATAAGTGGATATTAGCTCAGAAGCATGTACTACCCAAGAAACAACTCACAGACCACATGAAGCTCAAGAATGAAGACCAAAGTATAGATGCTTCAGACCTTCTTAGAAGGGGGAACAAAACACTACTCAAGGGAGGAGATATAGAGACAAAGTGTAGAGCAGACACTGAAGGAAAGGCCATCCAGAGACTGCCATACATGGGATCCATCCCATGTGCAGTCACCAATCCCAGACAAGATTGGGGATGTCAAGAGGTGCATGCTGACAGGAGCCTGATGTAGTTGTCTCCTGATAGGCTCTAGCAGAACCTGACAAATACAGAGGCAGATGCTTGCCGCCACCCATTGAGCTGAGAACCCGGTCTCCCGGAGGAGTTAGAGGAAGGACTGAGGTAGCTGAGGGAGTTTGCAGCCCCATAGGAAGAACAATATCAACCAGCCAGAACCCCCCCAGTGCTCCCATGGACTAAACCACCTACCAAAGAGTACACATGGAGCACTCTTAATTCATGGCTTTAACTGCATATGTAACAGAGGATGGCCTTGTCAAGCATCAGTGGGAGGAGAAGCTCTTTGTTCGGTGAAGCTAGTTTCCCCAGTGTAGGGGAATGCCAGGACAGGGAAGAGGGAGGCAGTGGGTGGGTATGGGGGGAGCACCTTCATGGAGGTGGGGTTGGGGGTGGTAGAATGGGTGAGGGGGTTTCTGGAGGGGAAACAGGGAAGGCAGACAGCATTTGAAATGTAGATAAAGAAAATATACAATAAAAATGAAGAAATAAAACAAAAAATAAAATAAAATGAATCTGAAACAGGCGAGTTCACAGGATCAGACACAGTCACAAAATAACACTTTTTTTTGAGATGAAAGGAAAGGAAACTGGAAGTACTCATCAAAACCTGTGAGAGTTCACTTAAACAATTGAACAAGTCAGAGTGATGCTGTATAAAATTGTAATTACATGGTGGAACTATATTATATACTGAGATTTTTGAGGATAGAACTCATCTTATTTAGTGTTCTTACAAAAATTAAATATAATACATATTGAATATAAATTCTTAAGGGTTTCTTAAACTGAAAAACTATTTCAGAAATTCCTTTCTGAAAATATTTGTTATGTTCCCTTTAGCAAAATTTTACACGTGCTTTTTCTTCAAATTGGAGTATCTCTCTTACTGTGCTGGTGGAAGACCCCTCTTACTGTGCCGTCTAGTCTCGCATCAACTTGACACTAGCTAGAGTCATTTGGGCAGATGGAACAACAATTGAGCAAACATCTCCACTAGATTGGTTTCTTGGCAAGACTCTGGTGCAGTTCTTTGGCTAATGATTAATGGGGGAGGGCCCAGTTCTATGTAGGCAGTTCCCCCATGAGCTATGGTCCTGGGTGCTATAAGAAAGCAGACTGAGCAAGCCATGAGAAACAAGCCAGTAAGCAGCACCCTTATATCGATCTGCATTCTGTGTTCATAATAGTTTAATTAATGATCTGTCTTTTCTGCCAACCTATAATTATTATGAATTGACAAAAGTAATCCTCTGACTGTTCTCTCCTTTGCAATTCTACTCATGAGCACATTGGTTAATGGTTGTGCCCATCCACTGAGTGCAACTCAGAAAGTATTTGCAGATGAATGACTGATTACTTACTGAAACCACCAGTTGGAGGGTTAGCCCTATTGCCTCAAAACTGCATATTCATATTTTAAGACAATTATCAAGGTGAGTTGGGAGTAACTAAGTAGGAAAAAGAATCCCTCTCATCCTTTTTCACCTTACTACATAGTCTTCTGGAAAAGCTGCCTATTGTAATCTAGGAATGTCCTTTTTCCTTCACTTTCTGTCTTGATTTACAGGAAGAAAAATATGTTCTTGTTTTTCAAGAAGTCAAGATGTTCTTCTTTAGTTTGTTCTGTACTTTAAGATCCTTAAAGAAGAATAAGGAGAAAAAAATACTTCTTCTCCTTTTTTTTTTTTTGAAATGGGTCCGAGGAGAACTCTGTACCCTGTAAAACTCTTTAAAGTTCCAAGGATCTCTTGTATAACAAAAGCCAACCTGCCCACTAAACCTTTCCAGCGTGCCTGTCTGACTGCATAAGTATAAGACTGTGCCTTACTTACTAGGCCTGCAGAGAGAAGTCATTTCCCCTCAGCTCTCAGACTTCAGCAATTGTCACATTCTACATTCTCGAGAACAAGCAGATGGACCTCAGGGGTTTATTTTAGACACCATTTAAAAAAGATGGACTTGGCGAAATTTTAGAAGTCAATACTTAATCATCAGAGCACTTGTCAAAATGAAGCATTTTCATCTGACAAACTGAATATGAACCCCACGACTGTCACTTTAAAATGCACTTGATTTTATAATTCCCAGCACACTCCAAGAAAATCCTACCATTAATGTCTAATTTCCTTATCTGGAAATTAGTATATTATTAAAAATCCAAGACAGGGTCAATCTTCTGTTGATTTGTATAATTAAGTTACCTTCTCTCATTTAATTTAAGGGAATTTTGTATTAATTTCTAGGGAATAGTTTTGAGACTAGAAAAGACTTTTGGCCTTTTCATAGAGCACAGTATCTACCTGCCTGGCAATTATTTGCCATACAAACATTTTCTTTCTTTCTTTCTTTCTTTCTTTCTTTCTTTCTTTCTTTCTTTCTTTCTTTCTTTCTTTCTTCCTTCCTTCCTTCCTTCCTGTCTGTCTGCCAGCCTGACTGTCTGATTGTCTGTCTGTCTGTTTTTAATATGTTTTAAACTGTCAAATCTTAGCATAAGCATCCCAGTTCCTTCTGTTTCTTTCTCTTCTCACTGTTCTGTGTGCTTTGGAATACCTGTCATTAAATAGCTTCTGCCTTACTACCCTCTGAAGGCATACGTGTTTCTTCCTGGGAGAATGCTTCACTGTCTTCCACCAAGGAAAAGAATAAACATTAGTAAAAGTCAAATCTCATGAGGGTCATATGGTTCATTTAGGCAAAAGCCACACATATTTTCTAGATTGTATTTAAATCTCTTGGGCCCACAAAGCTGTGTCTAAATCTTCCTTTTTCAATGCTTTGTTAGTATCTGCAAGTAATGGACCCTTTTCTGTAGAAACTTGGCATTTGGATCTGACAGAAACGAGAATAATACCAAAATATAAACTAAATTCAAGAGGTTAAACATACTAATTTTAGTAATTATACAATAGATTGTTCTCATTTGTTTTTCCTGCTTATCATTCAACATTTCAGGGAACAGGCACTAAAAGATAACGAGGCTGACACCTTTACTGCCTAGAGAGCAAACTAAATTAAATAGATTATATGTTTAATGTAGATTAGCTGAGATCACAGATGTGCACCTCTTGGGGACAATAGGATGTGATGGTGCATTTGCAGGGAATGGTTGTTATCTGTGTTACTAGGTAGAGCATTTTATTTTTATGTCAGAATTGGACTAACCACCTTTAACTCACCTACAGGAAAGATAAAGTAACAACATTAAGAATGTTCAACATTCAACATAAAGCCTTATGAAATACATATTTCTGGGAGGATAGAGGTAAAAGACTGTAT
Organism: Rattus norvegicus; assembly: GCF_021556685.1. Classification (NCBI taxonomy): domain Eukaryota; kingdom Metazoa; phylum Chordata; class Mammalia; order Rodentia; family Muridae; genus Rattus; species Rattus norvegicus. The sequence goes on along the minus strand of NC_141548.1, from coordinate 62,263,192 downwards.
TTCTAGCACATAGCAAAGAAGAGGCACTGGGTTAATTTTTTTTTTGAAAAATAGAGAAAGGAGAGTAAAACAAAACATATCCTCAATTTGAAATGACAAACACGGGTTTGCATAGGCGCCATTGCATTCTGAATTCACTGTTAAAAGATTCATCATTATTTAAAACTGAATCATTTTTGTCCTTTCACATTTTATTTGTCTAACTCACAGAGATCATATATAAATGCTTTTTAAAATAATTTAAAACTGCTTTATTTGATTTAATTTGATTTTTAAATTATAGCCTTGTTTGAGGGCAATATATATATCGTTTTAATGATTTGAAATCAGAACTGTACAATGTTACCCACTTAATGTTGAAGAAGTATAAACCTTTTCAGTTACCATAATGCCTGGCCCAGCAAGAGATGACCACTGGATCCTTATTACTTCCACAGTGGATTTAAAGGCTGGTAAGAGACAAAAAGTGTTAGAATATTTAGAAATATAAGAAGAGCAGATGACAAACACAGCCCTGCTCTGTGTAGACGCCAATGCACCCTGATTCACTGTTAAAATGATTGATCATTATTCAAAACTGGTCATTTTTGTCCTTCATGACTGGGGCACTTTCTGCGAGATGAAATGAGGACAGGAAAATTTCGATGAAAAGTCAGGTGCACGCACCTTTAAGGTGCTTTTGGAAGAAGGCTCATTTGAACAGGCAGAGAGCAAGTGACATTCGGCAGGAGGGCTTTGAAAGTCAAGACTTTTGCCTGTCATTGTTAGTAAACCCTATTATAACAACTGACAGCCATATCCAGCAGACGCACCATACAGATGCTTTGCCAACTTCTTTCCTAAAGAAACATGAGATATTGTGAGTTTAATTATGAATTGTTCGGCAGTAGAATAAACCTGTGCTACTGTCTCTTATCGACTAGGTAAAAACTTGGCATCACACATACATACACTTTTTTAAAGCATAAAGGTTACAAGAGATGAAAAATCTAACAAAGAGTCACAACCAGATGGTTGGAAATCCGTCCGGACAACATGAAACAGTTAAAAGCCCAAGGATTCCCCTCAATGTATACACACTTCTGTGTGATGGACATACCCTGAAGTCAACATTTAGCATTTACATAAACCTAACTTGTGAATGAATACCTTTTCTTTTCTACAAGGATCAGGTGTCTAAAGAAGAACACGCTTAAATCTCTCAAATCCATTACTTTATAACAAGTATCTACGTATTATCCAAACACTGGAACGTTGTAGCAAGGAAAAGGTATATAATCCCTCCCTTTTTCACAGGAGTGAAAATAAATAAATTCACCATGCTGGAAGTTGGGGTGGGAGGACTAAAGGAGTGAATTTGAGGCAAATGACTTAGATATCCTTTCTGATGAACATGTTATAAGTTTCCAAAACCCACTCTGTCCTGATACAGATTCTGTGGCTTTGAATGTGAAGAGTGAGTGTGAAGAAAAACTGTTCAAGAGTTACTGGACGAACCTTCCTGCAAAAGGCAGATATGTGGGCACAGATACAGGAATAGAAGAAAGGGAATGGAGGTTTTACTGTTAATACACACTGTTCCTCTCTTCCACATCCAACTGCTCTGAGCATCCCCCAAACAGCACTAGGCATGGGAAAGGTTCACTTCAAATGCTATTGAATGCAGGAATGGAGGTAATCCCTGGTTCAGACGTTATGTGATTGCCTACTATAGCATCATTCATTGATACTTTGCTTCAGTATTAAGGAAACAGAGTCACAGGGAGACAGACTGGGTGTCATATCTCAGATCCTGCCTGAGGCCATCTTTGCCACCTAAAAGGGTTCTCAGTCCCACCACAGGATTTTGTGTATAGAATAGAAAGTTCCGACTTGATATCATTTCTCATCTGTAGATACCAATGCAAGGATGAGCATCTGCAGGTTCTGTCCATTTTCATTTCATGAGACCACACAAATGCTGAGAGACAGGAAGAATTTAGAGGTCCTTGTGGGAGCAGTAATTTAAATTGATCCCAGAGATACTGGGAGGAAGAAGTTTGCTAAGGATGACAGCTAGCCTTTCCTCTAATTGCGAAAGCCTCTCTGAATGTCTCATTGTGGTTTTCACCTAATGGCTTATTGGAGCCATTAGACTCAGGATAAGAATCCTGAGATTCTGGCCTCTCAACTAGAAGCCTAGAAGGCATGTCTCCTATTGATTCACTGATGAATCAATTAATCCAAAGAGCCCGTGTTCTTTACTGAAGATGTATGTGTCCAGGTTCAGAGGCTGGGATGTTTAAAAACAGATTAGTAATAAAATTCACCCATTTTACTTGCCTGCAAACCTCATTTATGAAGACAAAAACAGGCTTTTTGCTGTAAGAAAAGGTAGAGGTGATTTTGAGAACTTCTTTAGGAGCCTGCTTGCTCCCTCATTTGCAAACACCTTCTTGATTAGGGAATTACCTTACAATACCCCTAATTAATGCTAATTTATGCCCATTTAGTGACCATAAAAATGTGTTACCAAATCTTAATTGCATGGGGTGGGGAGGTAGATGAAAGTACTAAAGAATTAGTGTGTCATTTACTAAAGAGACCTTTAGGAACAATAAAGACCATCTGCTTTGTCAATCTTCGTCTCAGGAGAGAGCCCTACATCTTAAAAATCTAACGATAAATAAAGTTTCCCACCATAGCACTGAGGGTAAATGTTGCCCTTCCTCATTATTTGTGTCAAACTGGGGTAGGAGGGAGTCTTCAAGAGACAGCTTGCCCAAATGCTGACTGCTCATTTTAAATTAAGTTTTCCTGGTGGCAGAGCATTTTTATAGAACAAAGGTGACATCTATTATCCACTTAAGTCTCAAGAGTATATTTTTCATAGGTTGTTAATTAAATAGTTCAGAAGGCAGATTCTGAAATGTATCAGGTGAGTTCTTTATTTATGTATGCCCCAGATTCCCAATATTCATGTACTTAAATGAGAATTCCATGTCAGTAGAATTTTGCAGACTACAGCGATGCTATTTCTGGAGATCACCTAAACTTTCCTTTATATTTAACATCCTCGCCTTCACTAGCAACTGACTTCAATATATAACAAGGCACACCTGCCGTGCCAAGCTTCAAGATAATTCTGGAAGCAATAAAGTGTCTTTAATTCCTTGGAGCCTAGTAAGGAGCCAGGCACATGGTAAGGACTGAATAAATGGATCTTATCATCTACCAATATGACCTCTGTCCTGACCATCACTGGTTTCAGAGAAGGTGAAAGTTCCTTTTCTTCTGGCTTCCATTAGTGGGAGAAATAAACAACAAAAATTTCAAGTTAATAATGACTATATCCATGAATGGTACAATTTCCTATTGTGTCACACCAGCTACATAAAATTGCTTTAAGAATTAGAATGCACACTCTCAATTTTGTATTTTATTCTTGGAAGAGTTCTTAGTAATTCAGGAATTTCTTTTGGGCAGCAGCTGTGCAGAGAAATCCACCAAGTTCTGTATCTGTAGCCTGTGATCTACTTGACCCAGGTCAAAATGTTCTGAATTACGGTCTCACGTGTCTATTTCAATAAAATCACTAACTGCAGAGTCAGAATTCGTAATACAGGTCTAGGAACCTTTTTGGACGCTACATCTTACATCTCTTTTCCCATCTGGGATGATCACAGTCAATTCTGGCAACTCCTGCATCCTGGCCTCATGGGAGCTAGACTTGAAAGCCAGAGTTGTTCTTTCAACCCAAGCAAACGCAGTGCTGTTACGTGCTGGCTTCACGTTTGGTAACAATCTCATCACTGTTGATCTAGAAAGAAACTTCCATCGATGTGGAATCAGGCTTGGAGTCCAAGAAGGAGAAGAAATCACATGGGCAGCAAGGGCATTAAGTCTCTTTGTGAGGAAGGTTTGTAAGCAATAATAAAGAATGAATAGCATAAACAATAAAATTAAATAAAATTATCATAGAGCCAGAGAGTGGGTGAAGCATGTGCTAAGCATGCGTGAGGACTGAATTCAGATGCCCAGTGTCCACATGAAAGCTGGACAAGGCAATAGATGTTTGCAACCCCAGAATTGGGGGAGGGGGCACTGATAGCTAGATCTTTGGAACTCATTTATCAGTGAGTCTAGCGAAATGTGTTACAGTGTCAGTGAGAGGCCATGTCTGAACATTTTGGAGAACAATACAGGGGAATTCATACTGGATGTCAACCTGTGGTCTCTGGCAGTTGTCCTGTCCAGAGTATGCTCATCCATACACATATGCAAACACATGCATGTACCACACTTTAAGAAGTGCACACATACACAGCAAAGAGATAATGTGCAAATAATATGTATGCATACACTTGAATGTATGTACCACCTTAATTCTCTAACTGTATACAAATGTGTGTGTGTGCGTGCGTGCATGTGTGTGTGTGTGTGTGTGTGTGTGTGTGTGTGTGTGTGTGTGTGTGTGTGGTGACGTTTCAGTTCCTGGAAGAAAAGGGAAACCATTTTTGTTAATCTCAGTATTTGTATTTAATCTCAGACTTCTGTGCCTCACCCCTCTCAGAAACACGAAAATGTATAGAATCAATCGCAGGCTTGTTTTTATGTTTAGAATATTTGCTAGACTGTACAATTTCAGAAAGCTTTCTTGAAAGCATTCAGGATCCATCATTATTAATCTAGTTCTTGGAATGTCATTGCCACTAACACCATTGCTGAAGTAGGAATGCTTGTAAAAGGGTATGACAAAAACTGTTATTTTCTCCAAATGTCCCTGAACCAATGTCTCTTATTTGAGCTCTTTGACACCTGGGCATTTATAAAATGTGCTCTTTTCTAACCATTAAATGTTTGAAACAGACTAGCACCACCAAGTCTGTATAGAAATAAGATTAGAACTATTTTCTCCTTCTCCAGACTTGAATTAATAAAATGGCACAATTGACCACAGGGATTTTCAGGCCACTTAGCCCATTGTACTGAATCCCTGCAGTTCTATGGCTGCATCAAAGAGATGGCAGAGGCAGAAAATGAATAGGGTGAAACAAAACATGACCAAAGGGATCTCAAAAATAGGAGAGGAAAAGAAAACAAAAGAAAGATTTTCTTTCTACTTTTAACCAAATTCCCTTGAGGTGAGTCTTCAATGCTTCCCAAGGTCTTAGGAAGGAGGCAAGGTTGCATTATTGGCATGAGGAATGCTATCCTGCAGATTTCATTACAGCGGAAGGAAAAAGAAAGCCCAGATTCTCCATTTTCCATCCAGCTCAGGGTCACCTCTGCCTGTGATGTTCTGTATGCTTTGACTGATACATATCAACTTATGGCATTTCATTTTGTTAGTTAAGAACATAAAAAGAAGTGAACCTCATACCTAATTGAGTTAGTAAACTACTTAGAGCACATTTCACGGCTGCTTTCTTCCTCGGAAACTATTTTCTCTATACCTATGAAATATTGTTTATTTGTACTCCATAAGCTGATTTTCACTTTTTCTTATCTGACCCAAGGTCAGGCAATATACTGTTTCTCATGAAAATGAAAGAGTTCTTCCTTATACATGCAGGATATAATTAAAACACATCAAGATATGTGGCAGTGAACTTTAAAACACTGACTGCCAAGTACCAAATCTAATCTACTCATGAAGAGAATGACAACTGGGATTTCACAGTTGCGAGCTCATGGAGATGATGCCAAGATGCATGTGAGAATATGTGTAAGAAAGGAGTGATGGGATCCGAGCCTCAGCTGAGGAATCCAGATAACTTTCAATTTCTGAAGTAAAAATCGTATTCATGCCAGTATCTTTTTATGGCTGAAACGGCATTATTTATGCACTTAGTACCTAAGGATGACATTGGTGACCACAAAGAATCATTAAGGCTATATTAACTAAATAATTTCACAAAAGGATCTGATAAGCACTAGAGAGAGATACTTTATGTATTATTATAAAGACTCTGAAAATTACTTTGGGGCTTCTGAAATTAAAATTACAATGAAAAGAAACACCACTCGTCGTGCGATGTTGGAAATTTTTCAAACGGAGAAAAGAAAATATAAAAATGAAAGGGAAAGCTGTTTAAATGGGAAGCAGTCGTAAGTGTAAACATGGACTGACTCAGCTCATCTCAGACTTTATACTTTTGGAGGAAAGATAGATGAAGCAATAGGAAGACACAGTTCATATAACCTCTCCTGATTAAAACACTGGTAATAGAAAGAAACACTGAGAACAACCACTTAAAGGTCAGAGATAGGCAAGTGTTCTTGTGGGATGCTGGAGCATCCTTTGGGTCTATGCTAGGAGTGGTATAGATGAGTCTTGAGGGAGAACTATTTCCAACCTTCTAAGAAACAGCCAAAATGATTTTCGGAGTGCATGTACAAGATTGCAGTCCTGCCAGCAGTGGTGGAGGAGTATTCCCCTGCTCCACAACCTTGCCAACATGTGCTACCATTTGAGTTTTGGATCTTATTCATTCTGTTGGGTGCAAAGTGGAATCTCAGAGGTTTTTCTGTTGTTGTTGTTGTTGTTGTTGTAGTTGTTGTTGCTGTTGTTTTATTTTCATTTCCCTGATGACTAAATACAATGACTTTTTCTTTAACTGCTTCTCAGTTATTCTAGATTCCTCTGTTGAAATTACCTGTTTAGCTCTGTATCCCATTTTTAATTGGGTTGTTTAGATTGTTAGTCCTTTATGATTCTTTAGACCTTTATGTAATTATGGTTATTACCTTTTGTTGGATGTAGGCTTAGTGAAGATTTTTTCCCCAATCTATGTGGTCTCATTTTGTTCTGATGATGGTATCTGGTGATTTACAGAAGCTTTTCAGTTTCATGAGGTCCCATGAAAGGCACTTGACCTTAGTGCCTGTGCCATTGGTATTTTGTTCAAAAAGTTGTCTTTTGTATGGTGAGTTCAAGAATACCTGCTCAAATATCATTATAACAGCTTTATTTGTAATAGCCAGAAGGTGTGAATAGCCTAGATGTCGCTCCACTGGAGCATGGATACAGAAAATGTGGTATGTCTACACAGTGAAATACTACTCAGTCATTAAAAACAAGAACATCATGAATATCACCGACAAATGGATGGAAGTAGAAAATAACATACTGAATGAGGTAACTCAGACCCAAAAGTGGATATTAGCCACAAAGTACAAGATAATTATGTTATGATCAGCAGACCCAAAGAAGTCAAGTAACAAGGAAGACACAGGAAGGATGTTTGAATCTTTCTCAGAAGGAAAATAAAATAGATATCAGAGATCTATGGAAGGAGGGAACTGGGTAGAAGAGGGTATGGGGAGGGTGGTGTTAGGACAAATATATGTTGTGAGAGCAGGAGAAAGAGAACAGAGAATGGCTGGAGGGCAATCTCTAAAAGGTGTAAGAGACCTTGCATGGGGAGGTGTCTCAGAGGATCTAAGGAGGTCACTCTAGATGAAATTCCTAGCATAGTGGACGTAGTTCCTGAAGAATTCTCAGTCGCAGGATAAAGATAGCAACACCCACAACACCCAAAAATGTGTTCAGCCTATGAAATGCACAGGGTCAAGAGAGCTGAGACTAGTGGAGTGGCCAACCAATGACTGGCCCAAATTGAGATCCATACCACGGGCAAGAACCAATCATAGCACTATTAATGATATTCTTTTATGCTTACAGATAGAAATCTGGGATAACTGTCCAACCAGCAGCCAATGGAAAGAGATGCAGAGACACACATCTAAACATTAGATTGACCTCGAGGACTCTTATGGAACAGTTGGGAGAAAGATAGAGAGAATGGATGAGGACAGGCACTTGACAGGAAGACCAATAGAGGCAACAAACCTGGACCTCTGGGAGTTCACAGAAACTGAATCACCAACCAAAGATTGAGCACAGGCTAGAGGTAGGCCCTGCACATATGTAGCAGGTGAGTAGCTTGGTCTTCATGCAGGTTCGCCAAACAACTGGAGCAGGGACTCTCCCTGAGCATCTTGCTTGCCTACCTACCTGCCTGCCTGCCTGCCTGCCTACCTGTAGATCCTGTGGCCCAAAATGGACAACATTGTCTAGCCTCAGTGGGAGAGAATATATCTAGTCCCAGAGTGATTTGATGAGCCTAGGAGAGGGGGGGGAATTTTGACACCAGAGGGTATATTCCCCCTTCTCTTTGGAGAGGAGTCAGGCAGGTAAAATAGAAAAGTAAACAGTTAACTGTTTGGCTTAGGAGAAATAACTGATTCTCCGGAGGATAAAGCATTGTAGTATTTCTTTGCTACTGACTAGGTACTACCACCAACAGATGTATAACAATAAAGATATTACTGGGGGCTGTGAAATGCATGATAAACTATTGTAAATCCATATGGCAAAACCACATTGTATTATGTAAGGGAAAAGAAGATGGGAAATTGATTTCATTGCACTGAAGGATCCCATGATAAAAAATATTGTTTGCTTTCTTCATACTTCCCTAACCTTACATGCTCTGTATTGTATTGTGTTCTTTTGAGAAGTGGAAGGGAGGATGGGGGAAGGATTTGCATGAGGGTGTACTGGGAAGAGAATGAGCTGGCATTGGGCTATAAAGGGAATAAGTAAATAAATTTAATTTTAAAAGGGGTCATAGGCTACACCAAGCCAAACCATTGAAGGCAATGTAGCAACATAACCCAGTATAAAGGAGAAAAATGTATATACAGTTTAATTTAATCATCAAACTCCTGGGCCCACACACACATACACATACCACCACCACCACCATCACCACCACCACCACCACTACCACCAACAACAACAACGAGGACACCAAAGACAACAACCAGGAAATAACTGATTACCATCTTATGTTCTGAGCTACAGTGAGAAGAAATGAAGCATGCTTTACCTCCAGCAGCCAAATTGAAAAGAAATCAGTAAGATTGTAAAAAGTATTTGAATATGGAGATCATAGGCAAATCTCCAAACAATTATTTTAGAAGTTAGAGAGTTCATTTTAAATTAGCATAATAATTCTAAATCCTGATTATGCCCAAATTAAAAGATGAGTTTGTTCACAAATGTTATTATTTTTATTATATTTTAGCATGTGCTTTGTGTCTGAAAGAAAAGACTCAATAATAAACATTTGTAGCAGGTGACATTAGTCTTGAAGGGAGGAAGGCACATTTTATATCTCTTATCACACCTTTTTGGCAACTTAGTGTATATAAGAAAACAAAATATCACCTCTTGCATAATGCTGCCAAACCACATCCAAAGAAGGCTTTTGATTCGCTTTTCAGGTTCTAACTTTTCCTGGGCGAGCATAATAAAATTACATTCCAAAGATTTTTCCTGCTAGGAGTCAGGCAGGTAAAATAGAAGAGTAAACACTTACCTATTTGGCTTAGGAGAAATAGCTGACTCTTCTGTGGATAAAGTACTGCAGTATTTCTTTGCTACTGACCAGGTACTACCACTATGTATAACAATAAAGATATTACTGGAGGTGTCAATGACCTCAATCTCAGTAAAGGGATTATTAAGTAAGAAAAAGTAAAAATCTTTAAGTAAGAAATATAATAGCTAATATATACCCTACAATTATAGACATTGAATGTATAAGCAAAGACAAAATTGTTGCTTAATAAGTACAGACTAATTGCTTCTCGGCCTTTTGGCTAAGATCAAGTGTAATAAGTACAGACTGACACAAAAAAGTATAAGCCCAAGGGAAATATAGGCTGTGAAATGCATGACAAATTATTGGAAATTCATATGGCAAAACCACATTGTATTATGTAAGGGAAAAGCAAATGGGAAATTGATTTAATCATATTGAAGGAGTCCATGATAAAAAATATTGTTTGATTTTTTCATACTTTCCTGAAAATTTACATGCCCTGTATTATATTATTTTCTGATGCCCCCTAAGTTATTTTCCAGGTCCAATACTTAGGACAATCTCTATAACCACATAATCCACTTCACATAGAATACAAAGTGTCTGAAGCCTGAGGAGCTCCAAATATTTCCGGTGTCCAAAATCACGATATCTAAAATCTGATACTTCTCAAATATCCCTGTAAATACCCTCAAATCAACATCTTGTCCGTTGTTTCTTTTCTAGAGTTAATAGATGATACTATTTATTTCCTGGTTGGGTTTTTTTCTCTTTTTTTCATCAACTAGAAGTAAACCTAGACATTTTCCAGAAGAGAAACATTGGGAGTACCTGGGAAAGGAATAGGTATGGGAACAGGAAAGTTCAGGTGTGGGAAAGAGGGAGGGAGATAATACTGGAAGAGACAACTGGTCACCACCAGGATGACATAGAAATCTGGTGCAATGGAAACACCCAAGAATCTACGAGGGCAACCCTAGCTAAGACTCTTAGCAAGAGGGGACACAAAACCTGAGCTAGTAATCTCCTGTAAGACTTTCAGTGGAAGAATTGGGACATTAATCCAACCACAAAAATCTTTGACCTGTAATTTGCCCTGCCTACAAAATGTGCTTGGGGTAAAGGTGGCATAGAAATTGTGGAAGTGGACAATGAATGACTAGCCTTGCTTGAGACTCAAGTCATAAGAGAGAGCATATCCCTAACACTGCCTGGAAGGCCAGAAACCAGAGGCTAGTTATCCTTCATCATTTATCAGAGAAGAGAGGTTGAAAGGTACAGATGGTTTCTTATGGCTAATAATAGTCTGGGACAAATAATACATTGATTTCTGTCATTGTGTAAAGATAACGTTTACTAAATATCTAATTTTTCTTTTGTTGTAATGAAAGGTAATAACTAAAAGCAACTTTCATGAGGCTAGATATCAAGTTATTCTAGAAAAATATTACTAATGATATTCTGCTATAGTCATAGATTGGTGCTTAGCCCAAATGCCATCAGAAAGGCTCAGCAACTAATAGCAACAGATGCAGAGATTCACAGCCAATCCTTAGGCTGAGCTTGGGAAATCCTTTGGAAGAGGGGAAGAAGACTTCCAGGAGCCAGTACAGTCAAGGACAGCACAAGAAAACCCACAGAATCAACCAACCTGTGCTTGTAGGACTCACAGAGACTGAACAGACAACCAGAGACCCTGCATAGGACTGACCTAGGGCCGAAACATACACATTAGAGTTGTGTAGCTTGCTCTTCCTGTGGTTACTCCTAACTGTGGGAACAGGAGCTGTCTCTTACTCTCGCTGCCTTTAGGGACTCTTTTCTCCTACTGGACTGCCTATCTAGCCTCATTATGAAGGAAGGTGCCTAGTCTTACTTCAACTTGATATGCAATATTTGGTTGATATTTAGTCTGCAGTTTTCTGAAGAGAAATGGATGGCATGAGGGTGAGGGGCAAAGGAAATTAGAGAGAGGATTGACTGGAGAAAAGAAAGGAAATCCGCTGTCAGGATGCGAAGAAAAGGTTAAATGTAATTATATTTTAGAAGAAGAATGATGAGGAGGAGAACAAGAAGAAGAGAAGAATAACATGAATAACAAAAACAAGAAGAGAAGAAGAACAAGAATAAAAACAAAAACAAGAAAAAGAGAAGAGCAATAACAAGAAGAACAAAAACAATAACAAGAAGAACAGGAAGCAAAGGAAGAGGAGGAGGAAGAGAAGAACAAGAACAAGAATATAAGGAGGAGAAAGAAGAGAAGGAGGAAGAGGAAGAGAAAGAAGAAGATGAACAAGAAGAGGAGGAGGAGGGGGAGGAGGAGAAGGAGGAGGAGGAGGAGGAAGAAGAAGCAGAAGCAGAAGCAGAAGAAGCAGAAGAAGCAGAAGAAGCAGAAGCAGAAGCAGAAGCAGAAGCAGAAGCAGAAGCAGAAGCAGAAGCAGAAGCAGAAGAAGAAGAAGAAGAAGAAGAAGAAGAAGAAGAAGAAGAAGAAGAAGAAGAAGAAGAAGACGATGAAGAAGAAGAAGAAGACGATGAAGAAGAAAATGAAATGTATTCAGCAGCTTATAGGCAAAACTAAGGAAGGTATATTTATTAGTGATTGATGTGATCTCTTCTAGTCCATGTGAAAGATTGCAACCTCTGAGAAGGTTATATTTGAAAAAACTTGGATTTAGAGAGAGGAAGGAGTGGGGAAATTATAATATAACCTCAAAAAATAATTAACAAAATCAAGTGATAGGAAAAATGAACCAATGAAAAGTTTGAGCAACCCATGAAAGTTGCTTTTAGTCATTACCTTTCATTACAACAAAAGAAAAATTAAATATTTAGTAAACATTCTCTTTACACAATGACAGAAATCGATGTACTATTTGTCCCAGACTATTATTAGCCATAAGAAACCATCTGTACCTTTCAACCTCTCTTCTCTGATAAATGATGAAGCATGATTGCCTGACGTGTGATCAAGTGGCCTCTATTGTGCATAGTTGCCTATGAGGAGGACTGACAAAAGGCATAGAGCAGCAATGAATAATGTGGATAACTCCAGAGGAAGCAGACCTTGTCATGTAAATAATGCTGAGTAATAACAAGCGGTAGCAGGATTCAGGTTGTGAAACAACAGTTGGGACCCTAAAAGCAATTCACTACAATCAGGTAAAGCGGTCGCTACCACCAACTGCATGTCCCCAATCACAGCACAAGTCTAGTCACTCAGTCGGATTGATTGATGTGTGACATCTTTCTTTTGAAGAGATTATATGGGCACCAGAATGCTTGTATTTCACAATTTTGAGTTGGAGAAAGGAAGAATAAAAAGAATGTATGCTAAATAAAAGATTAAATGTTCTTTAGGATCTGAAATAATATGAAAATCAAAACATCACAGAAGTATGGGTGAAAAATTTGGACATAGACTCTACAATACTTTCAGAATATAAATAGAAGAGTAAAATCAATAATAACCATAATCTATCAAGGCATTAATAAATAAATATTCTGATATGATACCAAGTCATCAATAGCAGTGTGGAATAACACTTCATTAACACTGGATGATTTGTATGAAGATTATGTGTGGTTATTTTAAGGAGTTGAGATTCAAGAACTGTGAAGGATATTCATTATTAAAGTAAGATGTTAGCAAATAAAATCATCCGTATGATTTTTAGTACTAAATACCTCATACAGTAAATGTTAAAAGTATAAAATATCATGTGGATTTTATTTACTGATGTGATATAAATGTGGAGTTTTCTTTTCAGGTAAATTTCTTTATACTTATAAGCAAATGTATTAGAATAAATTAAATTATTTTTTCATGTTCTCTTCATGGTATAGATGGGATATAGATATACAACTTCCTGAATGATTCCTGTATTATAATAAATTAAATGCAGCTTCACAATATGGATAACATTACAAACCATTATTTTTCAGTATAATTTATCATCAATGAAAATTAATGCTAAACTTGATTTTATGTCTTCTAAAATATATGTTGTGGTTGTTTGAAAAGGTACAGAGACCAAAGGTTCATGTGTTTGAATGTTTGGCCTATCGGGAATGGTACTATTATGAGGTGGGCCTAAGTTGGAGAAAGTTCGTCACTGTAGAGGGCTTCAAGGTCTCCTATGTCCAAGTCATGTCCTGTGTAGCACACAGTCTCCCTTTACTGCCTGCAGATCAAGATGTAGAGCTCTCATCTCCATCTCCAGCACCTGTTTTTGACTGTTGCCTGATGTTCTCAATATCCTTTTAAGTAAAAGAAACCTCCTCCTGTCTACTCTCTATTCTCTAACAACTGAACAGGCATAGCATGGATTTTGCAGGCTTCTGCATATTATTCTGTTCTCCTGCTTCATTTATCATGTTTTTCAGTGTTACTCTTGAAGAAGCCTGAAGAAATGACACAATCCTATAATCTGTAACATGCGAAAGTCTTGATGAGTGCGATTATTTGAAATGCCACTATTCGCTTAAAAATACTTCCATTTTAAGCTTATTTGTAATTATGCTAAGAATATTTCTGGTTTGGGGAGAGCTAAGTGGACTCCTTAACTTTAGTCAATATGGCAAAAGTCTATCAGTACCAATGGCCATTTTATGAGACATCCAACTCCTGCCAATTTCATTTAATCCGTATTCAATTATCCTAAGTACTATGTTTCACATCAGGCATAGATGCATAACTTTGAGCTTTCACTTGTACAGTGAAATAAAATCCTTCTTTTTTCATTTCATAGTGAATACTTTATAAAATTATGAATTTAGAAAAGAGAGAAAGAGCGATAAATGTCAATATTGCAAGAGATGACATTCTAAAAATGTGAAATTAAATATATAGTTGGTAAATAGATTAAATAAATTCATAAAATATTTAGATAATGAAGCCATAGAGTTCAGCTAAAGATAGATAAATGTGCTAGATTTTGACCCACGAGACTAGACAGACAATTGGTACAAGTTGATGCATCAAAGAGAAAAAGGATGGTAGCTTTGGCAAGATACAAAAGATTAGGTGGGAATATTGCAGGTTTGCTCATAATTTCTAATTTTATGGCACCTACCAGAAAATTAAATTAATGAATGTAATACTATGCTTGAATGCTGTATTAACTTTATGAAAGTCCTTTAATATTGCTGCCTCCTGATCCTCTACAATCTCCTTCAGTGCTGGACTGCAAGAAATGGCTACGTGTTACTGGAACAAGTAGATTGCTAAGCATATGTCAGTCACTCTCTTTGCTAGAAGGGACTAGAAGAAATATAGATATGTTTTAAGGACACTCAGGAAACTCCAATAAGACATCAGATTAAAAGTGTTAATTTCAGAGGTGATCTGAAAGTGATTCTAACTCCTATCCCAGAAGCAGTGAAACCATCACCCAAGGATCACAAACACAATTGAACTCATATTTTTAATTGGAAAGTTGTCTGAAATACTATCCTCAGTAAAAGGATAAACAAGATATATCAGGATGCTAACGACCTGACTCACATGCTTGAAGTTATCAAGAACTTTGGCACTCACAGTTTTTATGAAATTTTATATGTGTGTGTGTGTGTGTGTGTGTGTGTGTGTGTGTGTGCTTAATAATCACATATATGAGCATTCAATTAGAGAATGAAAATTCAAAACAACCAAACTTTGAGGGAATTTCAAAGACAGATAAGCAGGATGGAAAAATATTAAAACAGATAACTAAGAAGTAAAAAAAAAATTAAATTCAGTGAATAAGCAGTAGCTCTAATAGCCCTAATTCACAGTAGTTTGAATGTAGTAGACTGTGTCTGTAAATATCAAGTAGTAAATATTTCAGTTAAATTTTGAAGATGGAACATAAAAATATCAAGGGCAAAACCTTGAGATGGCCAAAATAAAAACAGAGCTTTAGAAGTGATACTCAGTTGAACTGAGACAGACACTGTATAAAACATACTTTTCTTCCATAGAAACATAGATGAGAGGCTTGAGGGACAGAGTTGAATAAAAGAAAGGAAACAAAAAGTTCATCAGCCTGTATAGGTAGGAAAATAGTATATGACAGCAGTGAATCTGTAGACCCCTAGAGCCTGTCTATAAATGATACTAGTACAAATAAATCTACATGGATAAAAATACCATGCCACTGATACCTGAAATTTTACAATATCCACCAAACAAGCCATACTGTATTAGCATGTGCTAAATACTACTTGGATCCAGAATTAAGCAAAGAGAGAGACTTTCCTCATACAAACTTGGCATTCATTCTTCCCTTCCTGTATTGTCCTATCACTATATTATACCAGATACTCAGATGGGTACTGTGATTTACTAATCTTTTTCAATATAGCTGTGATCGCCATAGTTCATATAGAACAGTATTTATATAATATTAATCACTTATATGCTCCACTAATAACTTTTCTCTTCAGAATTAAGTAGCACTCTATAGCATGAAAGATTAATTGACATAAAATAAAGTATTCTAATATTATAATATACAATACCATAAGTTCTCTGGTATTGTAAGCCACCTACAGCCATTGTTCTCACATTATCTCCCTATGATTATAAAAGAACATTACTGCCCTGCACCCAAATCCTGTGGGGAAGAGAGCGACCATCCAGGAGTGCAGACATCCTGAGGCCACAGGACAGACTGCCACCACTGCACACCTCGGACCACACCCCTGGTCCAAGGGGAAACTGCACAGTGCCTCTGGACACAGGGATATAGGACCAGACAGTCACCAGTGCCCCCATTTTTGGTCTATGCCCAGGACCCATCTGAACCAGCCAAATAGCTCCCTGCACCCAAATCCTGTGAGGGAAAGAACTGAATCCTAAGAAGTGTGGCTACTCCTGAGAAGTCAGAGGAAAATACCCTCTGCCCACAGTCCAGACACAAGAAGGACTCTCATAGTGCCAATTGTGCCCGTGTGGTGCGATGACCTACAAGACAATCAGGGGGAGGACCCTTTGATTCCTGTCCATGCCTAAGCTGGAAGATAGTCTCCAGAAGCTCCACCACAGCTGAGAGCAGAGGTAAGACTCACTTTTCTGCTACCAAGTGACCTGCCTGGTGGATTCAGGATACACAGAGGCAGAAGTCCTCAGGGTCAGGGCACTTCCTGTTTCTGGCTCTGCCCGGAAGTGAACTGATACCATCCCACAGTTCCCTGCACCCAAATCCTGTGGGGAAGAGAGTGGTCCACCCAGGAGTGCAGACATTCTGAGGCCGCAGGCCAGACTGCCACCTCTGCACACCTTGGCCCACACCCCTGTTCAAGGGGAAACTGCACAGTGACTCTGGACATAGGGATATAGGAACACACAGCCTCTAGTACCCACGGTTCTGGTCTGTGCCCAGGACCATCAGAACTGCCCAAACAATTCCCTGCACCCTCAGAAGTACAGCTACTCCTGAGAAGTCAGAGGAGAATATCCTCTGCTCACAGTCCAGACACAAGATGGAATCTCATAGTGCCAACTGTGCCTGTGGGGTCCAAGGACTTACAGGAGCAAAGGACAGAACCCTTTGATTCCTGTCCATGCCTAGAACTGGAAGACAGTCTCCAGGAGTGCTGACACACCGGGAATCAAATCACTTGTTCTCAGGAAAGACTGAAAGAAAACAGGAAAACAGTTCTACAGGAGCACTGACAGAGAGGCCTACAGCAGGGTCAACTCTCAAAAACAGCAAGACAAGCAAACACCAGAGACAACCCAAAGTGTAGAGGCAAGTGCAGGAAGCTAAGCAATAGAAACCAAGACTACTTGGTATTTTCAGAGCCCAGTACTCCAACCAAAGAAAATACTGGATATGCAAACACACCAGAAAAACAAGATTTGATTTAAAAATCACATTTTTGACAATGATGGAGGATTTTAAGAAAGACATAAAGAACTCTCTTAGAGAAATGCAGGAAAACACAGGTAAACAAGTATAAGCCTTTAGAGAGGAAACAGAAAAATCCCTTAAAGAATTACAGGAAAACACAACCAAATAGGTGAACAAATAGAAAATGAAAATAGAAATAATAAAGAACGCACAAAGGGAGACAACCCTGGATATAGAAAACCAAAGGAAGAGTCAAAGAGCCGTAGATACGAGCATTACCAACAGAATAGAAGAGATAGAAGAGAGAATTTCAGGGGCAGAAAATATCATAGAAAACATTGACACAACTGTCAAAGACAATATAAAACACAAAAAGCTCCTAGCCCAAAACATACAGGAAATCCAGGACACAATGAGAAGATCAAACCTAAGGATAATAGATATAGAAGAGAGTGAAGACACTCAAGTGGCAGGTCTCTTGTGGTCCAGACGCCGCCCGGATCTGAAGGGACCTGATCAAAAGCTCCCTGCACCCAAATCCCATGGGAGGGAGAGCTAAACTTTCAGAGGGGCAGACACTCCTGGGAAGCCAGAAGAGACTACACTCTGCCCACATTTCTGACTCCAGAGGAAAACACCTAACACCATCTGGGACCCCTGCGGAGGGGGCCCCTGGAAAAGACAGAGCAGGCCCTCCTGGTTGCTGCCCTCACAGAAAGCTCAAAAACAGCCCTCACAGGAGCAACTTAAGCCAAGGGATCACAGGTAAGACCAAATTTTCTGCTCCAAGTGACTTGCCTCCTGGACTCAGGACACAGGCCCACAGAACAGCTGAAGACCAGTAGACAGGAATGACTACATGCCTGAAAGCAGAACACTCTGTTCACATAACTGGCTGAAAGAAAACTGGAAAAGAGGTCTACAGCACTCCTGACACACAGGCCTATAGGACGGTCTAGCCACTGTCAGAAATAACAAAACAAGGTAACACCAGAGACAACATGATGGCAAGAGACAAGCACAGGAATCGAAGTAACAGAAACTAAGATTACAGGGTATCAACAGAGTCCAATTCTCCTACCAAAGCAAACATTGAATATCCAAACACACCAGAAAAGCAAGATCTAGATTTAAAATCACATTTGATCATGATGATGGAGGACTTCAAGAAAGACATAAAGAACTCCCTTAAAGAAAAGGAGGAAAACATAAATAAACAAGTAGAAGCCTATAGAGAGGAATCACAAAAATCCCTGAAAGAATTCCAAGAAAACACAATCAAACAGGTGAAGGAATTGAAAATGGAAATAGAAGCAATAAAGAAAACACAAAGGGAAACAACCCTGGATATAGAAAACCAAAGGAAGAGACAAAGAGCCATAGATACAAGCATCACCAACAGAATACAAGAGACAGAAGAGAGAATCTCAGGAGCAGAAGATTCCATAGAAATCATCGACACTATGGTCAAAGACAATGTAAAATGGAAAAAGCTACTGGTCCAAAACATGAAGGAAATCCAGGACTCAATGAGAAGATCAAACCTAAGGATAATAGGTATATAAGAGAATGAAGATGCCAGCTCAAAGAACCAATGAATATCTTCAACAAAATCATAGAAGAAAACTTTCCTAACCTAAAGAAAGAGATGCCCATAAACATACAGGAAGCCTACAGAACTCCCAATAGATTGGACCAGAAAAGAAAGTCCTCCCATCACATAATATTCAAAACACCAAATGCACAAAACAAAGAAAGACTATTAAAAGCAGTAAGGGAAAAAGGTCAAGTAACATATAAAGTCAGACCTATCAGAATCACACCAGACTTCTCACCAGAGACTATGAAAGCCAGAAGATCCTGGACAGATGTCATACAGACCCTAAGATAACACAAATGCCAGCCCAGGTTACTGTATCCTGCAAAACTCTCAATTAACATAGATGGAGAAACCAAGATATTCCATGACAAAACCAAATTTACACAATATCTTTCTACAAATCCAGCACTACAAAGGATAATAAATGGTAAAGCCCAACATAACGAGGCAAGCTATACCCTAGAAGAAGCTAGAAACTAATCGTCTTGGCAACAAAACAAAGAGAGTGAAAGCACACAAACATAACCTCACATCCAAATATGAATATAACAGGAAGCAATAATCACTATTCCTTAATATCTCTCAACATCAATGGTCTCAACTCCCCAATAAAAAGACACAGATTAAGAAACTGGATATGCAATGAGGACCCTCCATTCTGCTGCCTACAGGAAACACACCTCAGAGACAAAGACAGACACTACCTCAGAGTGAAAGGCTGGAAAACAACTTTCCAAGCAAATGGTCAGAAGAAGCAAGCTGGAGTAGCCATTCTAATATCAAATAAAATCAATTTTCAATTAAAAGTCATCAAAAAAAGATAAGGAAGGACACTTCATATTCATCAAAGGGAAAATCCACCAAGATGAACTCTCAATCCTAAATATCTATGCCCCAAATACAAGGGCACCTACATACGTAAAAGAAACCTTACTAAAGCTCAAAACACACATTACACCTCACACAATAATAGTAGGAGATTTCAAAACAGATCATGGAAACAGAAATTAAACAGAGACATAGACAGACTAAGAGGAGTCATGAACCAAATGGATTTAACAGATGTTTATAGAACATTCTATCGTAAAACAAAAGGATATACCTTCTTCTCACAACCTCTTGGTACTTTTTCCAAAATTGACCATATAATCACTCATAAAACAGGCCTGAACTTATAAAGAAAGATAGAAATACTCCCATGTATCCTATCAGACCATCACGGACTAAAGCTGGTCTTCAATAACAATAAGGAAAGTATGCCCACATACACATGAAAGTTGAACATGCTCTACTCAATGATAACCTGGTCAAGGAAGAAATAAAGAAAGAAATTAAAGACTTCTTAGAATTTAATGAAAATGGAGGTACAACATACCCAAACTTATGGGACACAATGAAAGCTGTGCTAAGAGGAAAACTCACAGCTATGAGTGCCTGCAGAAAGAAACAGGAGAGAGCATATACCAGTAGCTTGACAGCACACCTAAAAGCTCTAGAACAAAAAGAAGCAAATACACTCAGGAGGAGTAGAAGGCAGGAAATAATCAAACTCAGAGCAGAAATCAAACAAGTAGAGACAAAAAGGACTATACAAAGAATCAACAGAACCAAGAGCTGGTTCTTTGAGAAAATCAACAAGTTAGATAAACCCTTAGCCAGACTAACCAGAAGACACAGAGAGTGTGTCCAAATTAACAAAATCAGAAATGAAAATGGAGACATAACAACAGAGTCAGAGGAAATTCAAAAAAAATCATCAGATCCTACTACAAAAGCCATATTCAACAAAACTTGAGGAATAATCTGGAGGAAATAGACAGTTTCCTAGACAGATAACAGGTACCAAAGTTAATAAATCATTTAAACAACCCCATATCTCCTAAAGAAATAGAAGCAGTCATTAAAAGTCTCCCAACCAAGAAGTGCCCAGGTCCAGATGGATTCAGTGCAGAATTCTATCAGACCTTCATAGAAGACCTCATACCAATACTATCCAAACCATTCCACAAAATTGAAACAAATGGAGCACTCGCGAATTCCTTCTATGAATTCACAATTACTCTTATACCTAAACCACACAAAGACTCAACAAAAAAAAGAGAACTTCAGACCAATTTCCCTTATGGATATCAACGCAAAAATATTCAACAAAATTCTTGCAAACATAATCCAAGAGCACATCAAAAAAATCATCCATCATGATCAAGTAGGCTTCATTCCAGGGATGCAGGGACGGTTTAAAATATGGAATACCATCAACGTAATTCACTATATAAACAAACTGAAAGATAAAAATCACATGATCATTTCATTAGATGCTGAGAAAGCATTTGACAAAATTCAACACCCCTTCATAATAAAAGTCATGTAAAGATCCAGAATACAAGGCCCATACCTAAACATAGTAAAAGCCATATAAAGCAAACCAGGAGCTAGTATTAAACTAAATGGAGAGAAACTTGAAGCAATACCACTAAAATCAGGGACTAAACAAGGCTGCCCACTCTCTCCCTACTTATTCAATATAGTTCTTGAAGTTCTAGCCAGAGCAATCAGACAACAAAAGGAAATCAAGGGGATACAAATTGGTAAAGAAGAAGTCAAAATATCACTATTTGCAGATGATATGATAGTATATTTAAGTGATCCCAAAACTTCCACGAGAGAACTACTAAAGCTGATAAACAACTTCAGCAAAGTGGCTGGGTATAAAATTAACTCAAATAAATCAGTAGCTTTCCTCTACACAAAAGAGAAACAAGCTGGGAAAGAAATTAGGGAAATAACACCATTCATAATAGACCCAAACAATATAAAGTACCTCGGTGTGACTTTAACCAAGCAAGTAAAAGATCTGTACAATAAGAACTTCAAGACTCTGAAGAAAGAATTTGAAGATCTCAGAAGATGGAAAGATCTCCCATGCTCATGGATTGGCAGGATTAATATAGTAAAAATGGCCATTTTACCAAAAGCGATCTACAGATTTAATGAAATCCCCATCAAAATACCAATCCAATTCTTCATAGAGTTAGACAGAGCAATTTGCAAATTCATCTGAAATAACAAAAAACCCAGGATAGCTAAAACTGTCCTCAACAATAAAAGGACTTCAGGGGGAATCACTATCCCTGAACTTAAGCAGTATTACAGAGCAATAGTGATAAAAAACTGCATGGTATTGGTACAGAGAAAAAAGATAGACCAGTGGAATAGAATTGAAAACCCAGAAATGAACCCACATACATATATTCACTTAATTTTTGACAAAGGAGCCAAAACCATCCAATGGAAAACAGATAGCATTTTCAGCAAATGGTGCTGGTTCAACTGGAGGTCAGCATGTAGAAGAATGCAGATCGATCCATTCTTATCACCCTGTACAAAGCTTAAGTCCAAGTGGATCAAGGACCTCCACATCAAACCAGATACACTTAAACGAATAGTAGAAAAAGTGGGGAAGAATCTCAAACACATGGGCACTGGAGAAAATTTCCTGAGCAAAACACCAATGGCTTATGCCCTAAGATCAAGAATTGACAAATGGGATCTCATAAAACTGCAAAGCTTCTGTAAGGCAAAGGACACTGTTGTTAGGACAAAACATCAACCAACAGATTGGGAGAAGATCTTTACAAATCCTACAACTGATAGAGGGTTTATATCCAAAATATACAAAGAACTCAAGAAGTTAGACCGCACGGACACAAATAACCCTATTAAAAAATGGGGTTCAGAGCTAAACAAAGAATTCACAGCTGAGGAATGCTCAATGACTGAGAAGCACCTAAAGAAATGTTCACCATCTTTAGTCATAAGGGAAATGCAAATCAAAACAACCCTGAGATTCTATGTCACACAAGTCAGAATGGCTAAGATCAAAAACTCATGTAACAGCAAATGCTGGCGAGGATGTGGAGAAAGAGGAACACTCCTCCATTGTTGGTGGGATTGGAGATTTGTACAAACATTCTGGAAATCAGTCTGGAGGTTCCTCAGAAAATTGGACATTGAACTACCTGAGGACCCAGCTATACCTCTCTTGGGCATATACCCAAAAGATGCCCCAACATATAACAAAGACACATACTCCACTATGTTCATAGCAGTCTTATTTATAATAGAAGTTGGAAAGAAACCTGATACCCTTCAACAGAGGAATGGATACAGAAAATGTGGTACATCTACACAATGGAATACTACTCAGCTATCAAAAACTGTGACTATGAAATTCATAGGCAAGTGGATGGAACTGGAAAATATCATCCTGTGTGAGGTAAACCAATTACAGAAAGGCACACGTGTTATGCACTCATTGATAAGTGGATATTAGCCCAAATGCTCCAATTACTCTAGATGCACAGAACACATGAAACTCAAGAAGGATGACAAAAATGTGAATGCTTCACTCCTTCTTTAAAAGGGGAACAAGAATACCCTTGGGAGGAAATAAGGAGGCAAAGTTTAGAACAGAAGCTGAAGGAATGCCTATTCAGAACCTGCCGCACATGTTGCCCATACATATACAGCCACCAAACTAGACAAAATGAATGAAGCAAAGAAGTGCAGGCTTTCAGGAACTGGATGTAGATCTCTCCTGAGAGACACAGTCAGAATATGGCAAATACTTAGGTGAATGCCAGCAGCAAACCACTGAACTGAGAATGGGAACCTTGTTGAAGGAATCTTAGAAAGGACTGAAAGAGCTTGAAGGGGCTTGAGACCCTATATGAACAACAATGCCAACGACCAGAGGTCCAGGGACTAAGCCACTACCCAAAGTCTATACGTGGACTGACTCTGGGCTCCAACTGCATAGGTAGCAATGAATAGCCCAGTAAGAGCACCAGTGGAAGGGGAAGCCCTTGATCCTGCCAAGACTGTATCCATTCCTCTGTTGAAGGGCATCTGTGTTCTTTCCAGCTTCTTGCTATTATAAATAAGGCTGCTATGAACATAGTGGAGTATGTGTCTTTGTTATATGTAGGGGCATCTTTTGGGTATATGCCCAAGAGAGGTATAGCTGGGTCCTCAGTGAATGGGATTGTTGGGGGGAGGGCGGTAATGTGGGGAGGATGGAGAAGGGAACATCCACATAGAAGGGGAGGGGGAGGGATTAGGGGGATGTTGGCCTGGAAATCGGGAAAGGGAATAACAATTGAAATGTAAATAAGAAATACCCAATTTAACAAAGATGGAGGGAAAAAGAAGAATTTTGATGGAGAGTGCATTGAATCTGTATTGCTATTGGTAATATGGCGATTTTTACTATATTAATCTTGTCAATCCATGAGCGTGGGAGATCTTTCCACCTCTGAGATCTTCATTTGCTTCTTCAGAGATTTGAAGTTCTTGTCATCCAGATCTCTCATTTGCATGGATAGAGTCACAACAAGTATTTTATATTATCTGTGACTATTGTGAAGACTCTTGTTTCCTTATGTCCTTCTCAGCCTGTTTATACTTTGAATACAGGAAGACTACTGATTTGTTTCAGTTAATTTTATATCCAGCCACTTTGGGGAAGTTCTTTATCAGGTTTCGGAGTTCTCTGGTGGAATTGGGGTGAAGGGGGATCTGTTAAGTATATATCATCTGCAAATTGTGATATTTTGACTTCTTCCTTTCCAATTTGTATCCCTTTGACATCCTTTGGTTGTCTGATTGCTCTGTCTAGGATTCTGAGTACTATAATGAATAAGTATGAAGAGAGAGAGAGATAGAGAGAGAGAGAGAGAGAGAGAGAGAGAGAGAGAGAGAGAGAGAGAGAGAGAGAGAGAACAGCCTTGTTTAGTCCCTGATTTTAGGGGGATTGCTTCAAGTTTCTCTCCATTTAGTTTCTTGTTGGCTACTGGTTTGCTGTATGTTTAGTTTGGGGTCTTGAATTCCTGATCTTTCCAAGACTTTTAACATGAAGGGCTGTTGGATTTTGTCAAATACTTATTCAGCACCTAATTAAATGATCATGTGGGATTTTTCCGCCTTTGACCTTGTTTACATAGTGTATTATTACATTGATGGATTTCCGTATATTGAACCATCCCTGCATCAATGGGATGAAGCCAACTAGCTCATGGTGAATGATCATTTTGATGTGTTCTTGAATTCAGTTTGGAAGAATTTTACTGAGTATTTTTAAATCAATATTCATGTGGGTAATTGGTCTAAAATTCTGTTTCTTTTAGGGCCTTTGTATTGTGTAGGTATAAGGATAATTGTGGCCTCATAGAATGAATTCCATAGTCTTCTTTCTGTTTCTATTTTGTAGAATAGTTTGAACAGTTTTAGGTAATATTAAAGGTCTAATAGAATTTGCCAATAAACTTATCTGGTCCTTGGTTTTTTTGTGTGTGAGAGACTTTTAATGACTGCTTCTATTTCTTTACGGTTAATGGGACTGTTTAGATGGTTTAACTTATCCTAATTTAACTTTTGTACCTGGTATCTGTCTAGAAAATTGTTCATTTCATCCAGATTTTCTAGTTTTGTTTGGTATAGGCTTTTGTAGCAGAATCTGCTAATTTTTTTTAATTTCCTCAGTTTCTATATTTATATCTCCCTTTTCATTTCTAATTTCGCTAATTTGGATACTGTCTCAGTGCCCTGTTACTCTGGTTGGTTTTCTCAAAGAAAGAGCTCCCGTTTTTTTTGTTTTTTTTTTTGTTTTTGGTTCTTTTTTTTGTTCATTTTGTTTCTACTTGTTTTATTTCATCCCTGAATTTGATTATTTCCTGCCTTCTACTCCTCTAGGGTATATTTCCTTCTTTTTGTTCTAGAGCTTTCAAGTGTGCTGTCAAGCTTTTAATGTATTCTCTCTCCAGTTTCCTTTTGGTGACACTCAGCTATGAGATTTCCTCTTAGCACTGCTTTCCTTGTGTCCCATAATTTTGGGTATGTTCTGCCTTAATTTTTATTAAATTCTAAAAAGTTTTTAATTTCTTTTCTTATTTCTTCCTTCCAAAAGTTACCATTTAGTAGATCATTG
The DNA here is from genome assembly GCF_021556685.1 of Rattus norvegicus. Classification (NCBI taxonomy): domain Eukaryota; kingdom Metazoa; phylum Chordata; class Mammalia; order Rodentia; family Muridae; genus Rattus; species Rattus norvegicus. Next base: position 62,237,401 of record NC_141548.1, on the reverse strand, counting down.
TTCAGCTTCCATGTGTATGTGAACTTTCTGTTGGTTTTGCTGTTGTTGAAGACAAGTCTTATTCCGTGGTGATCAGATAGGATGCATGGGATTATTTCAATCTTATATCTGTTGAGGCCTGTTTTGTGACCGATTATATGGTTAATCTTGCAGAAGTTTCTATGAGGTGCTGAGAAGGAGGAATATTCCTTTTTTTTTAGGATAAAATGTTCTATAGATATCTGTTAAATCCATTTTTTTCATTATTACTTTTAGTTTCACCATGTCTCTGGTTTCTGTTTCCATGATCTGTCCTTTGATGAGAGCAGGCTGTTGAAATCTCCCACTATTATTGTGTGTTGCAATGTGTGCTTTGAGCTTAGTAAAGTTTCTTTTATGAATGTGGGTGCCCTTGCATTTGGAACATAGATGTTCAGAATTGATAGTTCATCTTAATAGATTTTTTTCGATGTGTCTTTCTTTATCTTATTATTAATCATGTCTGCTTCACAAAGTACAGAGAGAGTTCTTGATTTTTTATGTCATCTCATACTTAAAAATTAGTTATCTCTAATGGAATCTCTCTGGATATAGTAACCACACATAAGCATATGTCGCAAGCCCAACACAGTATAAAATCAATTGTATTTTTGTTGACTTTTCTCTCATATTACATTGCTTGGGCCTTTTTTATTTCACTGGTCTTTTGTTTTTATATTATGGTTTCTGATTTTGTATTCTTATAGAATCTCTGTCTCTGTCTCTCTGTCTCACTCTCTGTCTCTCTGTCTTTCTCTGTTTCTCTGTTGCTCTCTCTATCTCTGTCTCTCTGTTGCTCTCTCTGTCTCTCGCTCTCTTTCTTTCACACCTCTCTCTCTTTGTCTCTCTCTGTGTCTCTGTCTCTCTCTTTCACCTCTCTCTCTCTCTCTCTCTCTCACACAGACACACACACACACACACACACACACACACTCACACACACACACACATTATTCCTGTTTGTTTCCTAATGAGAGAAAGAAATAAATGTAATGGAGTTGTATGAGTTGAGAGCTGGGGAAGATCTGGGAGAAATTAAGGGAGAAGAAACCATAATGAGAATATATTGTATGAATGTTAAATAAAAAAAATACAAGAAAAGAGAAACACTGATTAGTATTGGCTGTGTGCCACATGCTTGTAATTGTAGCCCCTTGGCAAGCATAGGCTGGGAGAGCATGAGTTTGAGGGCAGCTTACATTATAGGCAATAAGTTCAAAGCCAGGCTGAATTTCTTCAGTTTTATCTCAAAATGAAAAAAAAATTGACAATATCCTAATTTCCAGGGAAAAGGTATGAAACTAATTATGATTATTATTTTGACTGGCTCTATCATGGCACTTACAGTAGCAAACTCAGTGCATGGATGTTTGCTATTTGCTTGGTCCTGTCCTACAACTGCAAATTCATGCATAGTAATTTCTTACAGCTAGCAGGATTCTGATTAGAAGCCTCCATTAAATTGTGACTTTGTCTCTAAAGAGAATTCGCATTTACTAGTACATTTAGCTTTTACTTCTTCTGTACCTCAGAGGTATCATTTCCCCTATCACTGTCTTCAACTGAATTTTTAGGAAAAGCAACAAGCTAGATCCCATTACTGTCGTACAGTAAGGCTTATCTACTTACATAGAATGGTTCACCTCCTATTATCCCACATAAGTCTCTTTCTTTTTTTTTCTTTTTTCTTTTTTTCTTTCTTTTTCCTTTTTTTTCCGGAGCTGGGGACCGAACCCAGGGCCTTGCGCTTGCTAGGCAAGCGCTCTACCACTGAGCGAAATCCCCAACCCCCCCCCCACATAAGTCTCAAATGGAAGTCATGCCAATCACGAATGAACTCAGAGTTAGCCCAGTTCTATAGAGAGCTAAATAGAAACCTTTGCGGATACAATTTAAATCAGTATGAATTAAATAGGAAAAGTTTTATATGATTCAAATGTGAAACATACAGAAAAACCACAGCCCTGGCCTGGAGAAGGAGGAGTGTCACAGAAACAAAGGAGTCTACTCCAGTTGTTCAAAACTCTCAAATGCCATAAAGAAGTAAATCAAAGAGCCTCAGCCATATTTCAGTAGACATCAGTGCTTCTGTGACTTGGCAGCTCAGTTTATCAAATCAGAGTGATAATGAGGCCTGCTGACTGGTCCTGAGTGGACCATTTACTTTGGCTGTGCTCCAAGGCCATGGGCTTCACCCCTAACCCAGATCAGTAGCTGTGAAGCATGTGCTGTCAGTTACAGAGGAAGCTGCAGGAGAGTTTGACAGAGCAGTGTAAATTCATCACTGCTCACTGAAAAGCCAGGTCAAGGTCCAGGTGTTACTGATGGCATAGGAGAGGTTGCGAGACTCATTTCAGGAGAGAGACAGTGTTTCGCGGCTTAAGATTTATCAGTTGCCATGTTTTCATCGCTCTTCTGTGCTAATATCATTTCCTTTAATAATTCAACAGATAAACATGGGCAGAAGGTCAGTTGTAGTTATGAGTAACTTGGCGTATGCAACTCAGTTCAGAGAAAGCCTGAGGTCTGACTGACCTGGAGAAAGGAAACCATCCTAATATATAACCAACTACTGCACATGTTTGCAAATTATTTTTTCAATTCTGTGACTCTGCCTTAAATACAACTATAATACCAGCTGAATACAGGTACAGCTGTGTGTGTGTGTGTGTGTGTGTGTGTGTGTGTGTGTGTGTTTATTTTTTATTCTCCTTACATAAATGTTTTGTTGTTGTTGTTGTTATTATTATTATTATTATTATTATTATTATTATTATTATAGTTTCAATGTTACCACAATGCTCACGTTTCCTTGGGTTTCCTTGCAATCATTTTGCTAGACTTTGAGCTGTAGTTAATTTATTTTTAGTTTTCCAAGTTTAAAAACAATAACAAAGCTGGCATATGAGGTAAAATTTATATTTAAAATGTGGAATGATGGTATAGGACAAATCTGAAATCTGACACGTATTTTTGTGCAGTGAAATATACCTATTTCTTTACAATAAAAAGACATCTTAAGTCCATTTAGTAGTTTAAAATATACAAAGCATTATTGTTCGTTATACTCATCACTACATATAAAAACCCCATAAAAATAGTAAAATTTATTTCACATTGAAACTTCGCTTTTACTCTCATTTCTTTCTCCTTTTCTCCCCTCTCCCGCCCTGGTAGCCATAGCTCTCTTCTTTACTTTTATTAGTTCAGTGTTTCTAGATTTGATTTAGAAAGATAGAATACTATTGGATTTTCTGTGGCTAGTTTATTTACTCAATAAAATGTCTCCAAATTCATTTATATTGGTTTAAATGACAATAAACACCTCAACACTTATTAAGAACAAGTTGTTTTTGTTGTATTTATACTATATTTCCTTTTTGCATCCAAAAAGCTAATCTGTTTCTAATTTCTCGTGAATTGTAAAGGATAAGCTGTGACCATGAGAATGCAGGTGTCTCTTTGGAATACTGCTGTAAATTATTTTAGATGCATACCCAGAAATGAACATCAACCACAGTATCTTCTACAGTTACATTAATGTCCACTCTCTCAATAGGGACTAGGTTTTCCTTTGTGCACACCTCATCAAGGCTGGCTGTCTCTCTTACTAACATGAGGTGATGCTTCACTGAGGTTTTAATTGTCACTTGCCTGCCTAGTAATGATGACCAATTGTCAGCCACATGTTTTCTGTTTGTACAACTCCTTTTGAAGTATCTATTTCTTCAAAATAATGTCTTTTCAGTTAACAATGACCGAAATGTAGAATGAAGTCTCCAGGAGTTTTCAGGCTTGATTCCAAGCACTGGCCACCAAATGCCTCCAAGTCACCAAGAACAGGGATGCCACTGGTGAGAATTACTATTTTCAGGTTCCATAATTATAAACAGTTTTAAAAATAACAAATAATAAGTCAGGAACATTAATTAGAAAAAGATCATAAATTATAGGATGATATAGGAGCAACAGAAACAATACAGAGTAATGGATAAAATTGTCACCAGCAGCTAATTTCTCACATAGCTTAAAATGATTTAATAAAACACTAATTGGCATGTTTAGATATTAAATGAATTATACTAAGAGAATATACGAAAGATAAACATATTTATGTTATACATGCAGGATTTGATTAATGCTTAATCATTCCAACTTGCTTGATTACTGCAGTAGCAAACTCTTTACAAAGAAGCATATAAGTCAGAAGACGATATCATCATTAAGTACATTATAAAACATAGGCATTTATTTACATATAACAGATGCGCTTAGGGAATAATGTGTAGGCCTAACAAAAACTCTGATTTTTTTCACAGTCAGTCACTATCAAAAAAGAAGTTTGTGCCTAGGAAAGATAAGAAAGAATCCATTAATTTGAATAGTATAATTATCCAGGTAATTAATCTCAATAGATTGATAATTTATATGAACATGTTTAGAGAAAATTTCCAACAGAATTAGGAACATTCAGAACAATCATTATTGATAAAGAAAAAGGAGTCCTCACTCAGCAAGAGAACAATAAGAGCAGATGTGGGGAGGGCCATAGAACAAGTTATTTATAATAACAAATAAAAAATGGGATTTCCCCAAAAGTCTATTTGGCATTAGGCCCTTGATAATTAAAACCAAACCAAATAAACAAAGAAAAAAAATCTAAATAACTCTTGGGAAGGAAAATGTGTAAGGGTAAACTTTACCTATTTGTATCTTTAATAGAAACTTGTATTTGTTTTCAGAATATATGTTTGTAAGAATAAAAGGCCAGTTCACGATGTATTCCGTGAACAGGGGATGGGGAGATGCCTCAGTCAGCGAAGTTTCAGTCTGGCGATCATGAGGCTGAATACAGATCACTCGTTAACTAAAAGGCCCACATGGTCGATAGTTCTGTAGCTTTACCGCTTAGATGGGAGTAGGGGTCGGGAGTGAAGATAGATGGAGTCAGTGAGCTCCTTCATCAGCCAATTACTGAGCTTTGAGTCCAGTGAAACGCCTTGTTATAAAAATGAAAAAATGAAAGAGTAATAAAGAAAGATACCCTCTGCCCGGCCTTCTCACACATCCGCACACATTCACATGCATCTGCTTATGCCTTAGTGGAAGGGCACTTACCCACGCACCACATAGACATTCCATAAATACACTTTTTCAAAAGAATTATGAGTAAAAAACAAGTTCTGTGAACAATCTGTAAAGGTGTAATTCTTACTGTGAGGTATCATCTAATTCATAGAACACAATAAAACGTTTTCCAAAGAAGGAGAAGCCAAAAGTTTTCAGGCCTGGTCTTTACTCAAATGTGAGCCATAACAACATCTTAGGTAGATTTTATTAATACCGTTATTTCCCAGTCCCTTCACGCAAAGATAAGGTGTGTTCGCATTTTCCTTTTACAGGAATTCCGTGCAGACAAAATTGGCCTCAACATTTTATTCTAGCTGCTCTCAGGGTCTCCAAGATCCCAATAATCCCTAAGTCTCTCTGCCTCCTTGATAGCCTGATGTCAAGACCTAACTGCCCTACCCTGCTTTCTCAACTCTGAAACATTGTTCTAGATGATGTTTTTACAAGGGAGACTCAGAATATCCGAGAGTTTATGAGCCACCATTGCTGCAGTTTGGAAGATCCCTTTAGAAACAGAGCTCAAAGTGTTCCGGAGGAAGAAGAATTTTAAGTCAGGGCCAGATCCTGTGAGCACCAAGCATCCCTTTATTGAGTCTGGAGGGAAGGATTAAAGCCAGATGGGTGCTGCTAAGAGCAGGTGTGCAGGGGGAGGTGCCTGTTCAGCAGTTTAGGATAAAAAGTTATTGGCCTAGGGGTTCCATAGCAACACTTTTAGAACAGACGAGCCACAGTAAAGTAACAGCGAACTGCACTAAGTTCATCCTTTGCGAGTTCTGTGCAGACCACGTGAACGCGACCTACCACTTTGTTTGATCCCAGACTTTGTAATTCTCCTGTTCCCGCTGTCCTTTCCACGAATATTAAAACGCAATTCACTCTCCTTCAATTTGTGTAAAGATGAGACTGGGATAGAACTGCCACATAGCTGACAGGTCATACTTTAAATTAAGTTTCCCAAATAAGAATTTAATCTAGTTTCAATAAAAGAGTTATTAACTACTTTTAATTAGGAAAAGCAAGGCTGAATGAGGGGCACTTTCCTCGGCCTCCCAACGCAAAGAGCTAATCACTAGTCTGTGATTGCAGGGCTTGTCTTCCAAGGCTGTGTCACAGAGGACAGAAAATAAATCCCAATGAGAGGAAGGGCCTGTAGTGGACTTGTCTGAACATATTCCATAGGTTTCCTTTTGACTTTCTTGCAAAGATTTACCATGTTATCAATAAATGAGAAGGCTCTTTGTAAATTGATCAAAACCTTTGGCCTTAACAAAATTTAATTAGGCAAGACCATCCATTATGAAAGTACATGCTTCAATATTAGCAAACTAGAAATGCAGTTACCTCTGAATTTTAGTTTTTGCTTAATATGCAATAATGACTATGCTTCTCAGATAAGGGTAAACTTACACTTAGGGCAGGCTGTCTGAGACACAAGGACTTCTCGTTAACTCACTGTATACTTTTCCCAAAGCACAGTAGGCAATAGGCATGTTACCAATGAGATCTAGACATGATCTCTTATTTCTCTTCTCCAAATCTCCCATGTGTCTTCCTATTTCTCCTTCCCTATTTGTCTTACTTCTTCTTCAAAAGAAGAGAAATTTCAAAAGAAATCGAAATCTCAAATGTGATGTGTTTATTTTTCTAGATACATAAAGACATTTAGCAATGTCTAAACTTAAAAATAAATGAAAATTGGCAGATTTATTTGCCCAAGGACTTCCTAGCAATGACTCTTTTCCCTTAGGTTTAATCTTAGGAGCACAGAAACAATAGAGAAAATAGGAAAACTGGACTAAATCAAAATGATAAGCTTCTGTAGTCCATAGAGAACAATAGAAGAGAATACCACAGGATTGAAAGCAAGTGTCTGAAATTCACCTATTTGTCAAGGGTAGCATCTAGTGTTATACAAGGAATAACTGTAACTCTACAGGAAGCCAATCAAGAGCTGAATTGAACCATGACAAAATTCACAAGTTGACCCTGATCAATTTCCAGATGTTCTTAGGAGCTTCGAATTCCCTGTCTTTATCTTCTGACATCTACATAACTCTACAGATGTTATGTGCTGTCCACTAATAGGCACTCGTCCCGAAACACAGTGAGAAATACATTGTCCTTTCAGAGACTAATTTCAAAGCCCCCAAGAGAACCTATTAGTTGTAAAAAAAATTTTTTTTGAAGTTGCTACTGTGACTTTAACTTGCCTCGTTAATCTGACTCAATGATAGGTTATTCACCTTTTGCCCCAGGCTCCTAACCTGACCAACCTTAATGATAAATGCTGCTACTCCTTTTCACCAGTGTCAACTCTAAAATAACAGTCTTTGTAGCTTTGAGTTCACAATTGAAAAGAACGTTAGAGTTCTCAGAAGATCGTGCTCGTGCCCATTGAGTCTTTCCTGAGGTGGAGACACATACTTATGTACAAGAGAAACTGTAGAGGTAAAAGGACATTACTCCACAGAACCATGGGGCAAGAACATGTCATGATTTTGTAGCTCATGGATAGAGATGACCATAATTTAACAATTTACAACTTCAGAAAACAGTTTTGAATAAGAACAAGAAATATGTTTGAATACAGAGCAATTAAATAAGGACTATAATAGAGGATTAGTTATTAATTAATTTAACAGGGAATATAAAGATCATGAAGATGAACAAGAAACAAATTCTTGATGTAAGTTGTATTTTTAAAAGTATAACTTTGATTGAAAACTAAAAATGAACCCATCACTTAGGCATATAATGGCATCGAGAATACAATTCTATAACAATACTCAAAGCACAACTACAAATCAGAGAAATATAACAATTGAGATGTATGGACAATTTAAAAGTGGTTTTAATAAAAGGATACTCCCCTGCCCCCACCAAATAATTGAAGACAGCCACTTACAAAGAAAAATAACGAACATTCCTGCCTCAAATCAATAGTTGAAATGAAGGCAAATAGAAGAAAATGACAGAAGGCACAAAGACACAAAGGAAATCCAGACCAAGCGTACCCATTTTCCTAATAGCCTTAAATTAATTTTATAATAGCCACTCTAAAGAAACAGATTCTCAGAGTGTGGTTTAAAAAAATAATCATAACCTTGCGCTCCACAAAACGCATACCTAAAATAAATTGACAAATAAGCTTCATTTGCAAAACAAATGAGGTACTTGAGTGCTTATCGCAGTGAAACTGGCAACGGTAAACTCCTCCCTTTAATTTTAATAAATCTATAGGACCATGTGAAATAAGAAATGCCATTTCTATGTGAAAGGATATTATTTCTAGGCTAGAATTGAGATGTCAGATTGTCACAAATGCTTCAAAGTGCGATTAGAGAATGACAGATTGGTCTTACCTTCGCACAAGTGTATACATTCCCATAGTATTATCTGGGTACTATAGCTAGGGAAAATTAAGACTACTTTCAATATTCCACTCATCTAGGGGTGCATTTATAGCATGGCTCATTTTAACCATAAAACTTAAGTGAAGGTGCAAACTGAGCTCTGCATTTCATGAAGTGAGAAGGCGTCTGACTAAAGTTCTCATATTGAATGGTTTTGCCTTGCTTCTGATAGACATTACTTCAAAAAAAAAAAAAAAAGAAAAAAAAAAAAGGAAAACACAGGATTTTATTTAGAGGTTTATAGGTTCTGGTCTCATTTCCTCTTTTACATTAATGTTATACTTAGCCACTAAAAGTGGAGGAAATCGAATAAAGGCAAATTTGAAATATGCAGTAGCACACACAAAACAGTTTAAGGGAACCTTAGAAATTGCTTTGCATAAATATAAGATAGACTTAATGTGTGGCTTGTACTATTAAAGCCAATTGTTCCTTAAACTCTTGATAAAACAGAAATGTCGCTTTCTGTTCTCCAAACATTAATCCAATAAAAACTTTCTAACCTTAGAGTTTTTATACCATTACATTTCATCTTCATAAACAATATTAGCACTTATCGAATAAAAGAAATAACAACAAAACAAAATGCTAAATCTTCACCAGGCTCAAGTCAGAGAAATTCCTATTCCTAGCTTATTCAAAATACCCAGGTGGTGATGAGCAAAGACAATTCAAATAAGGTTCACACAGTGATCAAATTGAAAATCTCATTCCTCTGCCTAAGACAATGCCGGTAATTAACAAGATCGTTCTTGTGAATGCTCAGATTTACATGAAATATGCATTATATGGTAATTTTCTAGGATTGTTGACATCTATATGCCTGCCATGTATCATGAAATTTAGATCCATCGCCAGCATTTGCATGAATTAGGATTTCCATTTTCTATTTCCAGTTTTGGACACCATCTACAGCAGTAATTGTGCCCATTAACAGCACCTCCTAGCACCTGGGGTGCTCCGCCCTGTTAGTTCTCATTGTATCCCACTGTTTCCTCTTCTCATTTCACTTTCTCCCTCTTGATAAAAAGGTAAAAAATGACAAATGTATCTGGACTATTACTTCCAATGTGTAATTATGAACTTGTTGTCCTAGTTCAAATTTTAAACATTCTATTTCTAAGCTTCAAAGTGCTCTGATATATTTTGCCTTATATATGATTCAATGCATAATCAAACATAACATTGCGCATGTTTACATAGGCACATGCATAGCCACAGGTGTATATCCAGATATCCAAGAAAGAAAATGCTTAGTCATAGAAAATATATTCTTCGTTTCCTGAGATAGGAGCCAGAACATTGAGAAGCATGGAGATATGTGCAATAACAGAAAACTGTTGACTTTCCTTCTCTATATTATTGAACATCAATCCTAAGACATGTAATTTTGACTTGCATGATTCTAGTGAGTATGATTCTTTTATTTGCATTTCTATAGTTAATAATTACTTGTGCATGCCTTCACATTTACCAGTTTCTGTGCAACCATCCAGTGAATTGATCATCTCATATTATTTCTTCATCTTACTGGCATTCTATCATATATTTTACTCACAGTTTCTCATAAATGCTGGCTATTTCTCTGATTTATATACTGAAAACAAAGCATCATTTATATAGAAAAGTTAGTCAAGCAAACATTTTTAATTAGGATATAGCAAAGTATATCATTTAAAATATAGTATGTGTGTTCCAAATCTTGCAAAGATGAACATTTCAATCTGAGCTTATAAAGATACTCTGCACCATTTTCCTGTATTGATGCTATTGTTTTTAACTTAGTTCATTTAGTCCAGCTGTGCCCAGTAAAATGAGAATTATTCTTTCCTCATTCTTCATTCGCTAGTGTGACAATGCATAGGAAAAAAAAACCCCAAAACTGTAAAAGAACAACAACAAACCAAACCTACCTCTCTTCTTTTCACTACTATGCAGTATCTTCTTATGCAATCATAGCTTCACTTTCCAGTTTGTCCTCTGTAAACCTGGCTGGTTCATTTGTTACTATACCAACACGAAACTCACTTTCCTTTTAAAACCTTAGAGCATGTTTTCAGGTCTAGTTTGATATGTCTTGCTTTATTCTTTCTTTTAAACATACATCCAGTAATAATGAACTTAAAAAGGAGGCCATGGCTTTGGAAGAAAGCGAGGAACAATACATAGGAAGATTTGGTGGAAGAAAATTAATGAGGGAAATGATGTGATTAAATTATAATTTTAAAACTACAAAATAATTTTTAAAATGCAATGGTATTTGTTGGCCAGGCTCACTGTGAGAGTTTAGAAAGCCCAAGATTTTACAATGATTCTGTTGCATTTCTTTTCAAAATCAGCTGATAACGCTTGTTTCCAAACTCTGGTTATGATGTAATGGTGTTATCCTGTGTCTCCATTCACCCCTGTTGTCAGGAAGTATGTGTTTGTCACCACTAATGACTTTATTCTAATTTAGAAATATTGCTATCATTATATTTCCTAGCTGAGAGATATTCTTTTAATTCAATAAGCTTATTGAAATATAGTATTTATTGTAATAATTGCTGGGTCTCTTAGGTTTTCTATACACATGATTATATCTGCTAAAAAAAAATACAGAATTTATTCCCCCTAAGCATCAAAATCATGTTTTCTTTCTGGTCTTAATTCTATTTCCATGCTAAACAGACACCAAAAGCCTTATTCTCAACTTAAATTGGAGGAGAGTTATAGTCTCATCATTAATTATTTTAGCTATAGGATTTGGTTATGTAGTCTTTAATAAGATAATAAAATTCCCTACTTTTCTAAATTATGAAATAAATTTGAAAGTGAATTTCTTCTACTTTCATAAAAGCAATCCTGTGATGTTTTTCCTTTAGGCCATTAGTATAATGAATTACAATTTTTCATAAGATTTTGCCTATATTACGTGCATCACAGTAGCTCCTTGAAGAAGGCATTAATTAAGTAAATGGGTTTAATTAGCCAACATTATATTTAGTACATTTTACAAGCATATTCATGATGACATAAGCTCACTCTGTTGTTGTCTTTGCACAGTTATGTATGACATTCGTAATTGACTAACAAATTTTGCCCAATATATGTCACCTTACATTTTCAGCTCACATTGTATGATAATTAATAGTGTTGAATATATTAGTATATAAAATTTGCATTTCACATTGTGTTCATATGCATATACCTATACCTACACACACACATACACACACACACACACACACACACACACACACACACACAATATGCAGAGGACCTAGCTCGGACTCATATAGGGCCCATGTTTGTCAGTTCAGTCTCTATGAGCCTCTGTGTTCCCTGCTTAGTTGATTCTGTGGTGCGTGCTTTTGTGGTGTCCACGACCCTTCTGGCTCCTACAATTCTTCTTCTCCCTCTTTTGCAGGGTTTTCCTGGGCTCTACCTCCTGTTTGGCTGTGAGTCTCTGTATTCACTCCCATCAGTTGCTTGATGATGCCAATCTGAAAAGAATTAGGCTAAGAATCAGTCTATGAGTATAGCAATATATCATATGGAATCATTTCATTGACTGGTTTTCTGTTTTGTTTGGTTTTATTTTTGTTTTGTATCGTTTGTTTTGTTTGGTTTTCAGACTTGTTTGGGTTTATCTGGCTTGTCATACCTTTGGTTCCAGGCCCTCTAGGCAGTGTTCTGAATGGGCTCCTTTTCTGGTGTGGGTTTCAAGAGTGGCTCAGTTAGCAGAGAGCTTACTTAACATGCATGTGTAATTTATCAATTTTTAACAATGCCTGATAAGTGTGAAGATGTATGCATGTTTGCAAGTGTATGTGTCTGAATGTGTCTCTCTCTCTCTCTCTGTGTGTGTGTGTGTGTGTGTGTGTGTGACTGGATTAACATTAGCAGTTAGTTTTGAGAGTCATTGCAACTTACTGATTTTATTCTACCATTGCAGTTTTCTAAGGATTCAAAGAATAGCTATTTGGTAAATTTTACTTATGCTTAAAATTTAAGTTGATGTTGGTATCATTTTTTTTAAAAATTTCATTTTCTTGATTTATATACTAATGAAATTAATTATTAATACTTATATCAGTTCTGTATCTGTATACATTCAATTATCAATCTCTTAATTTTTACGTTCAGTAGGATTTTCTGAATAAATCATATCACTGATTAATAAAGATACTTTATATATGTCATTCTATGTATTGTGTTTTATTTTTTATTTCACAAAGTATATCTTTCATAACTGTGGTAAAAGAAATACCACATACATAGGAGGAACTTAGACAAGCAGGCCAGCCACAATGATGGCATATACGTCTCTGATACTTCCTCCCTGAGCCAACCTAGAATCTGCCAGCATGGCTAGAGAGCACTGAAGCTGGGCCAGGAGATGGAACAAGCCATTGAAAAGAAGACAGTGCTGTATTTGGCTACTTAAGAGCCAATGAGATGCTGGGATGGAGGTGTAAACTTTGCCTAGTTCTGTAATAAAAAAGTCTGCATTCGCACTTCCCGGACTCCTGGAGTCTGTTTTGTTGACCCTGTGCCTTCTTATCCTTAGTTAGGGTCAGAAACAAGAAAGGTGTGCTTTCTTCACCCTGTTAATGGCTTTAGAGGAAATACTGTGTTGTGTAGTCAAACACCATATTAGCTATTTTTTCTTAGTCTCTTTTCAGCCTAATGTCCCCTATCAAAAGTAACTGCTCCTAGGATGTTTGTATTATAAATTCCTGGTGAATCCTCTTAAATACATGTATGCAGCCACTAAAACAACTCTATTAATCATTGTTGGTGTTGATGGCACTGAAAATAGGAGTGGAATGCAAAGCCTTACATAGCTAGGCAAGTGCTAGACTACTAAATGCCATCTCCAGAACTCAAAAATGCATGTCCTATGTTGAAACAGGGTTTAAGGTACCATAAAATTGCTATCGATGCCCAAGAAAGCCCCAAGCTTGTGATCCTCCTTCCTCCCCTACCTGTTGGGGATTGGTTCTAATGCTTTGTTTTAATTCGGCTCCCAGAATCACACGGGAATCTGCACATTCAGACACTAAAGGAAGCCTGCCACCAGTTGGCTGTGATTGGGAAATAAAGTTGCCAGTGGCTAATGGCTGGGAAGGGAGAAAGAGGCAGGGACTTTTAGATTGAACAGGCAAGGAACCCAGGTAAGAAGAAAGGAGGAGAATTTACATGACTCAGAGGTAGAGGGAGGAAATATCAGAGATGCATATCCCATCATTGTGGCTAGGCCTGCTTGGCTAAGTTCCTCCTATATATGTGGTATTTCTTTTACCACAGTTATGAAAGACATACTTTGTGAAATAAAAAATAAAACATAATATGTAGAATGACATATGTAAATTAGATATATTTATATTTAATAAAATAAATCAGATACTAGATTTAAGAGCTGCAGGAGCAAAATCATCCAGCAATGTAGATGTAAAAGGAAAGTGGCCCCATTGAGGAGAGGTGGATTCCCAAAGGTAACAGAGCAGCATAGGCAAAGTGTTAGAAGGTGTTAAGCCAGGAATAGTAGAAACAAGCATGTATTCACCACAGGGAGGTTTAGAACTCCCCAACCATTAAGCTAGTTAAGGCATAGCAAAATTCAGCCAGTGTGTGTGTATTTGTGTGTGTGTGTGTATGTGCATGTGTGTGTGCATGCGTGTGTGTGCGTGTGTGTGTGTGTGTGTGTGTGTGTGTGTGTGTCCGTGTCTGTGTCTGTGTGTGTGTGCATGAGTATGTGTGTGTTTCATTTGCGAATCCAGAGAGCTCTGGTGAGTGGTTGAAGCACAACCCTACGGAACCATAGAGCAGATTAACAATTCAATTATTGAGCACCTTGGAGTGCACTGCTATAATCAATGAATTTTCCATTCTAATTATATGAATTATAATCAATGAAATTCAACAGCCTCTTGCAAAACGTTAAATCCGACCCGCGGATCCCGGCCCGCAGCAGCTCTCTGCTCCCAGACCCCGTGAGAGAGAGACCCAACCGCCTGATCAGGTGGGCACTCCTGAGGCTGCAGAGCAGAAGAGACCACCAACACTGCCCACCCCTGCCCACATCCCTGGCCCAAGAGGAAACTGTATAAGGCCTCTGGGCTCCCGTGGGGGAGGGCCCAGGAGCGGCAGGACCCCTGCCTGAGACACCACAAGAACCTGAAGGAAACAGACCGGATAAACAGTTCTCTGCACCCAAATCCCGTGGGAGGGAGAGCTAAACCTTCAGAGAGGCAGACAAGCCTGGGAAACCAGAAGAGACTGCTCTCTGTACATACATCTCGGATGCCAGAGGAAAACACCAAAGGCCATCTGGAACCCTGGTGCACTGAAGCTCCCGGAAGGGGCGGCACATATCTTCTTGGTTGCTGCCTCTGCAGAGAGCTCGTGGGCAGCACCCCACGAGCAAACTTGAGGCTCGGGACCACAGGTAAGACCAACTTTTCTGCTGCAAGAAAGCTGCCTGGTGAACTCAAGACACAGGCCCACAGGAACAGCTGAAGACCTGTAGAGAGGAAAAACTACACGCCCAAAAGCAGAACACTCTGTCCCCATAACTGACTGAAAGAGAGGAAAACAGGTCTACAGCACTCCTGACACACAGGCTTATAGGAGAGTCTAGCCACAGTCAGAAATAGCAGAACAAAGAAACACTAGAGATAATCTGATGGCGAGAGGCAAGCGCAGGAACACAAGCAACAGAAACCAAGACTACATGGCATCATCGGACCCCAATTCTCCCACCAAAACAAACATGAAATATCCAAACACACCAGAAAAGCAAGATCTAGTTTCAAAATCATATTTGATCATGATGCTGGAGGACTTCAAGAAAGACGTGAAGAACTCCCTTAGGGAAACACAGGAAAACATTAATAAACAAGTAGAAGCCTACAGAGAGGAATCGCAAAAATCCCTGAAAGAATCGCAAAAATCCCTGAAAGAATTCCAGGAAAACACAATCAAACAGTTGAAGGAATTAAAAATGGAAATAGAAGCAATCAAGAAAGAACACATGGAAACAACCCTGGATATAGAAAACCAAAAGAAGAGACAAGGAGCTGTAGATACAAGCTTCACCAACAGAATACAAGAGATGGAAGAGAGAATCTCAGGAGCAGAAGATTCCATAGAAATCATTGACTCACCTGTCAAAGATAATGTAAAGCAGAAAAAGCTACTGGTCCAAAACATACAGGAAATCCAGGACTCAATGAGAAGATCAAACCTAAGGATAATAGGTATAGAAGAGAGTGAAGACTCCCAGCTCAAAGGACCAGTAAATATCTTCAACAAAATCATAGAAGAAAACTTCCCTAACCTAAAAAAAGAGATACCCATAGGCATACAAGAAGCCTACAGAACTCCAAATAGATTGGACCATAAAAGAAACACCTCCCGTCATATAATAGTCAAAACACAAACGCACAAAATAAAGAAAGAATATTAAAAGCAGTAATGGAAAAAGGTCAAGTAACATATAAAGGCAGACCTATCAGAATCACACCAGACTTCTCGCCAGAAACTATGAAGGCCAGAAGATTCTGGACTGATGTCATACAGACCCTAAGAGAACACAAATGCCAGCCCAGGTTACTGTATCCTGCAAAACTCTCAATTAACATAGATGGAGAAACCAAGATATTCCATGACAAAAACAAATTTACACAATATCTTTCTACAAATCCAGCGCTACAAAGGATAATAAATGGTAAAGCCCAACATAACGAGGCAAGCTATACCCTAGAAGAAGCAAGAAACTAATCGTCTTGGCAACAAAACAAAGAGAATGAAAGCACACAAACATAACCTCACATCCAAATATGAATATAACGGGAAGCAATAATCACTATTCCTTAATATCTCTCAACATCAATGGCCTCAACTCCCCAATAAAAAGACATAGATTAACAAACTGGATACGCAACGAGGACCCTGCATTCTGCTGCCTACAGGAAACACACCTCAGAGACAAAGACAGACATTACCTCAGAGTGAAAGGCTGGAAAACAATTGTCCAAGCAAATGGTCAGAAGAAGCAAGCTGGAGTAGCCATTCTAATATCAAATAAAATCAATTTTCAACTAAAAGTCATCAAAAAAGATAAGGAAGGACACTTCATATTCATCAAAGGAAAAATCCACCAAGATGAACTCTCAATCCTAAATATCTATACCCCAAATACAAGGGCACCTACATATGTAAAAGAAACTTTAGTAAAGCTCAAAACACACATTACACCTCACACAATAATAGTGGGAGATTTCAACACCCCACTCTCATCAATGTACAGATCATGGAATCAGAAATTAAACAGAGATGTAGACAGACTAAGAGAAGTCATGAGCCAAATGGACTTAACGGATATTTATAGAACATTCTATCCTAAAGCAAAAGGATATACCTTCTTCAGCTCCTCATTGTACTTTCTCCAAAATTGATCATATAATTGGTCAAAAAACGGGCCTCAACAGGTACAGAAAGAGAGAAATAATCCCATGCGTGCTATCGGACCACCACGGCCTAAAGCTGGTCTTCAATAACAATAAGGGAAGAACGCCCACATATACATGGAAGTTGAACAATGCTCTACTCAACGATAACCTGGTCAAGGAAGAAATAAAGAAAGAAATTAAAGACATCTTAGCATTTAATGAAAATGAAGGTACAACATACCCAAACTTATGGGACACAATGAAAGCTGTGCTAAGAGGAAAACTCATAGCTCTGAGTGCCTGCAGAAAGAAACAGGAAAGAGCATATGTCACCAGCTTGACAACACACCTAAAAGTTCTAAAACAAAAAGAATCAAATACACCCAGAAAAAACTCAGAGCTGAAATCAAACAAGTAGAAACAAAAAGGACCATAGAAAGAATCAACAAAACCAAAAGTTGGTTCTTTGAGAAAATCAACAAGATAGATAAACCCTTAGCCAGACTAACAAGAGGACACAGAGAGTGCGTCCAAATTAACAAAATCAGAAATGAAAAGGGAGACATAACTACAGATTCAGAGGAAATTCAAAAAATCATCAGATCTTACTATAAAAACCTATATTCAACAAAACTTGAAAATCTTCAGGAAATGGACAATTTCCTAGACAGATACCAGGTACCGAAGTTAAATCAGGAACAGATAAACCAGTTAAACAACACCAAAACTCCTAAGGAAATAGAAGCAGTCATTAAAGGTTTCCCAACCAAAAAGAGCCCAGGTCCAGACGGGTTTAGTGCAGAATTCTATCAAACTTTCATAGAAGACCTCATACCAATATTATCCAAACTATTCCACAAAATTGAAACAGATGGAGCCTACCGAATTCCTTCTATGAAGCCACAATTACTCTTATACCTAAACCACACAAAGACACAACAAAGAAAGAGAACTTCAGACCAATTTCCCTTATGAATATCGACACAAAAATACTCAACAAAATTCTGGCAAACCGAATCCAAGAGCACATCAAAACAATCATCCACCATGACCAAGTAGGCTTCATCCCAGGCATGCAGGGATGGTTTAATATACGGAAAACCATCAACGTGATCCATTATATAAACAAACTGGAAGAACAAAACCACATGATCATTTCATTAGACGCTGAGAAAGCATTTGACAAAATTCAACACCCCTTCATGATAAAAGTCCTGGAAAGAATAGGAATTCAAGGCCCATACCTGAACATAGTAAAAGCCATATACAGCAAACCAGTTGCTAACAATAAACTAAATGGAGAGAAACTTGAAGCAATCCCACTAAAATCAGGGACTAGACAAGGCTGCCCACTCTCTCCCTACTTATTCAATATAGTTCTTGAAGTTCTAGCCAGAGCAATCAGACAACAAAAGGAGGTCAAGGGGATACAGATCGGGAAAGAAGAAGTCAAAATATCACTATTTGCAGATGATATGATAGTATATTTAAGTGATCCCAAAAGTTCCACCAGAGAACTACTAAAGCTGATAAACAACTTCAGCAAAGTGGCTGGGTATAAAATTAACTCAAATAAATCAGTAGCCTTCCTCTACACAAAAGAGAAACAAGAGGAGAAAGAAATTAGGGAAACGACACCCTTCATAATAGACCCAAATAATATAAAGTACCTCGTTGTGACTTTAACCAAGCAAGTAAAAGATCTGTACAATAAGAACTTCAAGACACTGAAGAAGGAAATTGAAGAAGACCTCAGAAGATGGAAAGATCTCCCATGCTCATGGATTGGCAGGATTAATATAGTAAAAATGGCCATTTTACCAAAAGCAATCTACAGATTCAATGCAATCCCCATCAAAATACCAATCCAATTCTTCAAAGAGTTAGACAGAACAATTTGCAAATTCATCTGGAATAACAAAAAACCCAGGATAGCTAAAGCTATCCTCAACAATAAAAGGACTTCAGGGGGAATCACTATCCCTGAACTCAAGCAGTATTACAGAGCAATAGTGATAAAAACTGCATGGTATTGGTACAGAGACAGACAGATAGACCAATGGAATAGAATTGAAGACCCAGAAATGAACCCACACACCTATGGTCACTTGATTTTTGACAAAGGAGCCAAAACCATCAAATGGAAAAAAGATAGCATTTTCAGCAAATGGTGCTGGTTCAACTGGAGGTCAACATGTAGAAGAATGCAGATCGATCCATGCTTATCACCCTGTACAAAGCTTAAGTCCAAGTGGATCAAGGACCTCCACATCAAACCAGACACACTCAAACTAATAGAAGAAAAACTAGGGAAGCATCTGGAACACATGGGCACTGGAAAAAATTTCCTGAACAAAACACCAATGGCTTATGCTCTAAGATCAAGAATCGACAAATGGGATCTCATAAAACTGCAAAGCTTCTGTAAGGCAAAGGACACTGTGGTTAGGACAAAACGGCAACCAACAGATTGGCAAAAGTTCTTTACCAATCCTACAACAGATAGAGGCCTTATATCCAAAATATACAAAGAACTCAAGAAGTTAGACCTCAGGGAAACAAATAACCCTATTAAAAAATGGGGTTCAGAGCTAAACAATGAATTCACAGCTGAGGAATGCCGAATGGCTGAGAAACACCTAAAGAAATGTTCAACATCTTTAGTCATAAGGGAAATGCAAATCAAAACAACCCTGAGATTTCACCTCACACCAGTGAGAATGGCTAAGATCAAAAACTCAGGGGACAACAGATGCTGGCGAGGATGTGGAGAAAGAGGAACACTCCTCCATTGTTGGTGGGATTGCAAACTGGTACAACCATTCTGGAAATCAGTCTGGAGGATCCTCAGAAAATTGGACATTGAACTGCCTGAGGATCCAGCTATACCTCTCTTGGGCATATACCCAAAAGGTGCCCCAACATATAAAAAAGACACGTGCTCCACTATGTTCATTGCAGCCTTATTTATAATAGCCAGAAGCTAGAAAGAACCCAGATGCCCTTCAACAGAGGAATGGATACAGAAAATATGGTACATCTACACAATGGAATATTACTCAGCTATCAAAAACAACGAGTTTATGAAATTCGTAGGCAAATGGTTGGAACTGGACAACATCATCCTGAGTGAGCTAACCCAATCACAGAAAGACATACATGGTATGCACTCATTGATAAGTGGCTATTAGCCCAAATGCTTGAATTACCCTAGATCCCTAGAACAAATGAAACTCAAGATGGATGATCAAAATGTGAATGCTTCACTCCTTCTTTAAAAGGGGAACAAGAATACCCTTGGCAGGGAAGAGAGAGGCAAAGATTAAAACAGAGACTGAAAGAACACCCATTCAGAGCCTGCCCCACATGTGGCCCATACATATACAGCCACCCAATTAGACAAGATGGATGAAGCAAAGAAGTGCAGACCGACAGGAGCCGGATGTAGATCGCTCCTGAGAGACACAGCCAGAATACAGCAAATACAGAGGCGAATGCCAGCAGCAAACCACTGAACTGAGAATAGGACCCCCGTTGAGGGAATCAGAGAAAGAACTGGAAGAGCTTGAAGGGGCTCGAGACCCCATATGTACAACAATGCCAAGCAACCAGAGCTTCCAGGGACTAAGCCACTACCTAAAGACTATACATGGACTGACCCTAGACTCTGACCTCATAGGTAGCAATGAATAGCCTAGTAAGAGCACCAGTGGAAGGGGAAGCCCTGGGTCCTGCTAAGACTGAACCCCCAGTGAACTAGACTGGTGGGGGGAGGGCGGCAATGGGGGGAGGGTTGGGAGGGGAACACCCATAAGGAAGGGGAGGGGGGAGGGTAATGTTTGCCCGGATACCGGGAAAGGGAATAACACTCGAAATGTATATAAGAAATACTCAGGTTAATAAAAAAAAAAACGTTAAATCCATTAGTTTGTGTGACTCTTAGATCAGAATATGCCTGATAAAGTAACCACAGTATGACTGTATCTCACCCAGCTATGTTTGTGCATAGGAGCAACCATTGTTTCGTAGATTATCAATATGCTTTTGAAAATTTTAAAATCTTGATGTGAAGTTTATTCCAGCGTCTATGGTTTATATTATCTGCAGTGTTCTTATAATTTTTCTAATACATAATCAAGACAATGCTCACCTAACCAAATATGTTGGTACTCATTCATTTTCCTCTTAATTCCTGGCAAACTCTCTCTGGTATGAGTCTTCTACCTTAATACACAACAGAACTGATCAAGAAATACTAATAGGGAAGTTAATAGTATAAAATTTTCTATTTTTTTTAGAGTATGGGAATGTTCATGACACTGATTTTTTAAAAATTGCATTTACTTTCATTTTCCATATATAAGTGTTTTGCCAGTACATATGTATTTGTGTTATATGTATGCTTGGTGCCTGTGGAAGCTAAGAGATGATGCAAAATTTTGTGCGACTACTCTTTTTCGAATGAATGAATGAATGAATTATTTTATTTTTTTGCATCCCAAATGTTGCCCTTCTCCTGGCACCCATTGTAGTTCTTCCTCTATCCTCCCTTTCCTTTGCCCCTAAAAGGATGTACCCGTAGGGAATCTCTCCTCCTTGGAGCAATAAGTTTCTATAAGATTATGTGTATCCTCTCCCACTAAGGCCAGACAAGGCAGCCTTCTGCTACATATGTGCCAGACCAGCCCATTTATGCTCTTTGGTTGGTGTCTTAGTCTTTGGGAGTTCCCAAGGTTCTGGGTTAATTGATAATGTCCTTCCCGTGGGGTTGCCATCCTCTTCAATTCATTCAATTCTTCTCCTAACTCTTCTACACGGGTCCCTGATCTCTGTCCAATACTTGGCTGTGAGTATCTGTATCTGTCTCAATGAGATGCTGCATAGAGCCTCTCAGAGTACAGCCATGCCAGACTCCTGTCGGCAAGCACAACAAAGCATCAGTAATGATGTCAGGGTTTGGTGCCCACCCATGGGATGGATCTCCAGTTAAGCCTGTTACTGGTCAGCCGTTCCTTCAGTCTCAGTTCTATCTTTGACACTATATTTTTTTTTAGAAAGGAGCGATTTTGGCTCAAAAGTTTTATACATGGGTTGGTGTCCCCATCCCTTCACTAGTAGTCCTGTCTGACTATTGGAAGTGGTCTCTTCAAGTTTCACATCCACATCCCCATTGTTGGGCATTTTGGCTAAGGTCACCCACATTGACCCCATGGAGCCTTTCTCATCCTAGATTTCTAGGACTTCTAAGAGGTTCTTTCACCCTGCCCCAACCCTGGCAACACATTTCCATTCATTCTCCTGGCCCCCTGGGCCTCTCTCTTTTCTCTCCCCCTACATGATACTGCCCCTCTCCCATTCACCTCTCCCTCTGCTCTATCACCTAGATCCCTCCATTTCTCTGCCTTGTTTCATCTTCTAAGTGGGAATAAGGCTATTATAAACATAATAGTTCATGTGTTCTTGTGATATGGTGGAGCATCTTTTTGGTTTTTGGAATATGTCCAGGAGTAGTATAGCTGGTATTCAGGTAGAACTATTACCTATTTTCTGGGTAACCATCAGATTGATGTCCAGCATGGTTGTACCAGTTTGCAATTCCACCAGCAATGGAACACTGTTCCTCTTTCTCCATAACCTTGCTAGCATGTGCTATGGGTTGAGTTTTTAATCTTAGCTATCAAGATGGGTATAAGGTAGAATCTCAGATTCATTTTGTTTTCATTTCCCTGATGACTAAAGACTTTGAACATTTCTTTAGGTGCTTCTTGGCCATTCAAGAAGGCCATTCCTCTGTTGTGAATTCTCTGTTTAGATATAAATCCCATTTTTAAAATTTATTTTTATTTGTATGAGTACACTGCAGCTATCTTCCGACACACACTAGAAGAGTGTATTGCATCCCATTACAGATGGTTGTGAGCCACCATGTGGTTGGTGGGAATTGAGCTCAGGGCCTCTGGAAGAGCATTCAGTTCTCTTAATCACTAAGCCATCTCTCTATCCCTAAACCCATTTTTTGATTGGATCTTTTTTTGGAAGTTAGCTTCTTTAGTTCTTTAAATATTTTGGATATTAGCCCTCTTTCAGATGTAGATCTGAAGTGAAGATCTTTTTAAATCTGTAGGCTATCATTTTGTCCTTGTGACAGTGCCTTATAGAAGCTTCTTAGTTTCAAGAAGTCCCATTTACCAATTGTTGATCCCAATTCTGAACATGTATGCTTCAAGTGCAAGAGTTCCCACATTCGTAAAAGAAACTTTACTAAAGCTCAAAACATACATTGAATCCCATACAATAATAGTGGGAGACTTTAACACTCTACTCTTACCAATGGACAGGTCATCAAAACAAAAATTAAACAGAGTCAGAATGAAACTAACAGAAGTTATTAAACAAATGGATTTAACAGATATCTACAGAACATTTCACCCCAAAAGAATATATTTTCATAGCACTGCAAGGATTGGCCATATAATTTGGTACATAACAAGCCTCAAAAGATAAAAAAAGATTGAAATAACCTCTTTGCATTCTACTACATCACCACGGACTAAGGATGGACTTCAACAAGAGATGCAACAGAAAGTCTACATACTCATATAAATTGAAAAACTGTCTACTAAATGATAACTTGGACAGGGAAGAAATAACAAAAGAAATGGAAGACTTTCTAGAAATCAATAAAAATGAGAGTACAGCATACACAAAAGCATGGTACAGCCTGAAAGCAGTGTTAAGAGGAAAATCCATAGCACTACGAAAATGGAGAAATCCCAAACTATCAACTTCACATCACACCTGAAATCTCTAGAACAAAAAGAAGCAAATACACCCAAGAACAGTAGAGGGCAAGAAATAGTCAAAGTCGGGGCTGAAATGTACCAATTAGGTAATACAATTAGAATACAAGAATAAAACAAACGAACAAACAAACAAATCCAAGAGCCAGTTCTTTCAGAAAATCAACAACATGGACAAACTTTAGCCAAATGAACTAAAAGGCACCGAATCCAAAACACATCAAAAATATCATTCACTAAGATCCACACTAACAAAATCAGAAATGAAAAAGAATACATGACAGAAACAGGAAATTACAAAGAAATCACCAGGTCTTACTACAAATGCTTATACTTCATATAGTGGAAAATCTAAGGTTAAATCAAGATCAGGTGAACTATTTAAACAGTACCATAACCTCTAAGGAAATACAATCATTAAATCATTAAGTCTGATGATTTTAGTGTATAATTCTGCCAGACTTCCAAAGGAGAGCTAATACCAATACTCCTAAAACTGTTTCACAAGGTAGAAACATAAAGAACACTACCTAATTTATTCTATGAGGCCAAAGTTACGTGATGTGTGAACTACACAAAAATGCAACAAGGAAAGAGCACTTCAGACCAATTTTGCTTAAGAAGATCCATACTATAATACTTAATAAACTCTCTCAAACCAAATCCAAGAACACACCAAAAATATCATTCACTAAGATCAAATATGTTTATCCCAGGGATGCAGTTATGGTTCCATATATAAAAATCCATCAATGTAATCCATTATATAAGTAAACTCAAAGAAAAAAGTATGACCATCTCATTAGATGCTGAAAATCCTTTCACAAAATTCAACACCTTTTTAAGTTAAAAGTCTTGGAGAAATCAGAAATTCATGGCACATACCTAAAAATAATAAAAAGCAATATACAGCAAACAAAAGCGAACATCAAATTAAATGGAGAAAATCTTGAAGCAATTCCACTAAAATCAAAGACAGACAATGTGCCCATTCATTCCCTATCTATTCAATAGAGTACTTGGAATCCTAGCTATAGCAATAAGACAACAGAAGGAGATCAAGTAGATATGAATTGGAAAGGAGGAAATCAAACTATCAATGTTAGTGAATGTTGTGATACTATATATAAGAGACCCCAAACATTCTACCAGAGAACTCCTACAGCAGATAAATACCTTCAGCAAAGTGGCTGGATACAAAATTAATTAAAATAAAAATCAGTAGCCTTCCTCTATACAAAAGATAAAGGGGCTGAAAAAGAAATTAAGGAAACAACACTCTTCAAAGGTTTTGGAATAGGGGGTTGCATAGGGGAAACTGGGGAAGGGGATAGCATTTGAGATGTAAATAAAGAAAATATCCAATAAAAGGAAAAATACTTGGCATTGTTGCTTCCAGGGACTAAGCCACTACCCAAAGACTATACATGGACTGACCCTGGACTCTAACCTCATAGGTAGCAATGAATAGCCTAGTAAGAGCACCAGTGGAAGGGGAAGCCCTTGGTCCTGCTAAGACTGAACCCCCAGTGAACGTGATTGTTGGGGTAGGGCGGTAATGGGGGGAGGATGGGGAGGGGAACACACATAAAGAAGGGGAGGGGGCGGGGTTAGGGGGATGTTGGCCCGGAAACCGGGAAAGGGAATAACATTCAAAATGTAAATAAGAAATACTCAAGTTAATTAAAAAAAAAGGAAAAATACTCTTAAACACTGAGCCTCATGCATTATTCTTTTAGTTTTAATATTATTAATTCTTTGAGAATGTTATACCCACAAAGAGTATAAAATATTTTGGTGCGACTTTAAACAAGCAAATAAAAGATCTATATGACAAGAACTTCAAGTCTCAGAAAAAATTGAAGAAGACCTCAGAATATGGAAAGTTATCCCATGCTCATGGATAGGTAGGATTAATATAGTGAAAATGGCCATCTTACCAAAAGCAATTTACAGAGTCAATGCAATTCCCATCAAAATTCCAACACATTTTTTACAAATATTGAAAAGGCAATTCTTAACTTCATAAGGAAAAACAAAATCCGTAGGAAAGTCAAAACCATTTTGAGCAATAATAAAACTTCCAGAGGAATCACCATCCTTGACCTCAAGCTATACTGCAGAACCATAGTGATAAAAACTGCTTATTTTTGGTACAGAAACAGACAGGTTGATTAATGGTATAGAAACAAAGACCCAGAGTGAAAAACAACAACGTACCTATGGACACTTGATTTTTTTTTCTTTTTTCTGTTTTTCGGAGCTGGGGACCGAACCCAGGGCCTTGCGCTCGCTAGGCAAGCGCTCTACCACTGAGCTAAATCCCCAACCACTGGACACTTGATTTTTGACAAAGAAGTCAAAACCATACAGTCGATTAAAGGAAGCATCTTCAATAAATGGTTATGGTCTAACTGGTAGTCAGCATGTAGAAAACTGCAAATACATTTATATGCAGAAAGTTCAAGTCCAAGTGGATCTAGGACCTCAACATAAAACTGGGTACACTGAATCAAATAGAAGAGAAAGTGTGCAATTGCCTTGATCTCATTGGCACGGAAGAAAGTTTCCCGAACAGAACACCAATGGCTCAGATTCTAAGTTCAACAACTGGTAAATGGGACCTCCAGGATCTGCCCTGAAAAATACTTCGCAGCTAACTTGTTATTTCTGTGAGATACACAGGTCTTGAGAATGAGTAGAAAGTCCTTTTAACTATTGAGTCTCATGCACTCTTCTTTTATTTTTATTATTATTAGCTCTTTGAGGATTTTATACAGTGTGTTTTGAATATAGTCACCATTCCTTCCCCTACTTTCCCCATCTTCTGAGATCCACTTTGTAGAGAGCGGTGCGGCAAAACAAAGATGGCGCCGACATCCAGCCTTGTCTGGATATAAACGACTTACTGCGCATGTGCAGCTCGTCCCCTTGCTAGGGCTCCCTCTAGTGGTGAACAGCGGTACTGCACATGTGCGGTTTATGCACCAGGTGTTAGTTGACCGTTAATATGCTAATGAGGTGATTCATTCTCCGCCAATCCCTGGAGGACAAGTAGTGGGGTGATCCAAGCCCCACCAATCCCTGAGAGATAATTAGCATACTGTTGTCTATATAAGCCGAGCGATTTTGCTGCTCGGAGTCCCTGTTCAAGAGAGCTGTAACACTAAGAGAGCTGTAACACTGAGAAGAGCTGTAACACTAAGAAGAGCTGTAACACAGTAAAGGCTTGTTCGCAGAAGAATCCTGTTGCCGCGCGACGTTCTTACTGGTGGGACATTAGGCGCGCGACACCACTTCCTACCAATAGTGTGTGTATGTGTGTGTAAATATTTCTAATTTATCACTACTTAGTGATTCAAGTACATATTATATAAATTTAATGGTCAATTTCAGTATTCATCTTAAATTGACTGAGACTATATTTTCAGGGAGCTTTTATTGGGGAGAGAAGACCCATCCTGATTATGCGGACCATCCTTAGGGCTGTACCAGACCGAACAACAAGGAAAAATTAGAGATATCTAGCTGAACATTGGCCTTTTTCTGCTTCCTTATCATTACCAAGGACAAAGCACTTCTATTACCATGACTTCCTTACTGGTGAGGACTGCATATCTCCTCACTGCCAACCAAAAATATTTTTTTCATCATGTTCTTTTTTGTAAAATATTTGTCATCGATGAGCAGAATAAACAATAATAAGAGTTTACTTTTTATACGCACTGATTATCTGCCTTATGGCACAGCTTTATTGCATATTTTGTCAAAAGTGTCTTGTAACTGGAAGCCATTGTGCAGTACAAAGGCATTGGTGCACTGAGTAAAGTGTGTGGATGTGCCTCTTTCTAAATGTCTGGTAAGTTGTTTATAAATATGTCTGTAAAACACTAAAAGAGACACAGTGAAATCTCTAAAGATGATTTTGTTTCTTTTTCTTTTTCTCTGAACCCCATCACATTTTTGCTTCATCTATTTGAGGGGACACACACACACACACACACACATTTCTGTGTGTCATATGTAATATGATGTACATGTATATACACATACACATATACATGTGACATCAGGTTTGATCTTAGTGTATTCCCTTCAGCTATGCTATTCTTGATGTAGCATGTGCTATCAATCTACTCATTCTTGTCCCATTTTAATTTTTATGAAAGATTTGAAAATACCTTATTTTATTAAAATAGCCATGCTGCAATTTATATATTTATAGTTATGGTTACTTTTATGACTATCAATTTATTATTTTTTCCCATTTTTTCTTTATTAACTTGAGTATTTCTTATTTACATTTTGATTGTTATTCCCTTTCCCGATTTCCGGGTCAACATCCCCCTAGCCCCTCCCCCTCCCCTTCCTTATGGGTGTTCCCCTCCCCACCCTCCCCCCATTGCCGCCCTCCCCCCAACAATCTAGTTCACTGGGGGTTCAGTCTTAACAGGACCCAGGGCTACCCCTTCCACTGGTGCTCTTACTAGGATATGCATTACTACCTATGGGGTCAGAGTCCAGGGTCAGTCCATGTATAGTCTTTGGGTAGGGGCTTAGTCCCTGGAAGCTCTGGTTGCTTGGCATTTTTGTTCATATGGGGTCTCGATCCCCTTCAAGCTCTTCCAGTTCTTTCTCTGATTCCTTCAACAGGGGTCCTATTCTCAGTTCAGTGGTTTGCTGCTGGCATTCGCCTATGTATTTGCTGTATTCTGGCTGCGTCTCTCAGGAGAGATCTACATCCATTAACAGCCTGCACTTCATTGCTTCATCCATCTTGTCTAATTGAGTGGCTGTATGGGCCACATGTGGGGCAGGCTCTGAATCTTTGCCTCCCTATTCCCTGCCAAGGGTATTCTTGGTCCCCTTTTAAAGAAGAAGTGAAGCATTCAGATTTTGGTCATCCTTCTTGAGTTTCATGTGTTCTGTGCATCTAGGACTAGTATCCACTTATCAGTGAGTGACTTTCCTTGTTATCCCACTATGCAAACTTCCTCAAACTATTTCCATGCTGAAGCACAGAATTTAAGTAACCTAAGACTATCTTCCTGGGCAGCGGACACTATATTCGGCTCCATAATAACAATCTCTTAAGATCCATCATGAGATAAGACTTACTTTGGGGAAGATACTGGTAAGTCTATAGCTTAATAAGGTTGAGCCTTGGTACTTGGATCAGTACTCTTAAACTTTGTTCATTGTATTGCAGTTTCCATTGGACATGTTAGAAGTAAAACTTTCATTTGTCTTTGTATGCTTTAGGGAATATCTCCACCTTTCGAATACCTGTAATTTCAATCCAATTGTTGTTATGTCTGGACTTATTTCTGGTAGCATTTCCCCTGTATTGCTAAAGGAAACATCTCCCTATTTAAACTTTTGAACATGGCTACAACATACTACAATAGCCAAAGCCTCGAGATCTTGCATCTGCGATCATACAGTTATTAAAGTTACTCTTGTAATTGTGAAATACTGTAGAATTATAAAATGGAACTTTACCCCTAACTTCACTTTGAAAAATGGATGCGAAGTGAAAAATCCATTTAGGCTGGCCTGGTCTTATAATGAAATAGAGTGATATTTTCCTAATTTTTTTTAAAATGCACGCTCTTGTTTGAGAGATCGGAGATGTTATGAAAAATTTTTAATATTCTCCTTCTGTCAAATACTCAAATTCCAGTAAGAACACTAAACATTCACATTCAAGACAACTGGTATGCCAAGGTCTCAGAGACAGAAGTTGACCAAGAACATCTCTACAGACTGTATATATGACATCACGTATATTCATAGTCTAGCATCATGAAAATGTATGTATGGCATGTACTACTGAGATAACATAGTACACCTTTGAGGACTATGTGCTTTGGCACATCATCTCCACATAGATTCCTGACCAAGAGGAATTTTTATGAGTATCCACCACTAGTTCACATCAAATCCTATATTTTTCTAGTCTCTTAAAGTCTAGATCTTCCTTTACTAACACTTACCAGTTCATGTTAAAGATTTATATTTACAGTGAAAGGGGAAAGAAAGAGAAAGAAGAACAAAAATTCACCTACAGAACCAAGATACCAATGAGCAGCCAGATGAGACGACAAACAATTCTAACCCCAGCACGCAAAGCAGTGCTGAGGCATAAGAACCTCGAGAACCAGGCCATCACATAGACTTTGATTTGAAGAGAAGTGGTGGGGAGTAAAGTGTCTGAAGCTAAAGTCAGTAACCAAAGCTTTTGTTTCTAGTTAATCTCTGCTTCTCTCACTCATTCTATGATATATTGGGAAAATTTTCCATTTCCTTCTTTTCCACTCAGATACATAATCATTAAAATGCTAATGAGAACATCTTAGACTACATCCTATGTGTCATATAGTCCTCCAGAATTCTCATTTGAATTAGTCACAAAGGAGGCATGGACATTAGTCTGATGCTCTGCAGGCAAAAGCCATGTGTCCTTCCAGGGAATCTGTCTACTTTCACAGGAGATCAACAGCATACAAGCAAACAAATATCTGCTAATTGGGTAATAGACATAGAAATAAGAAGCATATCTGAAAATATAAGTTATGTTTTCTCATTGATATCACTATTTGTGAATACATGCTCAATTTTTTAAGTTAGCATGATGATTTACATTTTAATTTTAGAGTAGTGTTTTTTCATTGCCTTCAGTTTACTTATCTGCTTCTTCCTTTATGATTACATATAGCATACTCTATCTACTGTGCAAAAAAATTGTAAAACAAAGACATATTATAAAATCCGAGAAGCCATTACCATGTACTTACTATGCAAGGCTGTACAATGCCCAGAGCCCTGAAGAGAAGGGAATTCTCCATGCAGAGCAATTTTTTTTGTTGCTGCTGATACATTTCTCAAATCACAATCATTTCCATGGCAACAGACTGTGATATCTAAAAGACAGTCACTGTCTTCTAAGACAAGCAGAAAAATAATCTCTCTCAATGCCGAAGCTTCTTAGTCGATCACAAATATTGTCAATAATTAGCAATAACAGCAAGGGAAATTCAATTACAGGCAGAGCAATTTGCCTTTTATTTAAATGTTTTCTATTTAATGCATCCCAGTGTGAAAGTCACTCTTTAAATTAGGAAAAGCACGTATAACCTAATTCCTCCATTGAGGGTTGTAGGAATATATGAAGCTGTATTCTTTGCCTAGATGTTTAGAGGCTCGTCATAAAATTACTGCTGTAGGTATATTGGAATCAGAGATGTGGATAGCAATTTAGATAATTAAATGTATTCTATCTTTATTTCATTTTTTCAGCTATAAGATTTGTGTATGCCAGCTTAAAGTATTTGAATGTATGCTATGTAAATTTAAATACAATCATATGTATCCTATATTCATTATCAAAACAGGTTGGGCCATATCCATTTCGTTTTCAAATGCTTTTTAACCTTCTGGAAAAATAAAACAAATGTTTTAGTAGGAAGGAGCTGAGAGAACTCATCTCATTTTGGTTCCTGTCAGTTGGGTTTAATTTTTGCAGTAGGTACCATTTTAGTGAAAACACTAGATGGTAGAAATGCAAAGAATTTATGAGGAGGAACCACGGCATCTGGAGGAAGAACTCAAGATGTTCACCCTTCACTAAACTCATTAAAGTGATGAGAATAAAATAATTCAATTTGGGCAACCTGGAAAATTTTGCCTTAAGGTCAAAGTTTATCAGCTGCTAAGAACTCTTCATTATGTACTGCAATGTCTCTCTTCTCAAAACAAGTCATATTCAGAAAAATGGCTGTTCTGCCCAATGACTTGTTTCTTCGAACAGAAGCATTGGATGTGCAAATTAGATCACTAACAGAGCTAAGACTGCAAACTACTGGGAAAATAGATTCTGTAGCAACTTTCTTCTCTGAAGTGTAAACTCCAATATTTTCACTCCATCCCTTTCAGGATAACATATTTCCAGCTGATTTAATATATGAATATTAGTTGTTGGCCCATGGCCACAACACAGGCAATTTTCAGAGATGTGAACTGTAAGCACCAAGGCATTTTACATATTTACCTTTGTTATTATAGATTATATCTGTCTCAACAAGTATAATGATTGTTTTCAAGGGTAGAAAAATGTTACTGAAATATTAGTTATGTAGTTTACAGTGCCTTGTGAACAGCGTAAAAATATGAGATGACTAAAAGCTGCCTGCAGATGGCTTGTTACTCTGTCTGGGAGAAGGGAAATTCAATTCCCACTCCTTGGAACTGGGCTGGAATTTGTGACGTGCTTGAGTAATGGCAGATAGGACATATGTGATGCTCTAACATTTATGAAGCTTCGCTATAAATAATATTGCAGCTTCTTCCTACGTATCTTGAACCACTCATTTCACCTGTTCTTTACTACTACACTTTACGGATTTAATAGACGTGTATTTGCTTCCTTTTAGGCTGTACTAATGATTAACTGTCTCTCTCTGTTTAACTTTTTTCTTCTACATTCGAAATTCATAACCAGAAAGAGTTAGGAGCCTTCTTTTACTAGGCAAATCAAATTGTTTCTCTGTACTTACATAAATGTATGTACTAGATAATACACAAAGGTCTCCTAATATATCTTACAAGTCATATGAGCCAGAGAGAGAGACAGAGAGAGACATAGAGTCAGAGAGAGAGAGAGACAGAGAGACAGAGAGAGACAGAGACAGAGACAGAGAAAATCTGGAACCACACAGCTCTGAAAAAGCTGTTTTCAACAAATCCATCCTCTCAGAGCTCAGGGAGCCCTGCAAAAAGGAAGTATAAAAAGTGTAAGAGATAGAAGGGATGTGAACACTTGGAGACCAAGGTATTCTGAATCAACCAGGAAGGCTCATATGAAGTCAGAGACTGAAACAGTAAATACAGGAGCAGCAGTGGTCTACACCAGGACCTCTGCATATATATTATAGCTTTCCATCTCGTATTTTTATGGAACTCCTGAGTATGTGAACAAATGATTCTCTGATTTTTCTATCTTCTCTTTCTGTCTTTTGTATTGTTTTATCCTCCCAACTTGATGTGATTTTTTTTGTTTCATAGTATTATTATTTTGTTAGGTTCTCTTGTCATCTTGTAAAAGCTTGTTCTTCTCCAAAGAAACAGAGAAAGTGAATGAATCCAGTTGAGAGTAGAAGTGGGGAGGAACTGGGAGAGGAAACTGAAATTAGAATGTATTGTAAGAATATATATCCAATAAAAGGAGAGAAAAGAACAAGAATACACTTATATTTTGTAAGGTTAAATTTTGTTTGTTTAGAGATTTACACATTGTAGTAGAACTACGGGCTCTGTCATTTGAGAAAACAACACATATAAAATAGCCGGAGTATCAAAATGTGTTCATTTATAGTGAAAGTCAAGATAAAAAATAGCTTGAAATCATAAAATGAAAAGCGAACGAGACCAAAACGTAAACTTGTGAACTTCAGCTCATGGTAGGCATGGAAGTGCCTTAGTTACTGGCACAGTTCAGGACACTGAATGTTGCACATGCATTTCTTTTCCTTTTTTACAATCCAGTCTTTATTCCCCTCCCATTCCACCCTCTGACTGTTCTACATCCAATACCTCCTCACTGCCCCCCCGCCCCCTGCCCATGGCTCCATGAGGATGTACCCACCCCCACACACACATCCCGGTTCAACTCAAGTATCTTGATGGTTAGGTGCATCTTCTCACACTAAATCCAGACCAAGCATTCCTCTGCTGTATATGTTTTGGGGGTCTTATATCAGCTGGTATATGGTGCCTGGTTGGTGGCTTAATATCTGAGAGATCCCTAATTCAACCACAAGGATCACCAACTTCTGTCCATTAATTGGGTGTAAATATCTGCATCTGACTCTTCCAACTGCTTGTTGGGCCTTTTGTTTGGACATTCATGCTAGACTCCTATCTGTAAGCACACCATAGCATCAGTAATACATGAAAGGGGCCTCCCTCCTCCCTTTGAGATGGATCCCAATTTGGGCTGTCACTGAATCTCCTTTCCCTCAGGCTCTTCTCCACTTTGAACCAAGCAGTTCTTTCAGGCAAGAACAATTATAGGTCAGAGTTTTTGACTGTGGGATGGCAACCCCATCCCTCCACTTGATGCCCTGTCCCTTCTCTGGAGGTGGGCTCTACAAGTTCCCTCTCCCCACTGTTGGGCATTTTATCTAAGGTCCCTCCCTTTGAGTCTTAAGAGTCTCTCACTTCCCAGAACTCTGGTACATTTTAGAGGGTCACCCCACGTCCTACCTCCTGAGAAGGCCTGCTTCCATTCTTTCTGCTGGCTTTCAGGGCTTCAGTCCTGTTCCCCCCAGTACCGAATCATGCTCTCCTCTTCCTCTTCCTGTTTCCTTTTCTGCCCAGGTTCATCCCTCCCTTATCGCCATGATTGTTGGCTTGTTAACTTTCTTAAGTTCTATGGGTGGTATCCTGAGTATTCTGTACTTTTTTGGCTAATATTCTGTACTTTTTTCACTAATATTATTAGTGAGTACATATAGTACGTGTCCTTTTGGGTCTGACTTTCCTCACTCAGGATGATATTTTCTAGTACAATAAAGAACCTCCCTAACATAGGGAAATTAATACCACCCATGCTATAACTAAAGAAAAAAGAAGTCTACCAAAGAAGAGCTATGAATTCTATACAAGGCAAGGGCAAGATATATTTCATTTATTAAGGAAATGACCTGAACATAGGCATAAAAAACAGTCCCTTTGAGTGCATAACAGTAAAATCATAGTTGTGCACATGGATGAGGCTCTCAAGCAGCCAGAGAATAGATGAAAAGATAAAGAAATTGAAGGCAGACTGATGAACATTCAATTCTAATTTGTCAAATTACTATATGGAAGACTTCAATCAAACTTTAAAAACTTCATGCCATTCAATATTAATTACTACCCTCAAATAAAGACCACAATTTTATTAATTAGTATTATTAATATTGCAGACAGTAATTATACTAATTTTTACTAACTGTATTAATTTAGAAGTAATATGTACCTGAGATGCATTGGTGCCTATGGACCATTATTAGTTCCCTTTCCTAGGAACTCCCTCCAACCATGAAGTAGTCTTATGGTGATATAAACATTTTTATACCTGAAGAAATTTAAGTAGAAAAGTATGTCTAACTTTTCAAATCCTATTCTATCAGGTTTTTCTCTTTGTTCCCAGGTAAACATGAAAATAAAAACAACAGCTTCTATCTGGTATGCAT
The DNA here is from genome assembly GCF_021556685.1 of Rattus norvegicus. Taxonomy (NCBI): domain Eukaryota; kingdom Metazoa; phylum Chordata; class Mammalia; order Rodentia; family Muridae; genus Rattus; species Rattus norvegicus. The sequence goes on along the minus strand of NC_141548.1, from coordinate 62,202,365 downwards.
TTTAAATCTTTATAATTTAATGATAGTATTACTGATGTTTACCTTCTTTAAGAAAAATGCACAACTTTGGGAGGCAATCGAAAATACTCTGGGTATTAAATATTCATTTTTCAGAGAAGAGAACTTAACTAAATAACAGGAATGTGGAAGAAGATTTTGAGACAGACATAACACATGTACAGCTTTAGAGCAGCCACGGGTATAAATAAAACAGAATTAAAACAAAGTATCTCTTATTCATTTTAATGACAAGGAATAAATAAATGTCTCCTCAACAATAAAAGAAACTTGGGAATCATCATCCCTAACCTCCAGCTATACTACAGAGCAATAGTGATAAAAACTGTATATGTTATTGGTATAGAGATAAACAGGTAGATCAATGGAATAGAATTGAAGACCCAGAAATGAACCCACAAACCTATGATAACACGCTCTTTGACAAAGGAGCTAAAACCATCCAATGGGAAAAGACAGCATTTTTAACAAATTGTGCTGGTTCAACTGGAAGCCAGCATGTAGAAGAATGCAAATTGAACCTTTCTTATCTCTTTGTATAAAGCTCAAGTCTAATTACATCTTGGACCTCTACATTAAAACCAGATATATTGAAACTAATAGAAGAGAAAGTGGACAAGATCCCTGAACACATGGGCTCTGGGGAAATTTTCCTGAACAGAAACACCAATGGCTTATACTCTAAGATCAAGAATCTGCAAATGGGACTTCATAAAATTGCAAAGCTTCTGTAAGGCATAGGACACTGTCAGTAGAAGAAAACAGCAACCAAGAGATTGGGGAAGATCTACCAATTCTACATCCGATAAGGGCTAATATCCAAAATATAAAAAGAACTCAAGATGTTAGACTTCTGAGAATCAAGTAACACTATGAAAATGGGGTACAGAACGAAACAAAAGAATATTCAACAGGAATATAAAATGGCCAACAAGAACCTAAAGAAATGTTCAGCGTCCTTAGTCATCAGGAAAATATAAATCAAAACAACTCTGAGATTCCACCTCACACCAGTCAGAATGACTAAGATCAAAAACTCAGGTGACAACAGATACTGCCAAGGATGTGGAGAAAGAGGAAACATCCTCTATTGTTGGTGGTATTGCAAGCTGGTACAACCACTCTGTAAATTAGTCTGAAGGTTCTTCAGAAAATTGGACATAGTACAATCTGAGAACCCAGCTATACCACTCCTGGACATATACCCAAAATATGCTCCAACATATAAAAAGGACACATGCTCCAGTATGTTTGTAGCAGCCAAGTTTATACTAATCAGAAGCTGGAAAGAAGCCAGATGACCTTCAACACAGGAATGGATATAGAAAATGTAGTACATTTACACAGTGGACTACTACTCAGCTATTAAAAACAATGATGTTATGGTATTTTTAGGCAAATCATCCTTAGGGAGGTAGTCCAATCCTAAAGGAACACACATGGTATCTACTCACTGGTAAGTGGATATTAGCCCAAAAGCTTGGAATATCCAAGATACAATTCACAAACCACATGAAAAAAAGGAAGACCAAAGTGTGGATTCTTCAGACCTTCTTAGAAGGGGGAACAAAATACTCACAGGAGGAAATACAAAGACAGTGTGGATCAGAGACTGAAATGGCATTGATGAAAAATCACATGGAGATGCATGTCATACACAGCCACCAAACCCAGACAATATTGCAGATGCCAAGAAGTGCATGCTGACAGGTGCCTGATATAGCTATCTGCTGAGAGGCTTTGCCAGAGCATGAAAAATACAGAGGTAAATGCTCTCAACCAACCATTGAACTGGGAACAGTGTCCCCAAAAGAGGACTTAAGAGAAAGGACTGAAGTAGCTGAAGTGGTTTGTAACACCATACAAAAAACACAATATCAAACAACCAGATGCCCCAGAGCTCCCAGGGATGGACCTATGCATATGTAGCAGAAGATGGTCTTATAGGGAGGGCATCATTGAGAAGAGAGCCCCTGGGTCCTGTCAAGGCTCCGTGACCCAGGGTAGGGGAATGTCAGGTTGGGAGGTGGGAGGGAGTGGGATTTTGGGTGAGGAAGCACCCTCATAAAAGCAAGGGTGGTATAATAGTGGGTCTCTGGAGGGGAAACTGGGAAATAGCATAACATTTAAAATTTTTAAATGTAAATAAAAAATACAATTATAAAAACAAAATGAAAAAGCAAAAATGAATGTCATTGGAAAGTGAAATATTAGGTATATTATTATATATTAATATTAGATATATTTGATATATTAGATTATTATGTTGATTAAACACAAATAGTTCTTTTCTAAAATCAAGACTTATTTTATAATTATTCATTTTTGAGAGGGAATCAAGGAACTGGGCACTGTTGTTGCCTCATTTCCTACAGCAACAGATCATATTACTCTAACACTCATGTGTCCAAAGTTGTACAAGTAGTGGACTATCTAGAGACAAAGAGTATGAAATTTTCAGATTGGGAAGTGAAAACAATCCATATATTATCCCTTGTTTGTTGACATGGCACATTACGTATAAATGACAAAAATAACAAATTACAAGGAAATGGTAGAAAACCAGCAATCTACTAAAGTGTATGCTCCCATTTGATCTTACTTGGACACACTCTCCTTTCTAGTGACACTTCTAAGAATTACTGAAGTCTTACAGAATAATAGACTGTCAGATACTGGCTACAGTTACTTTTATATAATTCACCAACAATGAAGGTGGCATCTGTCATATGTCTGCTTAGAATCAATGCAGTGAACCCAATCACTGTTCATATTTCTTTAAAATTAAACAACTACTACTCTCCCCTCTGTAGTAGCTAGATGCAAAATCACTTTCTTAATTATAGACTGGCTTAGTGGTGATGTACAGTAAAAGTCTCAGTAATTAAAATAAAGAACACTGTTAGTAGGTCTGTAGAAAGAATCTGCCTTTTCCCCTAAAAAGGGGAAAGATGAAGCAGTAGGATGTAGAGTCAATGAAGGCATGCGGCAGTATCAATAAAAGAGCAAATGAACTTTCCAGGCAGAATGAGGACAAACAAGCAAGGAGAAAAGTATTCTGCCTCTATCTCCCTTATGCCTACCATCATATGCTGCTACCCACATTTAGGAAAAGTCTTCCCAATATATACATTTTATTTAATTTTATTTATGTATTTATTTATTCACTGTCTTAACGTATTCAGTTTACATCCTGCTCAGTGTCCTCCCCTCCAGGTCACCTGCTCTTACAATCCTTCACCCATACCCCTTCCCTGTATCCTCTGAGCAGATGGGGGCCCCTGGGTTTCCCCACACACTGGCATTTCACATCTCTGAAATACGAGGTACTTCCTTTCCCACTGAGTCCAGATAAAGGAATGTATTCCAAATACAGCCATTGGCTTTTGGGATCGCCCTCGTTCCACTTGTTCAGAACCTACATGAAGACCAAGCCCCACATCTGCTACATATGTGCAGGGAGGTCTAGGTCCAGCCCATGTATGTTCTTTGGTTAATGGTTCAGATTCTGAGAGCCCCAATGGTTCAGGTAAGTTGAATCTGACCTTTTTATGTGGAGTTATTATCTCCTTCAGGCCCACAATCCCTTCTCTTGTTCTTCCACACGAATCCCCAAGCTCCATCCACTGACTGGGTGTCTGTATCTGTCTGAGTCAACTACTTGGAGGACCCTCTCAGAGGACAGCCATACTAGACTCTTGTCTGCAAGTATAACAAAATATCATTAATAGTGTTAAGACCTGGTACTTGTCCATGGAATGATCTAAATTTAGGCTGGTTATTGGTTGACTATTCTCTCAGTCTCTTATTCATCCCCAGTGCCTGCACTTCTTGCAGAGAGAGGATAAATACAGAGTTACAGTGTTGTTAGTTCGTTAGGGTTTGTACAACTCCACTGAAGTTTCTGCCTGGCAATAGGAGGTGGCCTCTTCAGGCTCCATATCCCAATGCTGGGCATCACAGGGAAGGTCATATCCATTGATTCTTGGGCACCTCCCTTACCTCAGGCCTCTGTGTCATCTTGGAAATCCTCCCTACCTTCTCACCCCTGTCAGTTGCAGATTTCCATCCATTCTCATTGCCATCTGACTGTCTCTCCTGTCTTTCCCCCGCAGCTGATCCAGAACTTTCCATTCTCCTCTCCATCTTTCCTCCATCCATTTGCTAGCAAGATTCACGATGTCTTGATTTTTAATATCTGTATAGTATTCTGTTGTGTAGATGTACCATATTTTCTTTATACACTCTTCAGTTGAGGGATATTGAGGTTGCTTCCAGTTTCAGGATATTACAAATAAAGCTGCAAAGAACAAAGTTGAGAAATTGTCTTTATAAGATTTTGGAGCATCTTTTGGGTATATGCCCAGGTGTGGTATAGCTGGAGCGTAAGGTAGAACTATTCTGTCTTTGGAGAAACCGCCTAATTGTCTTCCAAAATGGTAGTACAAGGGAGTAATCCCACCAGCAATGGGAGAGTTATCCCCTTGTTTATATCCTCACCAGCATGAGCTATCTCTTAGGTATTTGATCTCAGGCATTTTAATGGATATAAGATGGAATCTCATGTTTGTTTTAATTTGTATTTCTCTGATGACTAAGGACTTTGAACATTTCTTTATTTTTTCATTTTTAATTTATTTTTTACTGTATATTTTATGTATTTACATTTCAAACGTTATTCCTTTTCCCTATCCTCCTTTCCCATACCCCCCTCGCTTATATTATATGAGGATGCTCTTCCTCTCATCCACCCACTTCCACCTCAATACCCTGGCATTCCCCTACACTGCAGAATCGAGCCTTCACAAGATCAAGGGCTTCTCCTATTGATGCCAGACAATGCCTTCTTCTGTTACATATGCAGCTGGCGCTATGGGTCCCTCAATGTCTACTCTTTGGTTTGTGGTTTAGTCCCTGGGAGCTCTGTGGTGGGGTCTGGTTGGTTGATAGTGTGGTTCTTCCTATGCTGTTGCAAACCCCTTCAGCTCCTTCAGTCCTTTCTCTAACTTCTCCATTGGGGTCCCCATGCTCAATCCAAGAGTTATATGCAAGCATTCTCATCTGTAATGGTAAGGCTCTGGCAGAGCCTCTCAGGAGGCATCCATATCAGATTCTTGTCAGAAAGCATGTCTTGGCATCAGCAATAGTGACTGCGTTTGGTGACTGCATATGGGATGGATCCCCAGGTGTGGCAGTTGCTAGATGGCCATATCTTCAGTCTCTGCTCCATTCTTTGTCCCTATATTTCCTTTAGACATGAGCAATTCTGGGTTAAAATACTGAGAAGGGTGGGTTGTCCCATCCCCCAACTGGGGGCCTTGCCTAACCTCTGAATATGGTCTCTAAGGGTTCTCTCTCTCTCCTTTGTTGGTCATTTCAGCTAATCTCATCCCTGTTGGGTTCTGGAAGCCTCTTGCTTTGCTGACATCTGGGACTTGCTGGTGGCTATCCTCAGTTCCCCATCCGACATTGTTATATACTTCTGTTCAAATTCCTGACCCTGTATATTATCCCTTTCTCCTCCTATACCTGGTGCTGCCTCTTTTTTCCTCTTCCCCTCCTCTCTTCCTCCCAAGTCCCTCCTACCCTCTACCTCTCCTGAGTATTCTGTCCTCCCTTCTAAGAAGGACTGAAGCATCCACATTTTGATCCTCTTTTTTCTTGAGCTTCACATGATCTGTGAATTGTTTCTTGGGTATTCCAAGATTTGGGGCTAATATCCACTTATCAGTGAGTGCATACCATGTGTTTTTTTTCTTTTTCTTTTTTTTTTTTTTTTTTGTGGCTGGGTTACCTCACACAAGATGGAACTAGACAATAGCATCCCGAGTAAACATTTCTTTAAGTGCTTCTCGGCCATTCAAGATTCCTCTGTTAAGAATTCTGTTTAGTTTTGTACACCAGTTTTTAATTGGGTTATTTGGTTTGTTGGTGTACAGCTTCCTGAGTTCTTTGTACATTTTGTATATTAGCCTTCTATGAAATGCAGGGTTTGCGAAGACCCTTTCCCAATCTGTAGTTTGAGAAATCATTAACCCTCCTTTATACAAATAATAGTAAATGTGCTAAGAAATAAATTAGGGAAACTACACCCTTTACAATGCCTATGAATAATATAAAATACCTTGGTGTAATTCTAACCAAACAAGTGAAGGATCTGTATGACAAGATCTTCAAGTCTCTGAAGAAAGAAACTGAAGAAAATGTCAGAAGATGAAAATCTCTCCCATTCCACACATTTTAACTAAGAAATTCACTCACAACAAGGCCCAGTGGCTTACCATTCATTTGAGAGATGACATAGTCGACATAGTAATGAGGATTAACTATCAAATGAATCTAGGGCCTGGCATGGAGTTTGCCCTAATGAACTCACTGAATTTGTGGGTATTCACACAAGATTCACTCATATTTAAGCCTTTAAATATTTTCACAAAGAAACCAGAGTGACTCACGAGGCTCTACACTTCCTAAGGGACAATTAACAATTAATGCTTGCTAGGGAAGTAGTGTCCCTTTTATCATTGGCATAGGCACTGATAAATTATGAATGGTCAGCAATTAGTTATTTCCCATGTTCATGAATGAACACCTAATTAAATTTAGTAATTCAACACATACACACATCTCTCTCTCTCTCTTTCACTCTCTCTCTCTCTCTCTCTCTCACACACACACACACACACACACACACACACACACACGAAGGGAGACATGTAGGAAAGTAGAGGAGACTAAAAGAGTAGATGGGTGTTTGTGAAAAGTTCAAAGGGGTATTAAAATTACAAAACTTTGTTATATGTATATATGAAACTGTCTTAAACCTTGCCAAAAGTTATCTGTAGGCTGTAGGACAAAGGAAGTCTTGTCCATCAGCACAGTCTGAGCCCCCTTGACATGGACATCTCTCTACTAACCAGCCTCGAGGATTATGCTGTTTTCTCATGCATGGACTGTTTGTGTACCTGAGGAATGTCACAGAGTAAGAACCCTTTGTCTTTTATTTTAAAGATGTGTACAATGAGGAAATAAATGCTGATTAAATTTATGAAAAGTTTGTGTTTACCTTTAAAGAAGTAATATTTCATCTTTTGAGAATAGACAGCAATTTTATTATTTTGCTCTGAAAAGCATGTTTGACCATTTTAAGAGACAAATCTTTCACTAAATCTGAAAAAAAATTGGAAGACAAAAAAATTTTTGATAATTTTATCACATGATCATTCAATTCTGAAAGAATCTTGTTTAATTTGGTCACACACACACACACACACACACACACACACACACACACACACACGTGTGTGTGCTCTCTGAAAGATACTTCTGCAGTGTAGTATACATTCCATGGAGTTGATCTGTAGCTGAGAAACAGATTAAACCTTAACTTTAAATATCTTAAACTTAACATAATTTAATATTTAAATATGTTGTGTACTATACAAAAGAAGACATAGAGTGCATTATAGAAAATCTATTACCATCCACTTTGGCTTGTCAATGACCCCTAGGCCATCAAGATGTTGGCTAAAATTGCAACTCACAGACACCTTAACAAATAAGGAAATATAGAATAGTTCTTGAATTATGAGGTACAAAACCTTGGATAACAGTACAATTAGACAAATATTAATATTCTAAATGTTGTCATGACTGGCATTTTTATGAGCTCTGAATAAAGAGACTTAATTTGGATAAATCTATATTAAAGCTTAATTGGTCTTACATTTGCTGACAAAAACCAATAGAACATAGATTAAAAGATTTTTGGTCAAGTGCCCACCACCACCATACTGAACTGTGGCTTCTACCTCTAATTTCATTAGGAAGGGTCTCATAGACATTAAAAACAATGAATGTTACTGCCTAATAATCTGAATTTTCTTTCTTCCATGTAAGATAGGCCATGTTAGAGCATAGAGAACCAAAGCCCTGAAGGCCTTGTCTATGCTATTATACTGGGGAAGCCTTCTGGAAAACGAAAATACTTCCCTTCGATCTTCCCACACTGCCTCAAGCTCCTATGCTTTTTCTGTTGGCTTTTTCTATCTCTGCTCAGGAAACAACTCAAATTCCTGGATCTCTGCTTCTCTCACCCACAGTATCCTATTTAAATGGCTGTTTTCTGTAAACTCAGGAACCAAATCTCTTTTCCTCAAAATTCTAAAGGTTCTGGTTCAATTAAAATATCAACTGCTACTGAAATCTACAAACACCATGTTCTCTATATGACCTTGTGTGCAAGTTTAGCTTTGCATCTGTAAGACATAATGGTTCCTTAAAAAACCCATTTAATTTAATGAAACATTCAAGGTGGATAGATCTATTTCAAAAGTTCAAATATGAGTGGCTGAGTCCTGCTTTGCATTCCAGTTATTAGAAAGGGCCTTCAAATTACAGTGTTTTACCTGCATTGATGAACAGTAAATCCAATGATAAGGAGACTAAGTCAGTTACGGGTAGTGAGGGGTACCCCAATAGACATCATCATGTGAATTGTGAAGCTCAGTGCTTTTCTTAAATAAATGAATACAAGGAGTTAACTAGAGCAACTCACAAGCATTCTATAATGTAGGGCATGTGGTGATTTTCAGCCAATAGCATAAATTTACGTGTAAACACACACACACACACACACTCACACACACACACACATACCACATACACATGGAGACACACACAGACACACACATAGTAGACACACTCACAAACATACGCAGAGACATACATGCAGACAAACACTGATACAAACACACACACATACACACACACAGACATACACACAAAACATGCACCCCAAATATCTGCAGTTTTCCTACAACTTCATGAGTGGCAGCATTTCTGGATCATATTAAGCTCTGCTGTTTATTTGCAGAAACCATATGACATAAACTTGGACTTAAATGTGCCCCAGCCTGAGTTTATAATCCACCACATCTTTGGTGCCTTAGTAAATGAGTGCTGTGATAATCCTTTACAAAACGGTTCAAAGAAACACACACCAATATTGCTGCTGAGAAAAGTATTTTAATTTGCACAGAAAAATTGTTGGAACATTTAGAGAGATGATGAGCAAATATTTAGGCTGGGGAAATATCTGCCAAGGTAAAGGTCTTTCCGTGAAAAGGGCATTGAAACTTCAGTCCTGAATACAATACCTTGCCAAATGACAGTATCAAAAGAGAGGCATTATGTAAAACACAGCAAAAGGTTTACGATTTGTTCTCAGAGGATGCTAGAAGGATTAATGTAGAAGAAAAATACCAGAGAATCCTAATGTAAATAAAAATTTAAAAATCTGGGCTCACTCTATAGTACTCACTTTGCGAAATATAAATATATAACACGAATGAATAATTTAATAGAGGGAGAGACAAGGGAGGATAGAAGCTGCCTGGAGAGGTAAATTCCAAGCTTCAGCTAAGTGTTCTTTCCAGACTATTCTTTTTGGAAGTGTTTTCTGCCAAAAAAATATGCTCCCAGGTTCACCTTGGGAGAAGCATTGACATGCTGAAAGCTTTTACCTAAACCAATAAATGAAATTCCCTGATTAACTCCAAGCCCTGCAGACTTGGTAACTTTCCCTATTAATTAACAAAGATAGAAGGGGAAGGAAATACAGAGGAAAAGTAGAGTCCAGGAGTGTCTCTGTTAAACCCTCAAATAATGATACCCAAAGAAAAAAATTGATTTGTAGCCAATCTTTCCTGCGTGATGTGTTAACACCAACAGAATTTAGTTTTAAACAACATACTATTGCTGATCTGTGACATACATATATATGTATATATGTCCATATATATTCACATATGCATACATACATACATACATATATATGAGAGGTTGTTCGCTTATGAATATTGTAGTATAGATCTTTTACACATATATTCAGAATGTTAACTGCAAAGTATAAATATTTATAACACATTTGTAAATTCTATTTAGGAAAATGTTACAGTTTCACTTCAAAAAATTGTGATGTGGAGACTTCTAGGAGATTGCAAACATGTTTCCTTATAGAAATCAGTCTGATACTTGGGTGCTATTAAAATGAAGGGAGACTAAGAACTTCCCTTTCTGATCAGAAATTAATGTGATGGCTGGATTTTAAAGATACAGAAGGACGGGTGGCACGGAAAGACTTCTTAACTGAACCAGAAATCTCAGACCCAGGCAATTTTCCTTCTATAAACAACTGATATATTTGGATGGGGAAATGTCACAGTGAGCACAAAACACCTGGAGTGGGGATAGAGGGAAGATTGGCTGCAAGGATTCTAGATGAATTTCAAAGTAACAAATCAGCCCCTGGCAAGAGCCACACTAGAGAGTAGGATAGAAGTAAGCTGAGGTGATGCTCTAAGTGGTGTGGAGATGTGGAAACCAACACTATCTAAATCTAACCTGTCAGTATCAACCATGTTTGTTTTCTGTATATATTTGTAAATGGAACAACAGATTCCATTTACTCTAATCTCTCTCTCTCTCTCTCTCTCTCTCTCTCTCTCTCTCTCTCTCTCTCACACACACACACACACACACACACACACACAAACACACACACGGGAGTATTACAAATAGTTCTTCTTAAGAATTACCAAAGTAAATTCTCCAGCACTCAAAAATTAAACAACTGCTTCTTATTCTAATATAAACTTCTGCAAGCATGAAAATTTACATGATAGCTAGGAAAAATGTCTAGGTAAATATTCCCTGAATTCAACATCTAAATAGAAAGAAGGAAGGAAAACATAAAATTCATTAAATATTATTAATGTGAAACAAGGTTCCTTTCTCCTAAATATGAAGTCTAATAAAAACAAAATGACCTAAATTCACAAACGTTTAAAACAGAACAAAAATCAAATGGGAGAAATTAAGACAGAAGTTTAAGATAGAGTTTTGACTGTATTGGTTAAGACAAGTAGAAGACATGAGTGATTCCCAGAGAATCACAGGGCTGTGTCATAAAACCGAATTCTCCATGGGAGTGCATGAATCTGCCTTAATGGGCATGAATGAGTTAATCTGCATTTGTGAGTTAATGAATGAGAAATTTCATATAAGAGCTTACTCGCTTATCTGGTACGTACTGAGCAAGTTACACTTGAAAAGTTCTAGATGTGTTAGGGTTCAAAATTTTACAAATAAAACTTCCCCTTTTATGGATCCTGTTATCTAGGAGAGGAGAAAGACGTCAAACTAGGAATAAAAATCTATCTGGCTCCATTCATGAGAAATACTGCGAGATACTTATAAATACTTTTAAGTTATACAGGTACAGTTGAAAAGTTGTAGATTGGGTGAAGTAACATCTGTTCACACAGGTCAATTTTCCTTTTGTGCAAATATCCAGCTAATGCTTCATTTACATAGCTAGCTATAATGAGACACTTAGAAGTTACAAGGTTTTAGGGGGAAAGCAATTGGATGCTTTGTATTAAATGATGCACACTAATTCTGATTGTAGAAGTTGACAATGATAGCCCAGTAGGATGAAACATTATCAGTTGTCCTAAATGAAATAAGACACACTAATCAAAGAGATGTGTGTGCGTGCATGCGTGAGTGTGTGTGTGTGTGTGTGTGTGTGTGTGTTAATAGCAATGAAATGAAAGATAGTGCTAAAAACCTGTAAAAGAGAACAATAGTAATTTAATAATTTTGGATATTTAGTGGAAATTACATAATCAATTGGGTGGTGACAAAGCTTTTTGACTTTCTAGACTGAGTAGATGCTCACAAAGAGCCTGCAAAGGAGTCTCATGAGTTAGTGGAAAAAATTTTTTCACATGTAATTATCATAATCATCTTCCATCTATCTCACAAATGTCTAACTACGTGAAGTGCTGGGCTGAATGCAGTGCAAAGCGAATTTAAAAGTCACTGTACCTGCTCCATCTAACATGCATTATAATTTGCAGATACTATTCATCATTTCACCTTAACCCACATGTGGAATACGTCTTTAAGGCCTTGGCATAACATCTTTGTTCCACAAGAATAATAACCTTGCACCTCACTTTTATCAGTTCCTATAAGGCCATCTAAATGTTTTTATTAAGTGTTTGTAAAGGTGAAATGAAAGCTTAAAACGATATTATGCACAACAGCTGGTCTTGAGACTTACTTATCAGAATTACTCTTACTGAGCAAACATGTGTTTGGCTTCAGGGCTAAAGGCATTTCTATTTGTAAATGCTAAACAACAAGCAACCATTTTTTTTAGAAGACTACCTTTTGGCTCCTGGGATGTGTTCAAATAAATGTCTGTTTACTGATGGCTAACAAAGACCTATTAGATATTGCTCCCCTATGGCATGACTGCCAAAGCCACATATTACCAAACAATATATTGGGTATTTGCAGTTACCACACACTCCAATCCATACCATGCTTCACAATTTTGTAATGTAAATTGTTTTAGAAATATTTGTATTTGATTGACAATGTGAACAAAAATTCATTGTATCAAAACAAAACAAAACAAAACTGCCAAAACATATAGTTATAAATCACAGAGGTGATAATAAACTATTACATTCTTCTGTTATGGATTGAATTGTATTTACACAATATTCAGACAATTCAGCCTTAGTCTCTGGTGTGTGAATCAAGACAATGTTTTATAAAGGCAATTGAGATACATCCCAAAGGTGAAGGTATAAGCCAAGGAGACCTATCAGGAAAAGAGCAAACAAGGTGTCTGTACAGAGGAAAACTCTTGTATCAGGATAAAACAAATGGTATCCACCGTCAAAGCAGGGCAAGTGGCATTAGCAACAATAGCAAGCCAGCACCTTGATATTAGATTTATTAGTCTCTGGAACTGGGAAAATACATATTTCTGCTTGACAGACTCATTGTGTAGTTGATTATAATGCCCTAACAAATGAATTAATTCTGCACATGATAAACACTGCTATGTGCTGTAGTTGATGTCATTATTCCAACTGACACGTGAAAAACAAAGAAAAATAATGAGGAAAACCTCTGTATTTCAAAACAAAGAGCCAAGTATAGGATACTCCTTGCAGTTCAGTTTGGGTCAACTCTGGTGCACATCTGGAATCTCAGAATCCAAGAGGCTGTGAGAGATGACTGCTGCAAACTTAAGCACAGACTGGACCACATTATGAGTTCAAGGCCAGCCAACTATACATAGCAAAAAATCCCATATCAAAACCAAACCAAAATCAAAGTAAACAAAAAAAACAACCAATTTCTATGTGGGGGGTATGGCAGGGAACATATCTACTTTTCAATAAAAATAGCAAATAAAAATAAACAAAACGTATCAGTTCTATCACAAAACACCATATAGTTAACTAATGTCATCTATTCATTAGTCAACAATAACTTTATGATTCAATAACTGAAGGGTGATAATTCTTCAAAAATGTTTAATTCTATAGAGTGTTATTTAAAAAGAAGATAAAAAGTATAAACAAATAAAGATAAGATTAAAAAAACAAAGATTCCTTTAGAACTATTTTACCTAGCACTTTTTATATTTTTTTATATTTTATATAGCACTTTAAAGGAATAGACTAATATCTATTTCATGCACTTATTATTCCATTTTTAAATTTCTTATATCTATAATTAATATACATGAGTTATATTTTTCAAGTGACTTTTAATGTCTGAAACACTAAAGATTTAAGAGGCCTTCACTTAGATATGATGGTATATGTACATACATGTCCCTTTATAAACTAAAATTTCATAAACTATTAGGAGATTATTCTTACAGTTGTAAGAGAATGAAGAAGACAGTGTAATTCTTTCCAATTTTTTAATTGTTCAAAGAGAATTTTTCTTGCATGGATGTATGTGTGTGTGTGTGTGTCTGTGTGTGTGTGTGTGTGTGTGTGTGTGTGTGTGTGTGTGTCTGTGTCTGTGTCTGTGTGTGTGTTTGTAAATTTAACACTTACAATCTATATATTTGAAAAGGATCAGGTTGGGGTATAGAGGGGAGTTTAGAGGAGGTGGGAAGAAAAGAGAAAAATGGTAAAATTAAGGTTTACTCTCAAATAAAAATGAATAATGGTATTTTTTATTAACTACTAATTTGAAAATATATGTTTGTCTGCTTGCCCCTGTATACAGTACACCACATGAATGCAGCCCCTGCATCCGGCTGAAGGAAGAGTGTATGGGATTACCTGGAACTGATGTGGGTGCTGGGGACAGAACTGTGCATTCTGAAAGTACTCTTACACACTGAGCCATCTCTCTAGCACCCTGAATTTACAACGTCTATGGTTGTGAATATCATTGCAAAAATTAGACACCAAGGGAATCTGGATGTATATTCTATTTCTTTCCTGAGTTCTTTTTGTTTAGTAATTTCTCATATGTCATAATGTATGAATTCATTATTATTGTAATACTAGAATGATAATTCTTACCTTAACCTTAACATTGTCAATCTATGTGAGCACATTCGGATAGTAGGAGGTAGCTCTTCCAAATGGTAGGAAAAAATGAATGGCAACATGATAACAGTCCATGTGACTTCATTTTCTTTTGACTACGATGCTCCTTTATTCCTACGAGTGTGAATAGTGCAACCATTTTAAAACATTTAAATCTGATTATACTTATAATGGTCAGCCTTAACCTCCTCCCCCCAAAATATCTGGATAGCCTATTACTTAACAGAATGTTAAGAATACAAATCAAAGCATTTGCAATGTATATAACATCTCTCTCTTGATTGGTCCCAATAGATAGCCATCAGAGATTGTTTTACAACTGAGGTCCTATATACACAGTACAAAGGCACATTGATATCTCTACACCCACACAAGGTAATTTCTGCTGAGTGATATAGCTATAAATAAAGATGACAAATTATTTCCATTAACACCTCACCAGATGGAAAAAGATTACCTCTAAAGATAAATAAAAGGCAGACATGTATTTATCTCAACACCTCTACTCTTCTGAATTCTCTCAAACGACTTGGTATAGGTAAAGTATATCTTTTGTCCCTCTGACGTCATGAAGGGATGCAACCTGGTACTTATATGCATGGTACTCTCTTTATAAGAAAGTTCATCTGCCTATATTACGTGATAAACACATTTCCATAAGTTACTTAAATATAAACTATGGGGAAATAAAATAGAAACTGAAACCTGTGTCCTATTTTTTCTTGGCTCTCATTTAGAATCTATGTCCCAATTCCTTTGCAAATGTGTGTGGCCTGAGGATTTGAGTTCTAATAATTATTTGGCCACAGGATTGAATTCTCATCAGGGGAAAATAAACAGATGATATATTGACGCCTGCAGGTCTAGGTCACATAATTCTACTATGTCCACTAACCATGATATCCCCTTTCCAGTGTTCGTGGAAAATATTTTATATGTAGTCATAGAAAACATGTTTCAATGAGCTGAAATTTTACCAGTCGGCAGTCCTCACAGAGTATGAGTAAAATAACCAAAAATGAACTATTTCATATATTTAATTGTCCTCTTGATGAAATATTTGAGCCAATATTTGCTCTGTAGTTTTTTTCATTGCATTTAGTTAAGTAACATTTTTAGGAACTTTTGCGGCTACATAAAAATATCTATTTAATGGCTATCAGGTAAATGATTTTGGCTGTTTCTCTTTTATGAAATTGTGACTAAAAATATATATAACTGATAGTTCCAAGAAATTGAACCAATACCTACTGAAAATAAAACAAATTCCCCAAATGAACCCTGGAGCCACAATCTCCAAGTGGTTTTGTATGTTTCTACTCTTTATTAATGAACTACTGGTATGCAGATTTATTAGCAACTATATCCACCCACTACTTTGATTACCAGATTTAGTATCTCAGGAGGCAATATGCTATAACAGTGCTCATACATTTATATTTTGTAAAATATGCTTTGTGAATTTGAATTTTGAAACTTTTTGTCAAGAGTAAGCTTGGAAAATAAAACTTCATTTTATGTTGCTGTGTGACATAGCAATTAATTCAGTCTAGGAATGAAAAAAGGGTGGGCACTATCACTTCCTTGTTAGTGCCTCATCATCACTTCAATCAGAAATAGTCTTCTAAGAAGTGTTTCTGGCCACTTGCTCACTGTGTTCGGTGACTTCACTGAAGTGAAATATATAATCCATAGATTCCCTAAAATGATTATATGTGAATTCTAGTGAAACAATACAATGGGATAAAACTGAATGAGAAGGTTCAATGGTGTCAATCATTCTTCATTTTTTAAAAATCCACTTCCCACAGGATCCTTCTACTACTCTGTGACAGGTGACTGTCTTACCCATAGAGGCTTTGAGTATGGCAGAGGTTATCAATATATGCAAGCTTAATTTGTTTCGGAGATTTTAGAGGCAAAATGGTATGAATATTTTAATGTTCTCTCACGATGAAAATGTACCCTTCTCCCCCTCCAGGTTCCTTTGGCTATTTGGTACCTGAACAAACTAACAGAAGTTAAAACAAAAGGAGGCATCACCTTTATTCTTTTTCACCTCAATGTTGCAAAGCACACACATTTCAGTCTCAGAAACTGTATCTACTTCAATTCTTGGTTCTCAAATCTCCAGCGCCATTGCACCCTGTTCCCTTCTGTACCTGATTTTTAAAACTTTTAAATTATCTGCAAGGAGCACAACTGGAAAGATCCATCAGCTATGCTTAACATCTGGACTGCAAAGCTGAACTTTGGATCAGCTCAAATACGTTAGTGGTATTTCTCTCAAGCCATTTGAACTGATAACTGTTTCAAGTCCAGGGCAACAGTTCTGCATAGATGTCAGACAATTCATATCAAAATGACATGTATTCTCTACTCCTATGTCTGTTGAAACCACTCATTTTGTGCATTGTCTTTCAGAGAACAGTTACAAAAAAGAAAAAAAACTTAATCATAACAATTATACCTCAGAATTTTAGCATTATTTTGTTGGCTTAATTTGATACGTTTGTTTGTTTGTTTGTTTGTTGCTTTTTAGATTTTTTTTTAAATCACACTGATTCGTGTGAACCAGCAGGCAAAAGAACACTTGTTTGATTGTACAATAATGACTGAAGAAAAAAAAAACCTTACATTTAAGAGTGAATCAACATGGAAAGGGTTGAAGGGAAGGGACACAGGCAGAGTAAGAAGGAAGAATGGTAGGATGGATGATGAAATTATTTAATTCATGTAAAAAGTATTAAGAAGAAGAAAGAACAAACCTATATTCTCTACTGCAAAAATTCTCAATTTGACAGTCACTTTCTCTCAACAGACAGAAAAAAAAAATGGTCAACTGGCAGCTTGTGCCTGGAGCTGACTCAGGCCCACAGATACTGGTTCCCAGATCCTGAGGGGGAGAAAGCTGGACTCTTAGAAGTGCAGACAACCTGGGAGCTCAGGGGAGACTACAATTGATGCTCACATTACTGGCCCAAGCCCCTGGAGCCCTCTGAACACAAGAACCTAAGAGCAGTTAGGGAAAGGATATTTCTGGTTTCTGCCTGTGCCTGGAGGTGACCCAGTTCCACAGCTCTTTACACCTAGATCCTGCTGAGAGAAAGCCAGTCTCCAGGAGTGCTAACACACAGGCTTACAGGAGGGTCAAGCCACTGTCAAATACAGAAAAACCAGCTAACACCAGAGATACCAGATGGCAAGAAACAAGCATGGGAACCTAAAAAACAGAAACCAAGAATACTTGGAGTCATAAGAGCCCAGTTCTCCCATGAAAACAAGAACCGGATTTCCCAACACATCAGAAAAGCAACACTTAGATTTAAAATCACATTTCATGATGATGTAGAGGACTTTAAGAAGGACATAAATAACCCCTTTAATAGGATAATAGGTAGAGAAGAAAGTGAAGATTCCCAACTATAAGGGCCAGTAAATATCTTCAACAAAATTATAGACGAAAACTGCCCTAACCCAAAGAAATAGATGCCTGTATACATACAATAAGCCTAAAGAACTCCAAATAGATTAGACCAGAAAAGAATTTTTTCCTGTCACATAACAGTGAAAACATCAAATGCACAAAATAAAGAAAGAATATTAAAAGCAGTAAGGGCAAAAGGTCAAGTAACATATAAAGGTAGACCAATCAGAATTACAACAGACTTATCACCAGAGACTATGAAAGCCAGAAGATCCTGGACAGATGTCACACAGACCCTAATAGAACATAAATGTCAGCCCAGACTACTATATCCAGCAAAACTCTCAAATACTATAGATGGAGAAACCAAAATATTCCATAACAAAACCAAATTCACGCAATATCTTTCCACAAATCCAGCCCTACAAAGGATAATAGATGTAAGTCTCCACCACAAAGAGGAAAATTACACCCTAGGAAAAGGAAGAAAGTAATCTCCTTGCAATGACAACAAACATTATCCAACCTCTAACAACAAAACTGACAGGAAACGACAATCAGCATTGCTTAATATCTCATAACAACAGTGGAATCAATTCCCCAATAAAAACACGTAGACTAACAAAATGGATACTTAAAGAAGACCAATCATTTTGCTGCACTTAGGAAACACACCTCAGTGACAAAGACAGAGACTAACTCAGAGTAAAAGATTGGGAAAATTTTTTCCAAGCACATGGTCCCAAAAACAAGCTGGAGTTGTCATTCTGTTATTGAACAAAAATGTCTTAAACCACAAGTTATAAAAAAAAAGATAAAAAAGGACACTTAGTATTCATCAAAGGAAATATCAACCAAGAAGAACTATCAATTCTGAACATCTATGTTCCAAATGCAAGGGCACCTACATTCATAAAAACACCTTACTAAAGCTCAAAGCAGACATTGGCACCTCACACAATAATAATGGGAGATTTCAACCCCTCACTTTCAGCAATAGACAGATCATGGAAACAGAAACAAAACAGAGACATAGAGAACCTAACCAAAATTATGAAGCAAATGGATTTAACAAATAACTATAGAACATTTCATTATAAAATGTAAGAATATACATTCTTCTTAGCACCTCATGTTACCCTCTTCAAAATTGACCATATAATCGGTCACAAAACAGGACTCAACAGAAACAACAAGATTGAAATAATCCCATGCATCCTATCAGATTACCACGGACTAAGGCTGGTCTTCAATAACAATAAAATTAACAGAAATCCCACATACACATAGAAATTGAACAACACTCAACTCAACGATAACTTCATTAAGGAAGAAATAAAGAAAGAAATTAATGACTTTTTAGAATTTAATGAAAATGAAGGCACAACATACCCAAACTTATGGGACACAATGAAAGCAGTGCTAAGAGGAAAACTCATAGCTCTGAGTGCCCACAGAAAGAAACAGGAGAGAGCATATATCAGCAGCTTGATAGGACACCTAAAAGCTATATAACAAAAAGAAGCAAATACACCCAAGAGTAGTAGAGAGCAGGAAATAATCAAACTCAGGGCTGAAATCAACCAAGTAGAAACCACAATAACTATACAAAGAATCAACAAAACTGGGAACTGGTTCTTAGAGAAAATCAACAAGTCTTACTTGGATTAACCAGAGGGCACAGAGAGAGTATCCAAATTAAA
Organism: Rattus norvegicus; assembly: GCF_021556685.1. NCBI lineage: Eukaryota > Metazoa > Chordata > Mammalia > Rodentia > Muridae > Rattus > Rattus norvegicus. The sequence continues at coordinate 62,182,776 of NC_141548.1, read as the reverse complement.
AAATCAGAAATGAAAAGGGAGACATAACAACAGAATCTAAGGAAATTCAAAAATCATCAGATCCTACTACAAAAGCCTATATTCATCAAAATTGGAAAATCTTCAGGAAATGGACAATTTTCTAGACAGGCACCAGGTACCAAAGTTAAATCAGGATCAGATAAACCATCTAAGCAACCTCATCACTCTTAAAGAAGTAGAAGCAGTTATGAAAAGTCTCCCAACCAGCAAAAAGACCAGGACAAGTTAGGTTTAGCGAAGAATTCTATTAGACCTTCAAAGAAGACTGAATAAAAATACTCTTCAAACTATAGAAACAAAAGGAGCACCACAAAATAGAAAGAGACGGAGAACTACTCAATTCCTTTTATGAAGCCAAAACTACTGTTATGCCTAAACCACTTAAAACCCCAACAAAAAAGAGAACTTGAGACCAATTTACCTTATGAATATCAACGTAAATGAACTCAACAAAATTCTAGAAAACTGAGTCCAAGAACACCTTAGAACGATCATCCATCATCGTCAAATAGACTTTATCCCAGTGATCCAGGATGCTTCAATATATGGAAATCCATCAACGTAGTTCACTATGTACACAAATTCAAAGAAAAACCAGATGATCATCTCATTAGATGCTGAGAAAGCATTTGACAAAATTCAACACTCCTTCATGTTAAAAGTCTTGAAAAGATCAGGAATTCAAGGCCCATACCTAAACATAATAAAAGCCATATATAGCAAACCAGTAGCCAACATCAAACTAAATGGGGAGAAACTTGAAGCAATTCTGCTGAAGTCAGGGACTACATGTGACTGCCCACTCTCTCCCTACCTATTCAATATAGTACTTGAAGTCCTAGCTAGAGCAATCAGACAACAAAAGGAGGTCAAAGTGATACAGGTTGGAAAGGGAGAACTCAAAATATCACTATTTGCAGTCCAGGTCTGTGCCCAGAACTGAACTGAAACTGTCAAACCACTGCCTGCACCCAAATCCCATGGAGACAGCTGGACACTCAGAATTACAGACAATCCTGAGAAATCAGAGGAGCCAACTCTCTGCCCTCATTCCCGACCCAAAAGGAAATTCCTAGTGCCATCTGTGCTCCCTGGGCACAGGGACCTAGGACCAGGCAGGGGCAGAACCCCTCTAGTTCCTGCCAGTGCCTAGAGCTGAAATCCAGCCACCAGGAGCACCTACACAACTGAGAGCAGAGGTACGACCAACTCTTCTGCTCCACAAGACCTGCCTGGTGGAATCAGGACACACAAAGTCAGAAGTCCTCTGGGACAGGGCACTTCCAGTTTCTGACTGTGCCCTGAACTGACCTGATCCCATCCCACAGTTCCCTGCTCCCAAATCCCTTGGGGGAAAGAGCTGAACACCTAGAAGTGCCGAAAATCCTGAGACCACAGGACAGACTGCCTCTTCTGTCCACCTTTGCCCACATTCTTGACCCAAGAGGAAACTGCATAGTACCTCTAGACACAGGAAGATAGGAGCAGTCAGCTGCAGGTATCTGCAGTTCTGAACTGAACCAGTCAAACAGTTTCCTGCACCCAAATCCCCTGGGGGAGGGAGCTGGACACTCAGAAGTGCAGACACTCCTGAGAAATTAGAGGAGACTACTCTCTGCCCACATTCCTGACTCAAGAAGAAATCATCTAGTGTCATCTGTGCCCCCTGGGGACAAGGACCTAGGAACAATCAGGGGCAGAACCCTTCAAGTTCCTGCCTCCACCAAGAGCTGAAAGCCAGCCACCAGGAGCAACTAAACAGCTGAGAGACTGTTCCCAGAACCAAATAAAAGAAAGCACCAAAGTGACCCCAAAAGTTCCACCAGAGAACTACTAAGCCTGATAAACTTCAGCAAAGTGGCTGGGTATAAAAGTAACTCAAACAAATCAGTAACCTTCCTGTACTAAATAAACAGGCTGAGAAAGAAATTAGGGAAATGGCACCCTTCACAATAGTCCCAAATAATATAAATACCTCAGTGTGACTCTAACCAAGCAAGTGAAAGATCTGTGTGACAAGAACTTCAAGTCTATGAAGAAAGAAATTGAAAAAGATCTCAGAAGTTAGAGAGACCTCCCATGCTCATGGACTGGCAGGATTAATATAGTAAAACTGGCCATTTTGCCAAAAGCAATTATCAGATTCAATGCAAACCCCACCAAAATTTTAACTCAATTCTTCATAGAGATAAAAACAGTAATTTGCAAATTCATTTGGAAAAAAAACAAAACAATAACATCAAAAAAATAATAGGGAAAACTATCCTAACAATAAAATAACTTCTGAGGGAATCACCATCCCTATCCTCAAGCAGTATTATAGAGCAATAGTGATGTAAATTGTATGGTATTGGTATAGAGACAGGCAGATAGATCAGTGGAATAAAACTGAAGATGCAGAAATGAAGATGCACTTCTAGGTGTTCAGCTTCACTCCCATGGGATTTGGGAGCAGAAAAGATAGTATTTTTAACAAATGGTGCTGGTTCAACTGATAGTCAACATGTAAAAGAATGTAAATAGATGGATTCTTATGGCCCTGTACAAAGCTCAAGTCCAAGTAGATCAAGGTTGTCCACATCAAACCATATACACTCAAACTAATAGAAGAAAAATTGGGGAAGAGTCTCAAACACATAGGTACTGGGGAAATTTTCCTGAACTGAACATCAATGGCTTATGCTCTAAGATCAAGAATCAGCAAATTAGGACAAATGACAGCAATCAAATCGGACAAAATTTTTACTTACATCCTGTACCCAATGATAGAGGGCTAATATCCAATATATACAAAGTACTCAGGAAGTTATACTCCAGAGTATCAAATAACCCTTTTAAAGAATGGAGTACAGAGCTAAACAAAGAATTTTCAGCTGAGGAATATCAAATGACTGAGAAGTACCTAAGAAAATGTTCAACATCCTTAGTCATCTAGAAAATGTAAATCAAAACAATAGTAAGATTCTACCTCACACCATTCAGAATGGCTAAGATCAAAAACTTAAGTGACAACAGATGCTGGCAAAGATGTGGAGAAAGAGGAACACTGTTCCATTGTTAGTGGGATTGCAAACTGGCACAACCACTCTGGAAATCAGTTTAGCATTTCCTCAGAAAATTGGCCATAATACTTACTACCTGAGGAGTCAGGTATACTGTTCCTGGACACATACCGAAAAAATGTTCTAACATACAACAAAGACACATGCTCTACTATGTTCATAGAAGCTTTATTTATAATAGCTAGAAGCTGGAAAGAACCCAGATGTCCTTCAACAGAGGGATGGATACAGAAAATGTGGACTACTACTCGGAAGTTAAAAACAATGATTTCATGAAATTCATAGGCAAATGGAATGAACTAGAAAATATCATCCTGAGTGAGGTAACCCAATCACAAAAGAACACACATGCTATGCACTCATTGATATGTAGATATTAGCCCAAAAGCTTGGATTACCCAAGATACAACCCATAGACCACATGACACTCAAGGAGAAGGATGACTAACGTGCATATGCTTCAGTCCTTCTTAGAAGGGGGAATATTGGGCTGGGGATTTAGCTCAGTGGTAGAGCGCTTACCTAGGAAGCACAAGGCCCTGGGTTCGGTCCCCAGCTCCGAAAAAAAAAAGAACCAAAAAAAAAAGGGGGGGGGAATATTCATAGTAGGAAATAAGGAGACAAAGTTTTGAATAGAGACTGAAGGAATGGCCCAGCCCATATACATACAGCCACAAAACCCCAATATTGCTGATGCCAAGAACTGCAGGCTGACAGGAGCCTGATATAGCTGTCTCTGAGAGGCTCTGCCTGAGCATGACAAATACAGAGGCAAATGCTAATAGCCAACCATTGAATTGAAAATAGAGTTCCCATTGAAGGAGTTACAGAAAGGATTGAAAGAGTTGAAAGGGTTTGCAACCCCATAAGAACAACAATACCAACCAACCAGAGCTCCCAGGCACTAAACCACTGTCCAAAGAGAACACATGGACAGACCCATGGCTCCAGCTGCATAGTTAGCAAGGATGGCCATGTTGGGCACCAATGGGAGGAAAAGCTCTTGGACCGGCCAATGCCAGAACCCTCAGTGCAGGGGAATGTCAGAGCCTGGAGATGGGAAAGTGTGTGTAGATGAATGGGAAGAAATCCTCATAGACAAAGGGGGTGGGTTAGGGGGTTTATGGAGGCAAAACTGGGAAAGGGGATAACATTTGAAATGTAAATTTAAAAAAAATCAATACAAAATGTTTTTTAAAAGGTCAACTGGCTTTACTTTACAGGTCAGCACTAAAGAAATACGTTATTTTCTTTCCAGTAGTTTGTCCAACTTAACTATAAGAAATAATGAAGAATGTATTCAAGTTGAGAGTTCAAAAAAGGAGACTTTAGAAAACAGCAGAAGACAGCTAAAATGCCTGGTTTCTTTTCTTCTCAGGCCTGTATTTAATTGCATTCTCAAAACAACAGCACAGAGTTTCCACCATTAATAAGTGAGTTTTACATTGTTGCTGCAGACTCCACAATGATGTTCCATTTTATTTGTTATAAAGACAAAGTCTTTACAATGGCCTCTTGCCTCACTACTTTCTTTAGTCCTCGTCTCCAACTGTCTCTCTTAACCTGCTCTGGCCACAGGAGCAGCTGAAATGAACCTCAAATAGGATAAGCAATAGCCCTATGCTATTTTTACTGATTCATTTACACTGTATAAGATTTAATTTTTATTCAAATCTTGATATATCTAAACATATATTTCCTTTCATTGGTCACCCTTCTGCCCACTTGGGATACAACACATAGATAAATCAAGCTGAAACTAAGCTGGCAATATAAACCCCACTGGATAACATTCATAGTGCAGAAAAGTGCTATCCAGGCCAGTGGGGACCAAAGGGTATCAGCAGGGTTACCCAGTGAGGATTCAGACTACTGTAACACCAATCTGCTATGCAAAACAATTCTGCTGACACAGTAATTGAACAGTTTGGAGATTCTGATAGTGGTGTTAAAAAATCGCTTTCTGATTAAATCTGAGTGCCACCTCACAGTAAGAAATACATACCTGGTATTATAAACCTGAATTAAACCCTGTGGCTGGGAATCACAGTCCCTAGGGCAGAACAACTTGATGCTATAAATAAAAACTAAGCACTAAGTAGGCAAACTGCCTTCTCACTGTTTATATGTATACCAGTTGATTAGCACTTATGATCATCTTGGCCACAGCAATTTCCAAAATGAGCAGGGTTAATAGGGAGACTTATAGCCAGTCAAATTGTTGTGAATAAATGACTATTGCCTGTTCAACCTTACATTGAACATCTCCATCACCTGCTTCAAGACCCAGGGGACATACAAGTGAACAGAAAGATCATAAGAACTAGAGGGTATAACAGAGTTCTGTAAAGCACTATTTTCTGGATATTTCAAAATGCTAGAGTCATGAACACACAAAGAAGGAGCCATGGCTCTCTGCAGAGACCTGTGCTAGCCCTTTTGCGCACACACACACACACACACACACACACACACACACACACACACGGCATGAAAATCATAAAGAAATTCTTTGGAAAGAAAGAAGTCAATGGAAGAAAAAGGAATAAGGTGGGGTAGCAGGGGAATATATACCCAAAATATATGAACATCTAAATTTAAATTATAAATAATTTTAAAACTCACATCTATTATTTCTTCAAAAATGCTACATAAATACTACATCACAAGCATATAAATGTATTTTATAACAACCAGAACATATATAACTATTTAACTAAGACTTTTATGTGTGTAGTCTTTGGATATTTGTCTTCTTAACCATGTCATATTAGACTTCAGAGTCAATAGGTATTCTGTCTGTTGTAGTAAATGGGTTTCAGTGGTTTTAATAGGACATCTGCAAGCCATCTTCTCACTCCTTATAGATTGTTTCAACAGCATTGTTCTTATATATTGGCTGAAGAAATAAAACCAGTCACAGTGGAGAGAATTTTTGATAATTTTAACTAAGCCGATCCATGAGTACTTGACTCCTTTGTAGCACTGCATGAGAAATGATGGAAGCATATCATATAGCCAATAATATATTTCATAACTCACATGCACTATACAGGACGATACATGAAAAGATGTATCTTAGTTTACTTTATAGCCTCCTTACTGTAGCAGTTGAACTGCTAGCTGTTGTGTGATGTCAGTAAACTCATGTATGATGTGACAAAAGGGTATTCATAAAAGATAAAGTGCTTGTGTTTATGTTGTTTCTCACCAACAGTCAACATGGTACTTCTTTTCTCACAGAAGACTTACTTTAAAGTAGGAAAGGTAATTTTACTTAAAATGTTCTCTTTTCTACACTTTCATACCACCTAGGAAATTGCATGTGGGGATATAGAGACATTCTATATTTTGCATGACTGTTTATCTTTATTTTAGATCAGTTTGCTGTAGTAATTTCCCTTGTATAGCATAAGTATGGCAAAATTGATCTTGTTCTAAAAATGCAGTTTCATTTATTTCCTGAACTCTGTTTATAATGATTTGCATTCTATTGTTCTTGCAGCTAGCTGACACTTACCCTAATATAATCATGTCCCTCTAGTTTTGTTCAATTTCTCTTCTTACCTCCTCTTAATTACCCCTTTTGTACCTCTAGTCTATGGTCTCTGTGTCTCTGATCCATAAAGGTACCAGTTTCACAACCCCAAGGCTTGTCAAGTTAAAGATTAATGAGCAGAATATACCCAGAGGCTTTGGAAAGGTTAAGCATAATTACAAATGGGTATTTTATGCAATGTTGGAGATGTGCAAGCTGTTTTCTAAAAAAGGACAAGAAAAAAGGTAATGAAACTTAGGGGATCCATGTCAACTATTGTAGCTCAGGCAAAAAGGTCTTTAAAGGAGACATTAACATACTAACAGAAAAAAATGATGTTAATGTCTGCTTTTTGTTTTATTCACAATTGGAACATACACATTAGCACAGGATAGGTATTAGGTACAATCAGAACTCATATTGCCTTGACTTTTCATTTTACCTTTGTTATTAAAATTGCCATTAATGCTCAACTAAATAAAAATGTGGTTTGAAATCAACCAATAACTAAACACAACTGTAGAAAAATAAAACCACATTCAGGGAAGGAATGTGTAGTTTACACTTAAGATTTTATATTTTCCCATGAAAAGATTACCTTTCCAAGAAAAAATAACAGGAAGATTCTGCAAAGGCCCTCTTACACAGTTATTGCAAAATATAAGTTGAACATCTGGCCATCTAATCACTGTGGGGCTAGTGCTTCGATTATAGTAATTAAAAGAAATCCATCCAGTGTTTTACTAATTATAAAGTGTTAGCAGGGTTAAATTGTTCATGCTTAAAAGTCAGAAAACTGTTGACCTAGTTGGAGGTACTTTTTCTCAAAATGTTTCAAAATAAGGGAATGTTTGAATTAACAGTTTCTCAAGAGTTAAAACAGCAAGAAGAATATGGTTCTTCTCAATGTTGTGTTGAAGAATGAGTTGTTATTTTTTCGAAGCAAAGGTTTAGTGATGCAGAGAGTTAATTTATTTTCTTAAAATGTATTGTGCATTTTCAGACATGATTTCTCTCTTATTAAACAAGCCTTAATCCAATAAGAGAACTGATGACTCCTGCCAACATATGAGCCCCGCTATTGCACCCTTAGGATTATTGTGCTACGATGGTCATGGTTTTGGTTCATGGGATTTATAGCTAATTAGGCATGTTTGTTTCTTTCTTTCTCTGAAAGAATGTATTGTGCCTTCTGATCCCATGAATGATAGTCTTCAGAAATGATGTTTTCAGGTCAGAATAATGTTAGATTCTCTGGGTGATGTTTCTAAATTACATGATATCTTCAACCATAGGAAATTACTTTCAAATTCTAGTAGGCAGGCAATAACAACAACAGTAGCATTGTGTTGGAATCTCTAGGAAAACCCTGACCAACAACTCAAAGAGGAGCTTTAAAAATCCTAACCCCTAATCCTTCGGTTAGGATTTTTGCTATGTAGACTCTCAGAGAGAACATTAAAACCTTCATTTAAATGATATATGTACAGATTCTAGAAACCTAGCCAACTCTCTGGGGGCAATGAAGTCATGGATCTTGGAGCAGAAATTACAAATTTACCAAAACAACATTATTCCAAACTGCATTCTAAGTATGTATCTCTATGCTCACAGATATGTATAGGTCTCATACCACATCAAATTAGTGTCTCCTTACAATGCAAGTAAACCATTTTTAAAAACCACAACTGGTCAAACTACTAAGAGCAAGCGACTGTGTGGTTAGGTCTCAGTCAATACATCTATAAGAAAACTGATGCGCTAGGTCAAGGACCACAGTAGAAGAATAGAGGGGCAAAGGGAGCAGAACAGACTAAGAAACAGAAAGTCAAAGATTGCTGAGATTTTTTTTGTCCTGGGAATATCAGAAAAGTTACTTTTACGAAGTCGCAACAACATGGCTATCTAAAGAACACTTGAACAAGGAGAATACCAGTGGGCATGCTAATGTGAAAGCTGCAAATCTCCTGGGGCCTTAACCATAGACAAAGAACCATTGGTAACTGAGAAATGTCGAGAGTAAAAAAGAGAGTCTTTCCTGGGTAACAGGTAGCAAATTGGTTATTCCATATGAAATAGTTATCCCCAAAATCAGAAAATACAAATGAAACATGAGATGAGCAGATTTATATGTTTAAGGATATCTATCTATCTATCGATCATCTATCTATCTATCTATCTATCTATCTATCTATCTATCTATCCATCTATCCATCTATCCATATCTACATAGATAGGTGTGTGGGAGGGCAAAATTTAAAGAAATGGAGGCTATTCATTTCAGAAAGAGCAAGGAGGTATGTGGGAAGAATTAGAGGAAAGAAAGAAATGGAAGAAAAAAGTATAATTATATGTTAAGTTTTTTAAAAAATAAAAATACACTTTAAAAAGTATTATTCATGTGTTTTGCTTGTCCACATAATTACCCAATTGGGTCCATTCATTGAGATTCCAATGGCCACTTTTATGTACTTTTTTCTCCTCAATGACTTTCTGCAAAATATAATATATCATATATTCACTTCAATCAAACTTTCAAGTCACCTAGTTATTGCCAAGGTTTTCAATGGTGTTCTTAAAGCCACTGTTTGTATCCCAGGTGTCTTCTTCTTTCGGTTAACACTGGCATTAAATAATTCTGTCTTAAAACATTACCTTTATTTCATATCCAAAACAACCAAGAGTAAATGGTATTCTCTCTGCCTTTCTGGTTCATTCTTTGGGCTAGCTCTTTGTCCTCTCAGTTCTTAATTCTCTAGGAATTGCTTAAAAACAATTCAAATGATTATTCTCAAAAACAAAAACAAAAGCAACAAAAACAA